>NW_009260034.1:88693-99302 GCF_000687185.1 Egretta garzetta
ATAGCTCAGCTGGCAGAGCGTTAGACTGAAGATCTAAAGGTCCCTGGTTCGATCCCGGGTTCCGGCAGCCGCGCCTTTTCCCTCCCGTGAATCCCAGACCCCCTCTCCCCCCCGCGGTCTTCGGGCGGCGGTGGATGCCCCGTACCCTCCCCAAATCACCCTCCTATTTTTGTTGGTTTGGGTTTATTTTTTTAATATCCTAAAGACAAAGGGGAGCGGGTGCCGGTGCGACAGCGCGGGGGGGACGGAGGGAGGGGGCAGCGACCGAACTGGGAGCAAGCGGCTCTGGGCAGGGCTGCTGGGTGCCAGGACAAGGGTAAATTTGCTTTCTTGCACTCGCCCCAGGTTTAACAACGTGGAACTGCGCAACTGCAACAACTACAACCGTTACCCAATGAACAATAGTCTTCGCCAATTAAAAGGACCATTCATCCTACAGGCAGAAATAAGCTTCACCCGATATAGGTCTATAGGAAAGATGGGGAATGTCTTTTTAGTAGGGCCAGCTGTGTTAGGACAAGGGGAAATGGTTTTAAACTAGAACAGGGTAGGTTCAGGCTAGAGGTAAGGAAGAAATTTTTTACAATGAGGGTGGTAAAACACTGGAACAGGTTGCCCAGAGAGGGGGTGGAGGCCCCATCCCTGGGAACATTCAAGGCCAGGTTGGATGGGGCTCTGAGCAGCCTGATCTAGTTAGCAGTGTCCCTGCTCACTGCAGGGGGGTTGGACTAGATGACCACTAGTGGTCCCTTCCAACCCTAAACATTCTATGATTCTATGATATAAAATAAACGTGGAAGCCATGGCTTAAAAATCAGCATTTGAAATAAATGAGCACATCCAAACAGAAGTAAGAACAAGCCTCTGCCGATTCACTTCATCCACCTTTAATTGGCTTAAGATGACGCAATTCTGGGGCCCACGGGTAGGGCGAGCACCGCAAGCAACCTGGAACACCTGGTTCAGAGGGGGAGAGGGGTTCTCAAAGCTGTGACCGTGTCAGAGGGCTGCGACACAAGGCGGGCTCGGAGGACGCGGTTGGGTTTTTCAAATGAGAACTTGGCCGTGGTGAAGAGCGCAGGGCAAGGACGGAGATAAAGGCAAGGTGCTGGGGAGCTCTGCTGCTGCACAGGGGTCTGGAGGATGTCAACGGCACTTTAGGAATTTTAATTGAGAAGCACACAGACGATCGTGTTTTACAGCAGGGGGAACCTGGGGAGGCGCTGATCTCCAAATGCCCAGGAGCACGGGATGGGTTTAGGGGCTGGAAACTTCTGTGGTCTGGAAGGGCACGAGAGCGAAGACATCTCCAGGTGGAAGCACGCTCACAACACCATTAAATTTCATGTCATTAAATTTCTGTGCTATCCCAGGAACCACGTGACCCCTTCTGGGCCATTTTAATGAAAAATAAAGAACAGTCCAGTTAAATTCCTGTTACTTTCCCATGATTCAGGTACTTGTGACCAGCCCTTCCGCAACACGAATAAGGATTCCAAATGCATATTAAAACTCAGTAGAGGACAGAGTAATTAAAATATATTGAGATAATTATTACAGCCAGAATACACATCTGTATCCCAATTTACATTTAAGCTTCTTCCTTAATTCCAGATTATCTTCGTTTCTACTGGACAAGCGAATAGATCACATTGTCATTACAATATAGGAAAATCCTGATCCCTGGGCTTTACCATCAAATTGTTCTCGGTACCACTGCGAGGCTGCCCCGGGCACTTTGCAGTGCCCTTTAGCAAGAGCAGGAGGAGGGAACGACCTATGATTTGATACTTAAATCAGACAGAAAAAGACAATTAAAAGTGCTCCTAAAATCATGGCCTCAAAGACCCGTTAAAACAGCATTCAAAACGGTTTCACTTTTCAATGGAAAAGTGAACGTTCCGCAGTTTTTAAGCAAACACTGGATTCCTTTTCCGCTGAATTGCACGGTTGTCCTATCAACAGAAACAAAGCCAGTGTTGTTCAGATTGCCTCACTGGGTACCAATTTTATTTCCCACGCTTTGAGACACGTAAAGCAAGAACAGTCGCCCCGCTGGGAACGTCTTCAGAGGGAAACCCACGTACATTCAGTAGCAGTAAAATCAGGCAACACGCACCCACATAGTTTACCAAACGTGTCTTTCCACAGACAGCAGCCCGCCCTTTGTCGGGTATTTGGCCAAAATAATTCACACAAGAGTTAGTGTTCTAGCCAGGACCCCCCAAACGCTTGCGGTCTTTGCCAGTTCCACGTTAAGGGCACGGAATGGGCGAGGCGGCCGCACACCCGCAGCATTGCGGCATGGTCCACGTCGGCTTTGACAGGTGGTTCAGCGGGGCAAGGCCGAGGGAAGCAGCGCGTGGCTCCGGCCGGCAGAACTGAGAGCAGCTCCGAGAGCGGTGCAGCGCTATGACCACCGCAGCTTTTGAAAATAATGCACATCGATTTTTACAGAGTAGGAATTACAGGTTTTATACAAACAACCGCTTCATGATACACACTCAGTGCCAGGGTAAATTGGGAAGGGAAGGTTTGTCCTCCTGGTCAGGCGCTGTCTGCAGATGCTACTTTGGTCTTACACTTTTTTCTCTCTAGAATTTCTTCATCAAATTTTTCTCTCTCCCTGAAGAAAAAAAAAATATGTTGAGGCATTGGGGTAAAAATTATATTAGCACATTGAACAGCTCGCAGTGTTACAGCAGCTCAGCAAGAACACTCCCCGTGTTTAACCCTTTTGTGAGGAAGCTTGCCTTACAGACGGGAGGAACTCTCCTGTCCTCATGCTCACATTTTCCCATATAAACAGCAAACTAGTGAGAAAAATTCAGAGAATACCAAAAATAAAAAGATACCTCTTGCTCACAGATGGTCCTTTTATGTATTTCTCTTCTGCCTTCTTGTAATCTATGTCATCCACAGCGGAAATCGCGTAAATGATGGCCTATAAAAGCATTTAGTTCATTTATACTTGTGAAACAAAACCTAAAATGGCAACCAGCGACTTGAAACTGCCTCAGCAGATGAGTGTGCTTTTGGAATAAGGTTCCTCAACCACTTAGGAAACTCGAGAGAAGCTGCTTGCTGCATACTCAGGTGCTCACAAATGCTACAGACCTGACCTTGACCCTTCCCAGGAGGGTATTCCATAACCGGCTTAAGAAATTCTCCATAGTCAATTTGTTTCTACAGAAGTTACTAAAGTTCTTCCAGGAAAGTTCCCAAGAAGAACAAGTAGTATCTAAAAATTGTAGAAACAACCAACCTGCCCCTTGACACACACAGAGCCCAAGAATCCCAGCAGCAGCTCACCTGATTTAGAAACCAAGACAAAACCAAAGCTTTGAAGAGTTTCAGAAGCATCAAAACACAGCAGAAAGCAATCTTCTGTCTTTGAAAACTTCACACTACCTAAAGCTTCTCCATCCCGTGCTAACGACTTAAGAAAATCAGCATTTAGAATTATGTTAAGCCCATGCTTTGCCCATAACCTCACCAGCCGACCAACACCAACATCTGCGGCGCCCGCAGGAAGCGCGCAGCGATCAATACCGGGGCTTCATTTATCATCTCCAACACAAATATATTTGTTCCCCAAGTACCAGCCCACAAACATGGCTTAAGAGCCTCCTGCCCCCATTTTAATATTCTTTGCTCAAGATACACATTGAAACCAGGGAGAGCTCCGTGCCCTTTGAGGGGAAGGGGCTGGCAGGCAGGCTGGACAGGAGCTCAAATACCACCCAGCTCCCGGGTGTGCTCCCCAAGTTGTTACGCTTGACTCACGTAATGCCACCACCATTTACTTCCTTTAATGTTTACTTTTCTCAGCATTTCATGTTTACTTACTTCAGGCAAAAGGACATCCGAAATAAATTTTATTCCATCTCCAGTTATCTGATGCAGATTTTTAGCACCTATTTCACTATACACTTCCTTCAGGTAGTTCACTACAAGGTCCAGTTGTTCTTCATCCTCTAAATAAGTCTCAACGCAGGTCATGTACTGACTGGAATTCAGGAACTCCTTCAGCCAGCGGGATTGCTTTCTGCTTTTCAAAATAGCCAAAAGATGCTCTTCGGCCCCCTTAGTCTTCACTATAAACTCCACGATCTTTTTATTCGCTTTATCTCTAGCGGCTCTGGTTCTGTCAGGAAGAAGTTTCTTGGAGGGCTTCTGAGGTGAAGTTTCCGAAGACGACTCTTCAGCGTCTTCCGCTGCATCTGGAAAGGTCATTTGGACTGAGCCTTGGTAACCTTCCTTTCTAACTGGGTAGCCTGAAAGAAAAGCCACACTTATTCACACTTAAGTACACAAAACAAGGGGCTCTCGCATATGTACTTGGATATACAAATATAAAATGAGGGACCTTCTTGCTAAGGGAGAAGCTTTTCTGCCTCCCCTACCAAAGAGGGTAAAAAAACCCCCCACCACCACCATCTTAATTTTGCCTTAAAAAAAAAAAGATTAGGGAGTTGAAACTCCGACAGGAGCTCCAAGATGAGTGCTCCACAGCCTGAGGTCACCAGTTACCATATTGTCTTTAACAATCAGCATTTATTTAACTTTTGTTGTGGGACTGAAAAACTTCAGAGCAGAGATGTTAATGGTAGCCCCCCCCCCCCCCCGCCGGGTCTGATGCCTAACTCGCCCACTGGCAACCACCAGAGCTAAACTTCCCTCCTAAGAGAAGGACACAAAAGATAATGAAGTCACTTACTGATATCAGCAGCAAAATATTCCAAGAAGGATCCCGTAAAAGAGTGACAACCTAAAAAGCCCAGACCAGGGTTATTCATCAGTTCAGTCAAGCCTATGAAACAAAGCTGACTGTTTTGGTGTTATCTGATGTATATCAGAATGGATAACATCACTCAACTCATCTGCTTACCTACTCTAATTCGATAGTCAGAAATCAATCGAATGCACCACTCGATTTCTCGGCGATACTCTTCTTTGGCTCGTTCCTAGGAAACAAGAACCATTTACAGGCCTGAGAAGAGCAGCCTACCCAAGCTTCCGGGTCTAGGGCTTGAACCAGCTAACAGAAACGGCTAGCGACAGTGAATCAAAGTTCACTCGCAGTTTTCTGCATTCTCCTGAATTTCAACCTCTGCCATCGCTATGCCAGGCAGCGCGAGCGTGGCTTTGCTGTACGTAGAAAACCCACCAGTGAAAACACAGCAGGAGTCCTAAGCAACTGCCCGCCTCCCACAGGGACGTGCATCCTTAGCAGCAGCCGCACCGAGACGGAAAGAGGTGTTGGGGGGGGGGCATTCCCATCTTATTCTCCATTTTGTGGAGCACAAACTATGTTTAATTACTTTTTTGAACAGAGCAAGAGAGAATGGAGGAGAGTGACCAAGCCCAGCCCAGCCGGCTGCACCAGACACCTCCCGCAGGGTCGGTTATACATTGTGCATGCAGCTGTATTTTTTCCAACACATGTACACACTTGTTTCTGATTGTACTTACTATGAGGTCCTGCTTTTCTTCACAATCAAAGTGCTTCAGGTTCTTAAGAGATACTGAGAAACTTGATGAAACAAAGAAACACGGTTAGGGAAGAGAAGCAGTCGAGTTGCACCTCTATTTACTGCAATTCTGCACCTCCCCAAAAATTAGGTTCCATAAGGAATTCAGAAGCGCAGGTGTTACTGGTTTGGTTTTCATGATAACCTAAACCTGTGGAATCTTTTAACAAGGGAGAAGTACCTGGTTTTAAAACAAAAGTAAAGGCAGGCTTGTGTTTCCAGGAAGTCTGGGCAAGACACATGAGGGGGGAAAAAAAAAAAAAAAAAAAAAACAGCTGGGTCCCCAGCCCTTTCTTTTTTTTCTCAAAGAAAGGAATGCCAGCCTCTCCCACCAGCAGCACCCCTCCCTCCGAGATCCACCTTCGTGCCAACTGACAGCATAATTGCCCTGTACCAGGAAAAGACCACGGGACGCTGCCTAAAAGAAACCGAAAGCTCAGATCGCGATCAGAATCCACAGTTACCCTTTTTTCTTGTCATTTGTGTTCCCTTCTATAAACAGCACATACGCCTTTCTGTGCTTCCGCTTCACGTTTTTCACCTGTTGAAAGGATAAAGTCTCATTAGCACTCTAAAAGCCCTTACAAAGCAGGAACATTTCCCACGGGTGTTATACAGCACACCCCATAGCCAAGGGAAGTTACACGAATAGGAAAAATTAAGCTTAAAGTGGCAAGAGTAGCAAGTTACCCCAGTGGAGCATTTTTTTTAGTGCATGAGGATGCATCCTTTCTTTCGTTAGTTGGGTACGACAGCCCTATGTCACCATACAAGATACACAGGCTCAGCAGTAATCCTCTGCTCGAATGAAAACATGTGTGAACCAGCCACCTTTATTTTTAAGTGCTTTTGTCATAGGTAGAATTACTTCTATTCTCATTGGAATGCTCCTACTGGAAGACATTTAACGTGCCCAGCTCTACATGAGTCAAGAAGGGCAAGAGACCCTCGAGAACCTGGGAAGCTGCTCCTCACCAGACCCCTTGCAATACCACTAAGAAGGCAGCAAGCTGTTCTTACCACTGCTGGCCAGTAAGGATACCTTCGCAATTTGCACCAGACCAAAATCCCTTCTTCAATTGATTGTGGTTCTATGATGAAAAACAAAGTAATTTTTCTTTAACAAAAAAAAAAAAAAAAAGAGAAAAAGGAGAGAGACAAGACAGTTAGCTCGCCCTCCCATCAGCCTCCCTTCAGGAGCTTCACTCCGATTGTCAGGTTTCAACTAAGGTGACAGGGCAACCCCTGATGGCCCCAAAATGCAGCTCATTCTGAACATGAAAACTGGGGCGTTTCAACCCTAGGCCCTTGCCCGCTTTCACAGTGATCTGTGTTCCATTCTGTTTCAAAAAGTCTCTCTGGGGCATCCAAGAAATAAATTTTATTCCAAGCTTGAACAAAGCTGGGTTCACTTTCTAGAAAGTTTGGGTCTCGTTACGAGGGCTTGTCAGCAAACTAGAAGCACACATACCCTAGAAGAGCACATCGATCTTGGGTGAGGAAGCCTCATACAGGTTCACCGATTTCTCACCTTGGTGTGATAAAATACTGGGAAGTTCTTCATCCTCCTCCTCTTCATCTACCAGAGCTGAGAGGCAGGAGAGACTCTCTGGGGAAACTAACTTTGAAGACACGTCAGATGATTCCAGTCCTGCAAGCACCAGTGTTCGTAAGCATAGAACAGTGATTAAAAAAGCATTGGCTTCAGAGCTGGTGAAACACACAACCATGCAAGCGACCCCGTGGCACCACAAGTCACCAAGACACACAGCACTGTCACACCTGACACGCTCACAATTCTCTGCCTGGGCAAAGGCCTGATAATCGCAATAGAAGACGAAGAGAAGGGGCAAGGAACAAGAACAGGCTGGTTTCAGGACTCTGCACCAGCCTGTTCCTTCGCATAACGCCATTTCACCTCAATGCTAGCTAGGTAAAGAAAAACACCAAAGCGTGAAAAGAGTGAGTCCTCCAGCAAAGGGCAAGGATCACTGCAGCGTATTTTGTCAGTGCAAACCCCTAAACAACTCCAGAAAACCCGAACACACCCCCAGCACTTGGCCAGTACTGAAGCAATTGCATTTTCTGCTTCTCCAACACTTAAACCAAAAGGAATTAACCCCAGCAATTCAAGAACCATATTCACAAAAGCACCGCAGCCTTCCAGGATGCTTGACAACCAAACGGGATGAAGCTTTCCCTTCCCCCAGAGATATGCCCACCTTCATCTTCCTCAAAGTCAGGCAGCTGAAACTGCTTTACTTTATTCGCAACCAGGTCTGAAGCGCTCTTATTTTCCTCCTCCTTAGGCTGAGGGGGGAAGCTATCAGAAAGCATCCCATGGTCAGAGGGCCCAGATGAAGATTCAGGGCAATTCCTGCGTTTCCTTTTTCTGCCCGAGGATGCAGCTGCACCCATCTCTTGCTCTCCTTTAACCCATTTCAAACACACTGGCTTTTTTCTTCCATCTAATTGCTTTGCTAGACTTTCACTCTCACTACTGATGCTTTTTTCCAAGCCATCCGAGGCACTTTTACAAGAGGAATCCAGCAATGTCCTTCTAGGTTGACTTCTGGCGTGTGCCCTTCTGGCGGGTACCACCACGTCAGACTTGCAGGGGACAGACAGAGGAGACGCTTCCTCAACAAGGGGCTGGGCTTGATCCTTGACGAAATCATTCCTACGCGACCCAGGAGATCCTGCACCTCTTGCTCTTTTTCTTCCTTGCTTACTTTTTCCCTCCTCTGGCTTAAGGGAGACTTTATTTCCTGGTTTGGACTCTGTCAGCAATCTGGGCTTGATTTCTTTCTGTCCTGGTAGTGATTTTGATGCTGGTGTTTTACAGTTTTGACTGTCTGAGCTTGGTGTACCATACAAGCCTGGAGTACCCCATCTGGAAGGGTTTGTTCCCCTTCCATGTGCTGCAGAGCTCCCCTCCAAAAGGGAAGAACCTTTCTGGGGTTGTTTTTTTGTATCAGCCTTCAGACCGGGGGTCTTTTTTTGGTCTCTTTTCTTGGAAGTCTCAGGCTTCAACTTTTCTTTCGAGTGAAAGAGCAATCGACATCTACGTAAGGGGGTAGACGAGAGAGCTCCTGCACTGTTCTCCTGGGATAGCTGAGCCTTTGGTCCTTCTGAAGGCAGTGCTTGTCCAGGAGACACATTTTGATTCAAAATATCCAGGGCAATTTTAAGAGAACGGCGGTATTTCAGTTCTTCCACAGCCTCACGCAAGTTATTCTTTTGATCTGAGGAAGAAGAATATGTAATAAATGCAGTAAGTGTTCTTTGTATGCAAGAAATTTTATTTCTAGTTTTATCTTTTGTTCAAGATTCAGCTTGACTCTTAGATCATCCGTGATTCTTAAGGCAAAGCACACAGGGACACACCAAGTGCAAACTTCCAACGCCTTATTTCGATGCAAGTACAGACAAGTTTCTTCACCATTCCTTCCAATACCTCCCAAACACGAGGGAAGAGCAAGAGTAGCCGCGATGATGTTTAGTCTATTTTCAAACTTTACGGATGGAATGGGAAGAGGGAAAAAGAAATGCAACAACTCCACGATAATAAGCACTTAACTTCTATCCACCAGGCTGAGTTTTTGTGTATACTTTACATCCAGAATATCTATGAGGCAGCAAATGCTTTGATGTCTCCTCACCTAAGTTCGAGGCGATGTCTTCTATACGTTCTTCCTTCAGTGGTACAGCATCTGCACGCTTCACACAGATCCTGGGAATGCAACAAAGCTGACTGAAAACATCATAGCATCGAGTGTCACAAACAGCACGACACGGCTTTCATCTGGCAATGAACTTGCCACACTTTTTCTGCAAAACCCGTACTTGTTAGGAGAAGTTAAGGAAAAAATAACCCACACAAAGAAAGCCTGAGCTAACAGTGTGCTGTTTACGGATGTACGTGACCAGCTCTGAAAAGGCAACAGGTTTTGGGTTAGCCACCTAATCCTTCTGTAAATCAATGATCTCAGTTCACAGGTATCGTCACATAAAGGGATTACTTTTTTTTTTTTTAAACGTCTAAGAGTGCAACCACACGACAGTAACGGGGACACTTAACTGTTTTTGCAATCCAAGTATTTCAACTTCAAAAGAAGCCTCCTTTGCCTTCGTAACACATGCTCTCCCGGTCACTCTGGTTTTGCACAAAACCTACATTCAAGAGAAAAACACGCATTTAAAATCCTTGACGGAGTCTGTTAAGACTGTAGGACAGATGTGACATCAAGACATTTTTGATATGAACAGCACAGAATGGACCAACGTTCCATGGCACCTGGTTGCAATGTTATGATCCCTGCAGATCAGCTCCTTTTTAATGTCTATACATGTTTACTTGGAGCTTCTCCTTACTACTCAGTCTCATCCATTTCTAAGTTATAGCCACAAACCTTTCCTGATTTGTATGGCTGCTTTACCTTTGCAGGCCATAAACGCTTCTTCCACATGCAAAGAACATACTCTTGATCTGTCATGGCTGTGTCTCACGTAGAAGAGGAAAACTCCACTGTGCTCTGAAGAAAAAGGGAATAAAAGAGGGACTCAATATCTGGTCCATTTTTGTCTTTTTAAGGAAATATAGGGCTTAAATACAATGCCTATTATTACAGTTACGTATCGCTTTACCTTTGAGATCACTGGACTGATACTACTTTGCATGCATTCTCCAAAATTAAGTCCTAATAGTGCATCTTTCTACAGCTGTGCAACAGAAGGTCTTACTGAACACTTGAGCGTAGAAAATACGGGCACAAATACATAAAAAACCGCTGCTGCAAGCCCGCACGTTCTGCAGCTCCCTGCTCCTGATAACGGAGGCCACTTGCCACATGCTACAAATTACACCACGCTGCGCCAATTTTTAGATGTCGCTCGCAATTATAACCCGCGCAAACCAGCCCCAGAGTTCTCACACGCTTCCTGAAGACGCGGAAGGCTTCAAGCCAGCCCCGGTAAGAACAAGAAAGCGTCCCCGTACTCACAGAGCCGAAGGCTTAAGTTTCCTCGGCACGCTGGAACGCGGTCCTGCCACTGAAAGACAGCAAGAAGCAGAT
>NW_009260034.1:101645-106870 GCF_000687185.1 Egretta garzetta
CAATGAGGGTGGTGAAACCCTGGCAGGGGTTGCCCAGAGAGGGGGTGGAGGCCCCATCCCTGGGACCATTCCAGGCCAGGTTGGACGGGGCTGTGAGCAACCTGCTGTGGTTCAAGGTGTCCCTGCTCCTGCAGGGGGGTTGGGCTGGGTGACCTCTGGGGGTCCATTCCAACCCAAAACATTTGATGATTCTATGAAGACAGGCGGGAGATGGCTGGCAGCCCGGCAGCACTTGGACAAATCGCCGCAGCCCTAGGGAGAGTGACAGCGACACGCAGCCTTTGGTTGTCCAGAAAACAAACTGTCATATGAAAATGGGTTAAAAAAATCAGAAAAAAAAAAAAGCCCTTCAGGGAGCTGCTGTTTGGCTCTGTCAACTTCCAGCCCTTGTATTCGGTAACAGTAAGAAGGGACCCGCATTGTCATGGCTGATGCTTTATTCGCCATCTACACTTCTTTATAAATACCTGCAGATTGGAAATGCCACCGCTACACTGAAGTAGTAAGTTATTAAAACACATTCCGAAAACGGTACATGGACCAAAATGGCAGCTCCCAGCAGCCGGGCTCCCAGGAATACATTTTTTTTTCTACCTTTTAAGTACTGATATTTATGGAATAATACTTTTGTTGACATAAGAGGCTAACCCCTGGTTTTTGCTTCCAGTTTTCCCCCGGGTGCCTTCCGTCACTGAAGACGCATCGTCACTCGCTGTTACCTAATGGATCCCTCATTTCCCATTACTCTGCGGGGTGAGGCGTGGGCTGCGGGCAGGGTGATGTCACTCAGCGTTTCCCAGCACTGAGCTCCGTTCCACAGGCTCTGGGTGTGCTGAGCACGCTGGCCTGGTCCTGCGAGGTGTAGTTCACGTTAAAGGATATAAAATTGTCTTTTAGGAGCCGGGTGAGTAAACGCCATGGTTAAAGTTGGAGTTCTGGCCCCCATGGAGTAAATGGGGTTGAAGGACAGAGGGTGTCACCCTAAGCACAGGGTAAAGCCCAGCCTTCAGCACACTGCAAGGCTCAGCCCTCTGTCTTGAAAAAAGGAGAGAAAATGATGGCCCGGCCTGCAAAATGCAAAGCACAAGGATTTTTCCCTTGCCAAAGCATTCGGCCATGGTACCGGCATTTGCTTTCCCCAAAGCGAAATCTTGCCGTTCAGCCGCTTCCCCGTTGAAGGTGTGACCGTTAGTTAAAAAAAAAAAACAAGAAATAAAGAGCGCATTTCTGGTCGAGACCTAATATTTTTCCAATTAAAAAACCCTCTTGAACATCCGATCAGCTCCTCTGCACGTGGCTTTACCAGCACCTAAACGTAAGTGAGCTTCGTGTGGTGTGGATCAGCCCTTACGCGTGGGCTTAGGCTGTAAATAAAGCTGCGAGTTGCTGTGCTATGTTTGCCGTCCTGCCACTCCCGTGGCAGCTCTGCCGCGCTGAGCCCCCCTCTGCACCGAGCCCTGTGTATGTAACGGCGCCTTTCAGCTTCGGCAAAATTGTAATTTTTGTTTGCAGCCCCTCCTTTATCAGCTGCTGGGCTGTGCGTCCCCATCCTGGAAAAATCAACTTCATGGTACAAATTTCATTCTTCTCCAGTTGAGATTTAGGGGGTTTTCCCCAACACATTTTTGCCCAAACACATTGTTAGAAGCATACGGCCCAAACCGTGGGGGGCGCAGGTCACGGTCATTGCCTCGGGATCGCACCAGCTGGGACTGCGGAGCAGATTCCCGTAATCCCCCCTGCGTAATATGGCTTTTCCTCTCTGGTGACTTGTTCGGTATTAAAATCTGCAAATGCTTATCCTGTGGCTTGGTAAATAACTGCCTAAAAAATTCCTTTGTGAGAAATTTGTCAACTGATTTCATTCGTCTTAAAAAAAAAAACCCCAAACAAAAGACGTAGAAACTCATTGTCCCCGCTCAGGAAACAGCAGCACCATTACGTGTGACAAAGTCTCACAACGCGCTGTAGGAAGAGTTGTGTTGTTCGTCGTTAGAACTCATCATGTGCGTGGTGACCTGGAAGGCCAGCGCGGAAGCCAACCGAGCCGGCGTGCCCGCTTCGTGACCATCCTACCACCATCGCGTAGCCACAGCAAGACAACGCGGGAGGGGATGCAACTGGCGTGGAACGAAAGCACAAATCAAGCAGAGGTCATCTACGGCCTGGAGATAACAAAGGAACCACTGGCAAACACTTTTCCTCGGGGCAGGATCGCCCAGCTGGGCTCAAGGCTCCTACAAACCTTGTCTAATACCGCAGTAAGCCCGCAGCCGGGCCTCCACCAGCGGCTGTGGGTGCAGGGGCGATGGTCAGCGATAATCCAGGCGCACCCTCTCCCCTAAGCAAATACACCCTGCCGGACTATGTACAGGGACTTATAAAACTCTGTCGTAAAGACAACTTACTGCCCTTCTAGGGAAGGGGAAAGAAATCCTTTTTCTGCTGTTCACTCTTCGTTTTTAAGCCACATGGGATCTTTTCAAGCCACAGCGGCCAAAACTGTTGATTTGTCGGCAGACCGAGTCACCAGCCTTGCTTCCTCAGTCGGGTCCGTACAGACACACACTCACAGCGACCAGGTACGACTGCACTGGCAACAGGACACGAAACAGGGATGCTCCACACGACAGACCACGGCCTCCCGACGCGTGCCTACGCTCGGGGCGCTCCTGCTCCCCCCGGCTCTCCCCGTGCCAGCGTCCAGGGGCCGGTGGGATATTGCTTGTTGAAGCCGTGGCGAGCCGGCAGCGGAGCCGAGCGTGTTAGCTCTTGCAGCCGGCGCCATTCATGGGAACCTTGGACATGGTGGGGCGGTCTCTTCGGAAAGCGTCGAGGTCCTCGGTGGCGGTGGCTTCGGGGCTGGTGGTCCCTGGCCCCTGGGGCAGGCAGGCGCCCCGGGGACCCCCCTGGCTGCGCCCGCTGCGGGAGCAGTCGTGGTGCCCGTGGTTGCCCAAGCGGCTGGAAGCCACCACGGCTTTCATGGCAGCCTGTTGTAAAGGCACAGCGGCGCGAGCAGTTATTAGCATGCGTTTCTCCCCTTCGATGCCGCTCCAGCCCCCGGGGCGTGCAGAAGGGACACTCGTGCCTGCTCCTTCAGCCACCCCGCAGCCCTTCGCCCTGGGCAAGGCTTTCCCCAGCAGCTGCTGCCTCCACGGGCAGCCCAGCCACTGCTCCGCAGGGATGCAACTGCACAAGGAGCTGCTCCACCATCCTTCGCCCCCCTCCCCGAGCCAGCCCCCAAAGCTGCCATGTGTCGCTGAACATTTATCTGCTCAGGGCAAGGGATCCTTAAAACCCAGCAACAGCGGCTCTGGGTGGCCCCAGCCGCGTGCACAAGGGGACGAGGACACAAGCTGCCCCCGGAGCTTCGCGGGGCTCTTTCACCTTACCTTCAGTTTCCGCCTGGCGTTAAATTCCTGCAGTTTCTTCTGCGTGCTGTCCATGTGAGCAAATTTAGCGGCTTTCCCGGTGACCCAGGGATGCTCCAGAGCCTGGTAGACGGTCAGTCTCTTCTGGGGGTCCAGGACAATCAATTTTTTGACCTGGAACCAATTTCAGACACACAAAAAGGCTTCATTTGTTAAATGCCCCTGGCTTTGTTATCTTTACAAGCATTGACCTGAAGGCTTCAGGCTCGGCAGCCCCGAGCCCCGGCGCTCACCAAGTCCTTGGCGTTGAGGGAAACCTCATCCCACCACGGGGAGACGAACTCGTAGTCGCAGGTGAGGATGCGGCTGTACATGTACTGGTCCCCTCGTGGGTCAAAGAAAGGCTCGAAGCCACAGAGCCTGCGAGCACGGGGGAGAGGAGCTACGTGCTGCCGCCCGGGCCCCGCCGCGCAGCCGTGCCGGTGTTTGCCAGCTGCTCACGGTGGGCTGAGGTGGAGCAAACCGTCTCGCTGCCGCGGTTTCACCGCTCGTGGAGCCCCGGCAGCGTTACTCACAGGATGTAGGTGATGACACCCACGGACCACATATCCACTTCAGGGCCGTATGGGCACCCATGGAGGATTTCGGGGGCTGGAAGCAGAATTCGAGGTTCAAATGCACGGATGTGGGGAGCTCCCGGCAGCACGGCCACGCTGGGAACCTCACGGCGGAGGAAGCACCGCCTGGGTACCAGCAGCGTCTCCTGAGCACGGTGTGACCGTCTGCCATCCCTGCACTGAGTTGTGCATGGCCTCGGGCGGGGAGCACCCTCCCCGGGTCTCCCTCCCACCCCCCAGCTTTTCCTTCCTGCTCACCACAATACCCTGGCGTCCCGCAGACGGTTTTCATGGTGTCCTGTTCATCCACGATCTTGGAGAGCCCAAAGTCACCTTGGAGGGACATAGAGGGGAGCGGTGCTGCCATCAGGCAGAGGTGCCATTAACCCCCCTCATGCCACAACCCCCCCCCAGGGGGCCCTGCCAAACCCACCGATTTTAAGGGGAGCGTCGGGGGACAGGTCTGCGTAGAGCAGGTTCTCCGGCTTCAGGTCGCGGTGGACGACTCCATTTTCGTGCAAATACTACGGAGAGAGAGAAAGCAGGGGTGGGGGAAGGAGGGGGCAGGGGAGCCCCGGCTGCCCCGGACAGAGTGCGGGAGGAGGCGGCAGCGATCTGGGACCCAGCACGCACAAGGGACCAACTCACCCAGCTATTTCTTCAGAAACACCCAACACCTGCAGTGCTGGGGCTGCCAGGACATGGGAAGGACATTTCCCATTCTGAATTTCCATTTTTAAACCCTTCTGTTGCCATAGAAACCCCATCTCCAGCCGACCTGTGATGCAAGCTGTGCTGACCTTCCTCCCTCCTCTACCTTCATCCCCCCCCGAAACGTGGATCTGAAGAGGCGCCTCTGCCAGCAACGCCTTCGGATGGCCGGGGCGAGTGGGCGAACGCCTCTCCCCAGGGGGATCTGGGAGGGTGCAGCCCCCGCAGCAGCACCCCTGAACCCCACAGGGATGTCTCGCCGGGCCGTCCCCGGGGCAGCGGAGGGGGACACGCCGGGGGGGAACGTTACCGAAACGGCTTCCAGGATCTGCTTGACGACGTGGGCCGCGTCCCGCTCGCTGTAGAAACCCCTCTCCACGATCCTGCAGGCAGACGGGGTCAGCGCAGCAGCACCCTGCCCCGCACGGACCCCCCCCTCACCCCCCAAAACCATGGTGTGCATCAGCCCCCTCCATCCTCATCCTCCCCCCCACCATCGGGGGGAGGCTTGTCCCCCGCCGGGCTT
>NW_009260034.1:106997-108458 GCF_000687185.1 Egretta garzetta
CTTTTTTATTTCTTTAAACAGGAATTTTTTTAACTGTTCCTAATGGCCCTGCTCACTTAATTGCTCATTAAAAATGATGCTGGGGATGGGAAGAGACAGGTACACGGCGCCGTTATCCTCTTCATATCTCCAAGCTCGTTAGCTGGAAGAGGAGCTCACCAAAAGCTTCGTCGGCTGCCCTGGCACCCCGGGCGCTTCCATCCAGCCCTGCAGCGTGGGAGCGACCCCCGGCAAATCCCTGCCCTCGTCCCCCCTGGGACGGATCCTGCACATCTGTACTTGCAAGGAGGCAGGAGAAACGCACGGATCCCCAAGGGACCAAAGCCACTGCCGGGCCCGGGGCCCTGGGACCCCGCAGGCGCTTTTGGAAACGGCCCTTGGACCATTTTGCAGCAGCAGGCACTAAAGAAACAGCGTTTTTCTCCTGATTTTTGTTTCTTAGCTCCCACGCGAGGTGAGCTTATCTGCACGAGACCTGGGCGCCACTGCAGCAAATCTGGAATTAACAGGGCTCTCTTAAAACTACGTCAAAATGCAATTTTTTTTTTTTTTTTTTAAATGGAAAACAGAGAATTTCATGCTTCTTAAGACTTTTGTGACACTGCGAATTTCATGGGGCTTTAATCATTCCCTTCCTAGGCTGGGTGACAAGCCGCGATACCCCGCAGGGTGAGAGACACTGTGTGGCAGCTTAGTGCATTATAATAATACACGGAAGCACTATAATTTTCCTATTAACTTCAAAAGTTTACAATCCTATTATCATCCGCTGGTGAGGTTGGTGCTGAACGATAGCGAGCGCATCGATGGCACCAGCGTAAATAATGAAATGGAGCATCCCTCCTTCGAAAAATCACTTGAACCTGGGAGTGAGCAGAACCCTACTGAAAACTCAGTGGTTTAAGTATCAAAACTGCCCAGCTGGTTCCTCCTCCACGTCCCCGTGGTGCCGCTGCCTGGAGAGCAAAGGAGGAGGGAGGGCAGAAATTGAATTTGCTGTTGCGTTCCTGATAACAAATCAGCGAGGAGCCTCCCCCCATCCATGGCTGGTATCAGCCGAGCGTCCTCCTGGGCTGCTCTGAGCGGGCGATCTCCATCCCAGCCGTTGTCCCTACGTCTGCCCAAATGCCCTGGGACGGGGGAAGTGTCTCCGTGGAAAAGGCTGAAGCACCGGATTGACTCAAAATGCTGAAACACCCCAATGCCCAAGGCAGGCCCACGCTGAGCTGGCCCAGGGGCTTAGGGACACCCCAGCTCCAGCCCCTTTGCCCTCATCATCCTCATTTTTGGACTTCCTTTGGCTTCATCTCTTGCACCAAGGTTTGAGACGACAGTGGGCGGACAGGACATCCCCCCTGGGGCTTTTCCGGAGAGCAGAGCCTTATTGCTCCAAGGATGGTGGCAGCTGTGCCTGGGGTTTTGAGCCGTATTGCAAAAAAATGGCAGGTTGGGGAGCAGAGG
>NW_009260034.1:109344-110675 GCF_000687185.1 Egretta garzetta
CACCCTGCAGCCCCCCAACACTCACCGTCTTCTTCAGTATCTTGGCAGCGTAGGGGGTGCCTGTGCCCTTCTCCTGGCAGCTGTACACCACCGAGGTGGCTCCCCTGGAGGGGGGCAGAGGTGGGTGAGGTGGCCGGGCCATGGCCAGGACAGAGGGGGGTCCCGCTCGCCCCCCGCCCCCCCACCATGACCTTTGCCAGCACCAGACCCTGGGAGCTCAGCGTGCTTCTTCTCCCCGCACATCCCTCTCCCCGCATCATTTCCAGCTTTTAAAGCCATTTTAATTAAAACTGAGTCCTACCAGGGGTTTAAATCCCTAAGCGGCTTTCACGAGAGGCCGGAGCCTGCTTCTCCCTGCGCGGGGACAGCCTCGGGGGGACTGCAGGGATGTGCGGGCTCCCCAGCCCAGCCACGTCCCCGGCGAGGCCACGGCACACGGGGCGACCCCACGTCACCCCAAAACCTCCCCTCCAGGTTAAACCGCTCCAACTTACAAGAGGGATCGTTCCCGTTAAACCCCCAGCAGTGCCCCTCAGCTGCCGCTGACTTTTAGATCTGGTTAATACTGATTTCTAACCACTGGACAGTGAAATCAACCCATTGCTTCAGGCCATTACAGGGCTCGTTTGCAATTTCAGCTCGGCTGCCTGGCTCCTCGGAGCAGATTAATTCTCACCCCCAAGTAATCGACCACGTTTTATTGCTCTTTGCCTTCACCGTCTTTGGGGACCGAGTTCAGGCTGTGCCTTGAGGCGTGTGGCATCCCCGCCTGCCCCTGCCCTCAGCCCTGCTGACCCCAAAAAGCCAGCCCCGGGTGCCCAGGGGCCATTTTTTGCACCAAAATCTCCCCTGAGACCAAGACCAGCCCACAGCGCGGCTGCAAGCGGCCTCTCACCGCAGCACTGCATTCCGAATGCCCCCGCGCCGCCGGCGCTCCCCAGGGCGCTCTCGTGAAAAAGAGAGATTTGCTTTAAAAACGAGGGCGGATTTTGCAACTCATCCGGCTGAACTTGGGAATCGTGTTCCCATGGCAACGGCAGAGCCGGGTACCAGGGAGCCTGGGGCTGCTGCGGGGCCAGCAAAGCCTGGCGAGTCCAGACCTCGGCCGCTTTCAAAACATCTTCCTTTTGCTCAACATTTTCTATGAAATTTTCTTATGCAAATAAAAGGCAATTTGCAAACAAATTGCTCAGGCTTGGAGGGGAGAGGTGGCCGCCACCCTCCTCTGGCTCAGGAAAATGGGCAGAAGGTTTCACTTTGAACCCGAAATGGCATCACTGCCGCCGTGACCGCAGCAATAACGTGGTTCCAGCAGGAGGAAAAGCCGCGAC
>NW_009260034.1:111484-111949 GCF_000687185.1 Egretta garzetta
CCTCATCCACCCCCTGCTCCCTCTGGCCTCTATGGCTGGGGCAGGATCCGACCTCACGGTCTGGCACGGTGGCTCGGGTGGCCTCGGCGCACCGCGGCAGAGAGGCACTAAGCGAAAGCCATGGTGACGAGCGGGCTCCCACCGCCCCAGGTCACACCACGTGCCCAACACGCTGGGCGTGCAGCCACGAGTGGACGGCTCCAAGACTGAGACCAGCTTGATTTGAACCCCACACCGTGCCAGGCTCATCGCCCACCTCCCCAAAGCCTTGGGCTGCTCAGAGGGGACACAGGTCCAACCACGAGCCCGCTCCCCACCCCGGGGGTGAGAAACGCACAGCTCCACGCGCACGGGGAGCCCAGGCCCCATCCTGCGAACCCTCGGTGAGTGCTCCCGAAAACACTGCTGCAGCGTCACAACAGATCCCAAGCCCCAGCTTACATGTGAGGACAGGGTCCCCTGCCA
>NW_009260034.1:114841-115244 GCF_000687185.1 Egretta garzetta
CGGTGCCGGCGGGGCCCCGGGGACGCTGCACAGCCCCCCTCCACCGCCGCGGCTCGGATGGGAGACCCGGATGAAAGGACCCGCTGCGAAGGTCTCGCTGGCACGAAACATCCTCCTTGCAATGGGCGTCCCAAGTATTTATTAGAATATTTTATCATATCTGAGGGAGGCAAACCCAGCCCTGCTTGATCTGGGCTCGCTGCAACTCTCTTTTGAAAGGGCTGCTCTTGACGGGAGCGACCTGCTAAGTGAATAAATTGGCTCTGCCTCCCGTTCTCCCCGTCCTGGTACGTTGTGGAGACAAGGGTGGGCTGGAGGAGCCTGGTTCGCATAGTTAATAGTTATCGCTTCATCTAGAACCAGCACAATCCCCCTGCTCATCCCCAGCCCCCAAAAGAGTGGG
>NW_009260034.1:115298-115726 GCF_000687185.1 Egretta garzetta
CGGTGCCGGCGGGGCCCCGGGGACGCTGCACAGCCCCCCTCCACCGCCGCGGCTCGGATGGGAGACCCGGATGAAAGGACCCGCTGCGAAGGTCTCGCTGGCACGAAACATCCTCCTTGCAATGGGCGTCCCAAGTATTTATTAGAATATTTTATCATATCTGAGGGAGGCAAACCCAGCCCTGCTTGATCTGGGCTCGCTGCAACTCTCTTTTGAAAGGGCTGCTCTTGATGGAAGCGACCTGCTAAGTGAATAAATTGGCTCTGCCTCCCGTTCTCCCCGTCCTGGTACGTTGTGGAGACAAGGGTGGGCTGGAGGAGCCTGGTTCGCATAGTTAATAGTTATCGCTTCATCTAGAACCAGCACAATCCCCCTGCTCATCCCCAGCCCCCAAAAGAGTGGGGGGCTCCATCTGAAGAGCAGAGGCA
>NW_009260034.1:115862-116485 GCF_000687185.1 Egretta garzetta
CGGTCCCCTGCACTCCCCAGCGCCCCACCAGCACGTCAGCCCTGGGAGGAGGGGGTGCCCACTGCAGCACCCCCTCCCCGGCCGGGACACCTTCCTAGGGTGCAGACCTGGCCCTGCACCGGGCTGCACCCCAGGATCTGGCCCTGGCACCGCCGAGCTGCGCCGGGAACCGGCCGGTCCTCCCAACAGCTCGGTGGGAAGATGGGGCTGGAGGAAAGCCTCTAGCCTTTTGTCTGCAGGAGAGGAATTAATTATTTTGTTCTCTCATTACACTGGAATAAAATCCATTTTAGAGCAGCATAAATTTAGGTGCCTGAAGTCGCTTTTTTTAACATCCCGGGAAACATTTCTCTCCCTCTCTCGCCCTTTTCCAAATCATTTCTGTCTCATTGCACAGCCATCGACGTTCTGGATGAAGAACAAGATGGAGGGGCATTAACCGAAGGACGGCGAAGGGGCTGCACGGGGCATGGATCCGTTGCCGGGCGGGGGACGGGAAGGCGAGGCCGGAGCGGGGACCCCCGAGGTCCCCCCGAGCCCCCCAAGCCGCCAGCACTGGGCTGGGGGTCGCCAGCAAAGTGGTGGCTGGGAGTGGTATGGCGAGCGGGGCCCGGCCGCCCCCC
>NW_009260034.1:117556-118440 GCF_000687185.1 Egretta garzetta
CCTCCTCTCCTTTCTCCCTCTCTTTTTTTCTTTTTTTTTTTAAAACAAGGAATGAGTTGTCTTCCGCAGATGTGACTAAAAGCACTCTGGAAATGTCAGCCACTGCTGGAAAGGGACCCAGATAACATTTAGCTTTAGGTAAGAGAGTAGATTTTCTCTGCGCTAATTCATATTTATAAGCTCTCCTGTTCCCGGGGAGAGCGCGGCACTGATAGCACTTGCTGATTGCTAGCGAGCGGAGCGGGGAATTGTTTTCATATCGGAGATTAAAGAGTGGTTTCTGCTCCCAGTGGCACCCGTGTATTTACGCTGGTCATTCTCAATTCATTCTTATAAGATTAAGACTGGAAATGGGAAATGGTTATATAGTGCTGAGCCCAGGAGAGGCCGGGGGCCACGGGGGGCCAGGGCAGCGCCGGCTCGGTGGTCCCGATGCACCAGAGGCCGCGGCGGGGGGGGGGGAGGGGGGGCGCTGGGGCCACCCCAGTCCTTTGCCAGGGGAACGGGGGCTCCACAGCCCTTTGGGGGCTCCTGGTGGGAAAAGCTTCCCCGGGACGGACGCTCCTTGGCCAGATCCCACAGGATGGTCCCTCCGCACGGCCCTGGCAGGGACGGATGGGGGATGATGGACGGCTGGAGCGGCACGGGCAGCGGGACACGAGCGTGCGATAGATTAGGTGAAAAGATTTATTTCTATTATTATTTTTCAACACATCCCGGGGTTTGTGTCAGCTGATTAAAAGCAAACACGTAAAGCCCTTCTCCACGGCGGATCAAGGATTTAAGAACTTTTAGAGCTTTATTTAGTTTTTCTTTCCCTTTTTTTTTTTTTAAATCATGTTTGCGAACTGGCTGAGCAGCTCCAGAGAGAAGCAGAGCATGAG
>NW_009260034.1:118526-118943 GCF_000687185.1 Egretta garzetta
CGGGGTGGAAAGGGAAAAAGGCGAAAGGAGAAACAAGACAATGGCAGAAGGCACCCCGGGGACTTCCTGAGCGGGTTTAGAAATTCAAAATACGCCTTAGAGCCTCAAAGCTGTGTCAGTCACAGCCCCGGCGCAGGGATCACTAAGGCTGCGGCCAAACAATACCAGATTGTCTGAGGAAGGTGGGAAAATAGGGGGTCTCAGCGGCTCCCGCTCACCCCAGCGGTTCCGCTCGTCAAGCACGCGTTCCACATGAATCAATTCTGGACAGAGCCTCGGCATAATCCCCGCCAGCCTCGCTATGACAACTTGAAGGAGAATTCGGCGCCTGAGTGACAGCAGACGGAGAACTGACAAGGCAAAAGACCGCAGGACTTTCCTTTCTTTTTTTCTTTTTTTTCCCCCCCTCTCCATTCC
>NW_009260034.1:120020-120633 GCF_000687185.1 Egretta garzetta
GTGGGGAGGGGGCTGGGGGCGAGGAGCTGCTCTGAGATCGTATTTGAAGATGATGGTGGTTCAAGATGCTTCGCCAAGTCCCGCAGCTGAAAGCCTCGCCGATCCCCTCCCCGTGCCTGTTGCCGCTTACCCCTGCCCTCCCGTGCTCCTGCCTCGTTAGGTACACGCCGTGTATTATTAATAATCACATCAAGAATAAAAAGTGCTTTTGTCACCTCCGAATCCTGCTCCTTTTCGGGCTCCCCTGTTCCGGTTCCACATGCCTGCTCGGGGAGGCAAGGGGTATAAAGGAAACTAATTAAAAATTGCCCGTGTCTCATGCTGGAGCGTTTGGGCGCGTTCAGTGGTGAAAGACAAGCGTCTTGTTGCAAGAAAATCAATTTTACAGTTACAGGAGCAGAATAAGTAGAGGTGGTGCGTTAAAGCAAGAGGATGAGCAGGGGCTCCGAGGGTGCCAGCTCGGCGCCTGCTGCGGGGACGTGGGGCGAGCCCTCCCAGGGGTGCTCCGGGTACCCCCACCTCCGCACCCCGAGGCTGCCCCGCGGCCGCTCTCCCCCAGCAGCAGGTTTTGCTCAGACCGTGGGGTTTTCACCCAAAGCAGCTCCTGCCACCC
>NW_009260034.1:120655-121463 GCF_000687185.1 Egretta garzetta
CAGCCCCGGCACGTCCCCGCTCGTGCTATGAATCCATTACCCGTCCCCGCCGCACGAATCCCTATCTGTATTTTATTTACATCGCCGCTCTCTCTGCAGGCATGTGGCTAAAATCTATTGGTTTCGTGCACAATTTCATTGTCTTTTGGGGGTCAGGGAAATGGTAAACAAGCCGATTATCCTTGGCGGAGGGGGTTAAACGCTCCTCACCCCGCACAGCGCCCGGCCCCAGCCCCGTGGGTTTCCCTGATGCTCAGGACCATCATCAGCTGCCTGGAAATGAGGGAGCAGCAGACGGGGGGCCCAAACCAAAATGACTTTTATGCTAAACTGGATGCGGGCAGGCAGGGAGCGGGCTGGGAGCGCGGCAGGAGCACGGGCGGCCGCAGGGGTCCGCTTCGGGACCCCCCCCCTCGCCGGCACCGGGGTCTCTCTGCTGCTTCCGCACCCGCCGCCGTGACCCCTCTGCTCTGCACCCCAGCTGGACGCAGCGTCCCCTTCCCTGCCCCGGCAGGATTTTCTTTTCTTTGCTCGTCACACCAGGACAGCGCCGATCCCTAATCCTCAAATCATCCCTCGCCGGTTTTACATACATCTCTAAGCCCCTCATAATGGATTTATTTAAAAAAAAATATAAAAAAAAGAAAAAGGGAAGGAAATAAAGACGGGGCTGCGGGTTATTACAGGGTATTTTTGTTTTAATTGAAAACTACCCCGAGTGCAGCGGTCCGGATCCTTGCCGGTGTAACCCAGCACCACTTGCAGGGATGAGATCACTGGATGTGGGTGCAGGATCTGACCCGCCCTG
>NW_009260035.1:0-825 GCF_000687185.1 Egretta garzetta
CATGGTCTGGAATAGCTCTTTGAGCAGTTTAGGTTAGCTGAGCTAGCTGGGCTGTACTCTCAGGTTGTTATGCCCCTGGCCGAGCAAGAGAAGCTCAAAAAGTCCTTGAGTAGTCTGAGCACTACTTGGCAACAACTAAAAACATCAGTGTGTTATCAACATTCTTCTGGTACTAAATCCAAAACACAGCACTATGCTAGCTACTAGGAAGAAAATTAACTCAATCAGCCACGCTGGACCAATGGGGCCCATGCCTGGTTGGATCTATGGGATTCAGGCTAGGCTGGATGCAATGGGCCCAGGGCAGGCTGTATCCACAGGGCCAAGACCAGGCTGGATCCATGGGAACTGGCAAGGCTGGATCCATTGGGATCAAGCAATGATTGATCACCATCCCAGGCAGGAAAGGAACCACATGGCCCAGGGCAGGCTGGATCCATGGAGCCCAGGCCAGGCTGGATGTACGGGCCCAGGCCAGGCTGGATCCATGGGACCTGGCCAGGCTGGATCCATGGGCCCAGGCCAGGTTGGATCTATGGCATTCAGGCCCGTCTGGATCCACGGAGCCAGGGTCAGGCTAGATCCACGGGGTTCCGGCCAGTGTGGATCCCCAGGGCCAAGGTCAGCTGTATCGATGGGACCTTGCCAGGCTGGATCCATGGGTGCAGGCCAGGTTGGATCTATGGGATTCAGCCCTGTCTATATACATGGGGCAAAGACCAGTCTTCATCAACGGGGTTCAGGCCAGGATGGATCCACGAGACCTTGCCAGGCTGGCTACATGGGCCTAGCCCAGGCTGGATCCATGGGCCCAGGCCAGTCTGG
>NW_009260036.1:0-3233 GCF_000687185.1 Egretta garzetta
CTGCTGCACTCAGGGAGAACAGAGCAAGTCCTGCGAGGCAAGAGGATTACCTGTAGCTTAGTGCAGAGTGAGGGCAACTGGTCTGTCCCTCTATCCAGTTCCCAGTTTCTATGGGCTTGCACCTTCCTGAGATAGAGGGTGACCACACTCCCACATTACCCTTCAAGACCACCAAAGTCTGCTGAGAGGTGAGGGACCCACCACAGACCGTGAAATGTCTCACCCTTTCTCAGGCTCTCAGCACCCCACTGCTATCCCAGGACACTCATGCCTTATTTCTCCAATGCAAGATCATGTCCTCAGTTGTAGAGGCTTTGTGATCTTCATAGGTTGTTAAGATAAAACAAAGGTGCTATGGGACAGGTTTGCACCCCTGAGGGCAGCTCACAGCTTGGGAGGAAACCTCTGGGCAACAGAGAACTGTCCTAAGAATGGCATCTCTGTAAGAGTCAGCTCATATCCCAGCCCCACCGACTGTAATGCCCAGATCTCCACAGGTGCTGGGCAACCTGGGACACTTGTTCCAATGGACACACCTGCATGGGGGGACCCACAAGATCAGTGTGTGACTCTGCAGCTGAAAATTCACCTCCCCAGAGAGCCTGGCAACGACATCAAGAAAACAATAGCAATAACACAGACCAGTGGAGAAACCAGCAAATAAACAGTGAGGGTCTGGCTGCGAGAGGCCAGGGCAGAGGCAGGGGGGCCCTCAGGCAGCATTACCCTTCCCCAGCTCTGCACGCCACCTCCCAGGCACCACCATTGCCCGGGAGCTCCTCTCAGCCCCTGGGCTCTGCTTAGGGAAAGGGCCATGGGGCTGGAGAGCTGCCCCACGGCTCTGCTGGAGCTCTGGCTGCAGAGGAGCTGGTTCCTGCCTTGGAGCCCCCAACCCTGAGGGCAGAGGCTTTGCTGTCTGGGAGAGGAGCCAAGGGGCTTGCTCAGAGGAAGGGATTACGAGGAGCTTTCTGAATTCTCCCTCCCACAGCATTCCTGGGTTGAGTTTCCTCTCATTCCCTGGTCATATCCCTCCTGCTTGGAGACTTTTACCCTGGGAGGTGTTTCCCTGTCCCATTTCTTTTCCCTGTCAGTGCTCACAGACCCCATCCCAAACTCTGTGCGCTCCCCCTGGCCCTCCAGAAACCTGCTTGTTTGCAGGGCACTGCCTGGGCACATGTTCCTATCTGCAGTGGGAAAGGACAGGTCAGAGCAACCCTGATGTGTCCAGAAGAGGTGATGCTGGTGCTGAACATAAACAGAGGAGAGGCTGAAGGAACATTACAAGGTTTTTGGCAGATAAACCGATCACTCAAAGATGCAGTTCAGGAGCCTCAGTGACTTGTTAAATGTTGAAATATCCCTTACTTTTCTCCTATTTTCTTGCATCCCCTCCATTTCACTGCAATTACAAACTCAGGAAACTCCTTATCTTTATAGTATATACATATATATATGCCTTGATCTCCTCCTTGAGACATGCTCTTGGAAATATTCTGGGGGTGATGTGCAGCTGTGAGCAGCCCTGAACCACACAGCACCCTCTCAACAGAAGAAGGACCCTGCCTGGCTGGGGGTCACTCCTTCCACACACAGCTTCTCCCAGCAGAACCCTGGGGAGCTCCCCAGGCAGGCTGAGTGCTGACCCTGGCAGGCAGCAGGGTCATTGCCCCGGCACAGAGCCCCCCAGGGTGCAGGGACCCTGCTGGGAAAGACAGCCCTGGGCACCCTGCCTGCACACCCACCTTCACAGCCTGCAGCCCTCCCTGGGAGAAGGCAGCCATCATGCCCTGCCCCTCTGATGGTGCAGTGGAATGTCCCTGCTCCATAGCACGTCCTCCTCCTCTACAGAGAGAAGCTCTGAGAGTTGTACTTACTGATCCTGTGATCTGTGGGATGTGCCAGCTTTAGGACACCTCCAGGATCTGCAAATGCAGTTTCTGCAGCCACAGACTTACTCATGTTACATACAATGTGTGCTCTGCCAGCTTTAGGAGACCCATCGAGGAAATGCAGCTGCATTGTCTTGCAGCCAGAGACTTACTCTGTTAAAGGCTATGAAGATCTCTCCAACAGTGAGCTCTCAGCATCCTCCAAAACCACACAGCCTTTAACCTCTCTCTGCCTTGCTCCTTTCCCCTCAGTGCCTGCAGGCAGTGCCCTCAGCCCTGCTGCGCTTTGCAGAGGAGCTGCTCCTGGGCAGAGCTGTCTCTCGGCAGTGCTGCCCACTTGCCATCAGCTCCCTCCATCCCAGGAGCCCAGCCCAGCTCAGCAGCAGAGGACCAGCCCAAGGCAGCACTTGCTCTGCCCCCTCAGGGCTCCCTCCAGGTGTCCCTGGGGCTCCAGGGGATCTTAATGTGAAGTAGGCTGAAGTAATCCCTGATATTACCTCCCTTAGGTGGGGAGAGACACTTCTTCCCAGCACTATAACTCCTCCTGGGAAAAATAGATTTCTGCATGAGAATCACCTGTCCTTACTCCATCATTAGACAGGATACCCAAACATTGAGAGATCTCTCATCTTTTGTGGCACAACCATAACTAGAATAATAGAATCATAGAATCACTTGGTTGGAAAAGACCTTTGAGATCATCGAGACCAACCTTTAATCTAACCCTGCCATCGCACCACTAAAGCATGTCCCTAAGCACCTCATCTATCCTTCTTTTAAATACCTCCAGGGACGAGGACTCGACCACCTCCCTGGGCAGCCCCTCCCAGTGCCTGACAACCCTTTCGGTGAAGAAGTTTTTCCTAATGTCTAGCCTAAACCTGCCCTGGCGCAACTTCAAACCATTCCCCCTCGTCCTATCTTCCGTTACCAGGGAGAAGAGGCCGACCTCCACCTCCCTACAGCCTCCTTTCAGGCAGTTGTAGAGGGCCATAAGGTCTCCCCTCAGCCTCCTCTTCTCCAGACTAAACAACCCCAGCTCCCTCAGCTCCTCCTCATAAAACTTGTGTTCCAGACCCCTCACCAGCTTTGTGGCTCTCCTCTGGACGTGTTCCAGCAATGCAACACCTTTCTTGTAGTGAGGGGCCCAAAACTGAACACAGTATTTAAGGTGCGGCCTCACCAGCACCGAGTAGTATTCGAGGGGCGGCCTCCCCAGCACCTAGTACAGGGGCACGATCACTCCCCTACTCCTGCTGGCCACACTATTCCTGATACAAGCCAGGATGCCATTGGCCTTCTTGGCCACCTGGGCACACTGCTGGCTCATATCCAGCTGCCTGG
>NW_009260036.1:5120-8580 GCF_000687185.1 Egretta garzetta
CATAGCCATCCTGCTGCACAATGGCTTCCAGCTCCTCCCATTTGTTGCCCATGCTGCGTGCATTAGTGTAGATGCACTTGAGCTGGGCCATCGGTTTCACCCCCGGTATTGGAGTGTCACCCCCAGGCTCCTCTCTAGTGAGCCTGGTTATATCCCCTCCCCCCTTCAGGCCTAGTTTAAAGCCCTCTCAACAAGCCCCACCGGTTCATGACCGAGGATCCTTTTCCCCCTCTGAGAGCCCCAGGGAGGCAGCAGACTTCCCTGTGGGTTGGGTCCAGGTGGCATATCGCGCCCTCCGTTCCCTTCAGAAGGGAATCACCCACAACAATTGCCCTTCTTTTTTTCTTGGCACAGCCAGTCTTGATAGGTAGGGGTGACCTACTCTCCCTAGCCAGCCCCCTGGATGGACCTTCATCCCTATCCTCATTTGCCTTGGAAGAAACAAAAAGAGTAAATTTATTTTCGTTACCTCCCCAAACAGGGGATCACCAAAGCATCACCTCAGCAGAGGCAGTTTAGATTCTCAGCCTCTTCTTTCTCCATGTCCTCACCCTCTCATTTATCAGCAGCTTCTGGAAATTAAGATATCTATCTAACCTCCTCTTTCACAGATGTTCTGCAGCAAGCCCACTGTCTGTCATCTCCCCACTTTAACCCTAAAGGTGGGCACTCCTTTTACTGCCTGTGTAGCCTCATGTGTTCTATGTGACTAGGTAAGGGAAACCAGCTATTCTGTTCTCTGTCCTGAAATAGCTGGTGTGTTCCCGGTACATGAGATGACTGTATAACATATTCTGATTTTCATGCTAGCTATATCAATTGACAGTCCATCCCATTTCAATCTTAGTGTTTGGGAATGGGACTGGAATGAGCTTTCACTGATGGCTTCTCTTTTGAGCCACTTCCAGCTCTGGCTGATCTCCACTGGTTTATGGGTGAGTTTTGCTGCCCAGCCATTTCCCTCCTGCTGCTGGGCTCAGTGCCTGCACTAACTGACCTCTTTCCTTGTGCAGACCCTGGCAGACCCCAGAACAGGTCTGTCTGCGGAAACCCACATGGGATGTGGAGAGGGCTGGGTAGGTCCCAGGACCCTGGTGGAAGCTGTGTCAAGCAGAAGGAACCAAAGGGGAAGGCCACTGTGTGAGCTGACACAGGTAAGACACAGGCACAACCACAAACCCATGGAGGAAATACAAACAGGAAATTTATTTTTGTTGCCTCCCCATCAGGGGATCACCAAAGAGGCACCCAGGCAGAAGCACACAACTGGGATGCAGGCACCACAGAGCTCTGTCCATGCTAGAGGATCATCAAACCTGCTGGTTTTGCCTGTTTATCAGGGATTCATGCGGGCGTAAGTTACCACTGTGCCTTGATCGTTCCCACAGCAGGGCAGGAATCTCAAGCATGTTCAGTACGGCGCCTGTAGGAGTCTCTCACAGGCTTATGTTATCTAAACACAGATGTTCTACTGGGCAAGCACACAAGACTAAACAACATTTAGTATGAGATGTTTGGTTTTCTACACCCCAGCTGCAGGTCACTTGAGTGTGTTTACAATCCTCCTCACCAATTTTCTCTTAGTTTCCCACATTCCACGCCCTCGCTCAAGAGACCGCTTCTCCTGGGGCTGGCAAAGCTGGAGGCGCCCATTTGGGCCTGCAGGGTGTAGCGCAGGATATTTTACAGAGACACGCAACAGACACATCTAGGAAAAACAATAAACATATCCCTGAAACAATGCTTTGAATCAGGTGTCGCACTTATCCTGTCAGGGAATTAAACCACTCAGCCAGCTGGGCACCACCAGGAGATTGTTTCATGTGATGCATGAAGTCCTGGAGATGGTGACTGTCGTCCTCTATGCTGGCTGATTCATCTGTTATGTTGAAGCAGCACATGCCTTCAAAATGGAAGCAGGGTTTATGGTGTCAGTGGAGGAGATAGATAGTCCACCGCCAAGTGATTTGGTAACGTTTATAGGTGTACAGCTGTTACCTACTCAGAAAAATCTCAATGAGAAGCATGAATATCAAAATCACTTAGCATAGCACAATTCTGTAACACAGCTCCTGGGGTTGGCACGACAATGAAACAGGTTGTCAAGAGATCTGCAACTGTTAACCCTCCCTCAACACAAAACGCAGATGAGTCAGCTACAGCAGAGGCCAACCAAATCTAAGTATTTACCTTTTGGTGTTGTGGAAAAGCATCCAGGGCATGTGCTTGTAGCACAAGGACTACAAAGCATGACGAGCCAACCTGGGACAGGGGAGGAAAAGGGGAGTGTCATCTCCTTCCAGTAATACATACGCCATTGCTCCAGCTCCTTCTGCCAATATTACTCTGGGTTTGATAACCTGGTATGGGGCAATTGCCCCCAGAGATGGCAGAGCTAGGCCTTGCTCTTTTCAGACTGATCTTCAATTCAATGTTGGGTTTGTAACACCAATAACACCGTTCCAAAAAAAGCATGAGTAGGCTCATATACAGCTTCTAGGGCTGTATATTTTTGCTCAGTTTTTCTATAAAAGGGACCATGATTGGTACCATAACTGCCAGAGTAGGGGTGACTTTGTTCAATTCTCCATGATCTACAGTCATTCTTCAAGTGCCATCTGGTTTTCAGACAGGCCAAATAGGATTATTAAAAGCAGCCATGGTTTCTTTTACGATTCCCACTTGTTGAAGTGCCTGAAAGCTTTGAGTGATTTCCTCCTCCTCCAACCCCTGGAAGACAACAGTGATTTACTGTTACCCCCTTGGCAGTCCCGGGCAGAAAAATAGGTTCCCACTTTGGGAATCCACCCAAGACAGTTATAGATCGAATGGCAAATCCCGCTTGCAAAGTTCCAGAGCAGAAGCAACCATTTAAACTTTCAACTCTTTGTCCTGTCAGCACATCAATTACCAAGATACATTCTTTAATTGGGTAATTAACATTGTCATGGTAAACAGAGTGGCATTTCCTATTGTTAAGGTAACCTTAGGTTGGAGAGCATGGGTCAGGTTTCTCCCCAGTCCACAGACCTGTGACGTGGCGTCACTATTATTTATATCACTCTGTAATACAGAACCATCAGCTCCAGCACCCACCAGAGCTAACACATCTAAAATGCCCCCAGACCGCCACTCTGTAGTTAAAGGAACAGAGGGGTGTTAGTACCCCTCACACTAAGAGGCTACAGTGGTGGCAATTTGGGGGGACCTGCCAAACCTTCATTTCTGCTGTGTTGGAATTTGCCAGGTTGTGCCTTCCCTTGAGGTGGCAGGCAGGGGTGGAGGGTGGGCTCAGAGTTGGTGCTGGGGCCAGGGGTGATTGGCCTTTTTGCATAGGTGTTAAATTTTGCCATCGGTGAAACACTTCTGAAGATGTAAACCCATTTATTTCTAATCATGGGACGCCAGCTTGTACAAGATCATTCCATGTTTGTTTCCTCATCACCCGTGATGTAACTCC
>NW_009260037.1:0-242 GCF_000687185.1 Egretta garzetta
CATCACAGCCGAGGATGGGCTGCTTTTGCAGAGCACGGTTGGGCTACCAGTCCCGGACCAGCAAACGGCACCGAAACATAAACCCAAGTGTTTAAAAACGTAGAAGCACGGCGAGCCCCCCCAATCCTCCTCCGGCAAGCAGAGCTGGCAGGCCAGCGTCCCAGTCGGCAGCAGCGCGGCGCCCCGCGATTGCGATTTAATTACCTGTATTATTGGCCTGCAGAGCCTCGGGGGCCGGGGTG
>NW_009260037.1:947-1411 GCF_000687185.1 Egretta garzetta
CGGCGAGGCCCCCGGCCCTTGGGAAACACCGAGGGCATGCTCACAGCCAAACTTGTGGCCCAGCTCCCGATGCCCCCCAGCTCCCACGCAGATGCCCCCCACCCCTCGCCTTTCCCCCGGGCTCCCCGAGGGGAGCCGCCGCTTTGAAGCGCGCCTACGACAGAGCGCGTCACCGCACGCGTGTCTGTCTGTTAATTAATAAAGAAATCAAGCCTATCTTGCCAAGCAAGAGGCAGGTGGCCAAGCATTCGGATCCTTGAGGGATGCCGTTCCCCCGCTCCAGCGGATCGATGGCATTTGTCACCACACGGGCATGCGCAGGGGAAGGGCTCCGGCAGCCGCCGCCGTCCCCGCTGCCTTGGTGTGTCCAGTCCAGCCCAGCTCCAGGCACCCCCCAGCTGCTCGAGAGAGGCAAAACACCAGGAGAGCCCTGCAGACCCCGACACCCACCCTGCACGGCGCGA
>NW_009260038.1:0-304 GCF_000687185.1 Egretta garzetta
GCAGACTTTGGCCTGTTCAGGACACTGGTTGATAGAGCTCCTTGGGAGCCAGTGCTGAAGGGCAAAGGGGCCCAGGAAGGCTGGACATTCTTTGAGAAGGAAGTCTTAAAGGCGCAGGAGCAGGCTGTCCCCATGTGCCATAAGATGAACCTACAGGGAAGACGACTGACCTAGCTGAACAGGGAGATTTTTCTGGGACTCAGGAAGAAAAGTAGAGTTTACCAGCTTTGGAAGAAGAGACAGGCAACTCAAGAAGAGTAGAGGGATGTCATCAGGTCATGCAGAGAGGTAATTAGAAAGGCAA
>NW_009260039.1:0-491 GCF_000687185.1 Egretta garzetta
ACCATGGTACCTTGCCAGTCGGGCTACGATTCCTAGAAGACGTATTCCGAGGCTCTCAGGGGGTAACTGATTGTCCCCGTTCTCGCTCCCCACCTCAGCCACGTAGGAGTTTCTGGTACGGACAGTGCCACCCAATCGTCCGCCTCTTTACACCAGGGCCAAGACCGGCCAGGGGTTTCTGAAATGGTGAAGTGGTGCAGGAGAAAAGAGCGGTGGGGGGTGCGCAGGAGTGTGTGTTTGGGGTGTGCACCACTAGAAGCCCTACTAAAGCTCTCAGGGCCTTGATTCTACCCAACATGAGCACGGCCAACGGAATGGGCTTGGAAGAGTCAGTGAATGCGGGTGTGAGTGCGTGCCGCCTTCCTGCCCCGACGGACACATGGTGACCTCAGACGGAGGTGGGCACGCACTGGATATAAGCATGTGAGTGACGGGAGGAAAAGAAGCTCAGGAGGAGTCCCTGAGTGAAGAGGGAAGATGGGACGTCCAGA
>NW_009260040.1:0-411 GCF_000687185.1 Egretta garzetta
GGTGGTTCCTCTACGCTGAGGACGGGCCCAGCGTCACCTACCACCAACTGGTGAGTGCTGGCCCCCAAGGTGGCCCCAGGGTCCTCGTGGTGGCCCCAAGGTTCTTGTGGTGGCCCCAAGGTCCCCCTGATGGACCTGCCATCCCCGTGGTGGTCCCGAGGCTCTCATGATGGCCCTGAGGTTCTTGTGGTGGCCCCAAGGTTCTCGTGGTGGCCCTGAGGTCCCTGTGGTGGCCCCAAGGTTCTTGTGGTGGCCCCAAGGTTCTCATGGTGGCCCCAAGGCCCCCCTGATGGACCTGTCATCCCCGTGGTGGCCCCGAGGTTCTTGTGGTGACCTCAAGGTTCTTGCAGTGGCCCCAAGGTTCTCATGGTGGGCCCGAGGTCCCTGTGGTGGCCCCAAGGTTCTCATGGT
>NW_009260041.1:0-651 GCF_000687185.1 Egretta garzetta
CAGCACCCCTGGGAGCCAGAGCCAGGTCCTGGGTGACAAAGCCAGCACCCATGGGTGCCATTGCCAGTCCTTGGGTGCCAAAACCAGCACCCATGGGTGCCCGTGCCAACCCCTGGGTGACAGCACCAGCACCCAAGTGCCAGGACCAGCACCCATGGGTGCCAATGTCCTGTCCCAGGTGACAAGGCCAGTACCCATGGGTGCCAGCACCAGTGCCCAGCCCCAGGGTGACAGCACCAGCACCCATGGGTGCCAGAGCTATGTCCGGGGGGTGCCAGCACCAGCACCCATGGGTGCCAGAGCTATGTCCGGGGGGTGCCAGTGCCAGCACCCATGGGTGCCAGTGCCAGGTCCTGGGTGACAAAACCAGCACCCATGGGTGCCAGCACCAGTGCCCGAGTGCCAGAGCCAGCACCCATGGGTGCCAATGTCCTGTCCCAGGTGGCAGAACCAGCACCCATGGGTGCCCGTGCCAACATGGGTGCAAGTGCCAGTCCCTGGGTGACAAAGCCAGCACCCATGGGTGCCAGAGCCGTGTCCGGGATACCGGTGCCAGCACCCATGGGTGCCCGTGCCAACCCCTGGGTGACAGCACCAGCACCCAAGTGCCAGGACCAGCACCCATGGGTGCCCATGGCCTGTCCCCGGGGA
>NW_009260041.1:2181-2560 GCF_000687185.1 Egretta garzetta
AACAGGGTCGGGACTAACTGGGTCGGGAGGCAGCGGAGGGGGAAGGCGCGGGGGGGTCCGGCGTTGAGTTGAGCGGGGTTTAAGCCGAACCGGGTCGAGCTGAGCCCGGACTGAGCTGGGCTGAGTCGAGTTAAGCCGGACTAAGCCGAACCGAGCCGGACTAAGCCGAAACTGAGCCGGACTGAGCTGAACCGAGCCGGACTAAGCCGAAACTGAGCCGGACTAAGCCGAACCGAGCCGGGATGAACTGGGCTGAATCGGGATGAATGGAGCCGACTTGAGCTGAGCTGAGTTAAACCGGGCTGAGCCGGGTGGAGTTAAGCCATGCTGAGCCCAGGAGAGCTGAGCTGAGCTGAGCCGAACCGGGCTGAGCCGAGCC
>NW_009260042.1:0-481 GCF_000687185.1 Egretta garzetta
CTTCTGCAAGGATGGGGTGGAGACGTACAGCATAAAAGCTAAATGGGGACAGATGATCTACTCCATGCTGCTGAATGTGACCATGGGGAACATGGGGACATACAGATGTGGGTACCAGGTCAAGAAGAACAACAGCAAATGGGTGAGGAGCTCTGCCCTCAGTGCTCCCCGGAACCTGACTGTCACAGGTGAGACATGGCCCTGGGGCACAGGCAGGCCCTGTTCCAGGGCTCCACAGACCCCGCAGGACCTTGGGAACCCTGACGTGCCCCGTCACATGTCCCCAGGTAGGTGGGATGCTGGGGGTTTCATGAACTTCAACCCAGCCTCAGCCACCAGGGCAACTCCTCCCAGTCACAGGAGATCATTAGGCTCCTCTCCTGCCCCAGCATCACAGAAACTGGACAATGGTTGTGCCAGAGCTCATCAGAGCCATGTCCGTGCGATTCATTGATTTATTTATCATGAGGGTTGATAGGTG
>NW_009260043.1:0-1037 GCF_000687185.1 Egretta garzetta
GGGACACTGTGGGGACATTTGGGGACCCCCTGGGGACACCCTAGGGGCACCCTGGGGACATTTGGGGACCGCCGGGGACATTGGGGACCCCCTGGGGACACTGTGGGGACGTTGGGGATCCCTTGGGGACACCTTGGGGACATTGGGGACCCCCTGGGGACATTTGGGGACCCCCTGGGGGGACATTGGGAACACCCTGGCGACACCCTAGGGGCACCCTGGGGACACTGTGGGGACCCTCTGGGAACATTGGGGACATCCTGGGGCCATTGGGGACATTTGGGGACCCCCTAGGGACACTTGGGGACTTTGGGGACATTTGGGAATCCCCTGGGGACACCGTGGGGACATTTGGGGACCTCCTGGGGACATTGGGGACATCCTCAGGGTACCCTGGGGACATTGGGGATCCCTTGGGGACACTTGGGGACTTTGGGGACATTTGGGGACCCCCTGGGGACACTCTAGGGGCACCCTGGGGACATTTGGGGACCCCCTAGGAACATTGGGGACATCCTGGGGATGCTGTGGGGACATTGGGGATCCCTTGAGGACACTTGAGGACTTTGGGGACATTTGGGCCCCCTTGGGGATATTTGGGGACCCCCTGAAGATGCTGTGGAGACACTGGGGACACCCTGGGGACATTTGGAGACTTCGGGGACATTGGGGACCCCCTGGGGACACTCTAGGGGCACCCTGGGGACCCCCTGGGGACATTGGGGACCCCCTGGGGACGCTGTGGAGACATTGGGGACACTTGGAGACTTTGGGAACATTTGGGGACCCCCTGGAGACATTTGGGGACACTTAGGGACCCCCTGGGGACAGCATGGGGGCACCCAGGGGCCACTGGGGCCACCCTGGGGCCATTTTGGATGCCCTGGGGACACTGGGGACCCCTTGGGGACATTTGGGGACCCCTTGGGGACACTTGGGGACCCCCTGGGGACATTTGGGGACACTCACCAGCAGGACCTCGCTGCCCTCCTCCACCTTCCCCTTCCACTCGTAGCTGGGGACAGCGGTGAGGGGGG
>NW_009260043.1:2772-3014 GCF_000687185.1 Egretta garzetta
CGATCCCCCTGCCACATCGCGATACTCCCACCACGTCGCGATAACCCCATGTCATGATAATCCGTGCCAAATCACAATAGCCCCCACCACATCATGATACCCTTGCCACGATACCCCTGCCACATCGCGATACTCCCACCACGTCGCGATAACCCCATGTCATGATAATCCGTGCCAAATCACAATAGGCCCCACCACATCATGACACCCTTGCCACGATACCCCCTGCCATGTCACGATAC
>NW_009260043.1:4660-5241 GCF_000687185.1 Egretta garzetta
CCCCCTTGCACACTCACTCACACTCCCCCCCCACACTCACACTCACCCCATGCACACGCACACTCACCCCATGCACACGCACACTCACCCCGCACACACTCACCCCGTGCACACTCACACTCACCCGCCGGGCGCCCCCTCGTGTTTGTGCAGCGCACGCTCAGCCCCGCCCCCCCGTGCTCTGCCCTCGCACGCTCACACACGCCCCGCGCACACTCACCCTCACCCCGTGCACACTCCCCCGTGCACACTCACACTCACCCTCACCCCCTTGCATACTGGCTCACACTCACACCGTGCACACTCAGACTCCCCCTGTGCACACTCACCCCCTTGCACACTCACTTCAATGCTGGGCACGCTCCCCCTGTGCACACTCACACTCCCCTTGTCCACACTCATGCTCACACTCACCCCATGGACACTCACCCCCTTGCACACTCACGTCAACACTGGGCATGCTCCCCCTGTGCACACTCAGACTCTTCCTGTGCACACTCATCCGTGCATACTCACCCCCTTGCACACTCACCCTCACCTTCACCCCCTTGCACGCCCCCCCGCTCCCCCCACGCTCCCCC
>NW_009260044.1:0-1023 GCF_000687185.1 Egretta garzetta
GCGTCCCCGGGCGCTTCCGTCTCCCTGCCCGTGGCCCAGTCTGTGGCCGTGGGGCCGATCGGCTCGTCGGTCCCCATGGCCTATTACCCCGTGGGGCCGGTTTATCCTCCGGGCTCGACGGTCCTCGTTGAAGGTGGCTTTGATGCTGGAGCAAGGTTTGGGGCTGGAGGAACCCCCAGCATCCCTGTAAGTATCAGTGCACCCTCCAAACCCGACCTGCTTCCGCGCTAGAGGCCCGCGGGCGGTCGTGGGGGGAGGCGGTTGCTGAGAAAAGCGCGTTCCTTACCCGGTCCGTCGTTCGGGAGAAGAGTGGGCTCCTGCTTTCGTGCCGAGGTTTGCCATCTCTGGCCAGCCTGCGGCTCTGGAGCCACGCAGGAGGTTCTGGCTCATAGCAGAACCATGGCGTGGCCAGCGCTAGCCGCGCTTTGGCCCGGTGGGGGCCATGCTGTAATGCGCTTTGGGGAGGGGCAAGTTAGGGGGGCTGCTTGGCCACCTGACTTTCCCTGGCCCCGTGCGCAGACTTGGCCTCTTCCCATGCTACGGTGGAGCTGGGGGAGGCTCCTGCTTGCCCGGGCTTTCCAGCTGTGGCTCGTGGCCACGTGGAGGTCGCGGTCCCCAGCTCGCCGGCTCCTCTGCGTGGGCAAAAAGCCCGGCTCAGCCGCATGGGCTCTGAAAAGAGAGGGCAGGGACGAGGAACCGAGCGTTCCCCATCAGCTCCGGGACTCTCGCTCGATCTTTGCTGGGTAGCAAGCGGCGTGGCCATCGGTTGGGAGGGTTCTGGGTCCCTGCCACCCCTGGTGGCTTTGTGCCAGCTCCCGTGGTGGCACCGACCTCAGCTCCCCTCCCACCTCTCCTCTTCTCTGCCTTCCAGCCCCCCCCTCCCGGCTGTCCCCCCAACGCCGCCCAGCTGGCCGTCATGCAGGGAGCCAACGTCTTGGTGACGCAACGGAAGGGAAACTTCTTCCTGGGAGGCTCAGACGGCGGCTACACTATCTGGTGAAGGAGGAGGAGGCGGGGAGGGGG
>NW_009260044.1:2398-2769 GCF_000687185.1 Egretta garzetta
GCCGGCCCCGCGGACGCAGCCAACCTGCCCCGCTCCCGACTTCCCCGGCCCCCCGGGGTCAGGCACCTCTCGGGGCAGGGCAGGGCCGAGCTTTCCCGGCTCCGCAGGCTACAACGGGGCTTTCTAGAACTTGCACCCGTCCGTCGGCCGGTTTTACATGGCAGGCTTAAGCACAGCCTCCAAATTAGCCACAGTAACGACCCCAGCCCCTAAATGGTCAGCAGAATAATCTAATGTCACCAACCTGATCTGTGCCCAGGTGACCCGCCCGGTGGATGAGGGGAAGGCCATGGATGTTGTCTACTGGGCTTCAGCAAAGCCTTTGACACCGTCCCCCACAGCATCTCCTGGAGGAGCTGGTGGATCATGGC
>NW_009260045.1:0-1720 GCF_000687185.1 Egretta garzetta
AGGAGGGACCTAGGCACCCCAGAGCCCCTATAGAAGGGACCCAGGCACCCAGGGCACCCTGAAGAAGGGACCCAGGTGTCCAGGGCACCCTATAGAAGCGCACCAGGCTCCTGGGGTCCCCTCTAGCAGGGATTTAGGTGCCCAGGGTCCCGTATAGAACGGACTTAAGCACCCAGGGCATCCTATAGAAGGGATTTAGGCACCCAGGGTACCCTATAGCAGGTGTTTAGGCACCCCGGCTCCCTATAGCAGGGATTTAGGTGCCCGGGGTCCCCTATAGAAGGGATTTAGCTGCCTGGGGTCCCCTATAGCAGGTGTTTAGGCGCCCCAGTCCCCTCTAGCAGGGATTTAGGCACCTGGGGCACCCTATAGCAGGGGTTTAGGCACCCTGGTGCCCTATAGAAGGTGTTTAGGCATCCAAAGCACCCTATAGAATGGATTTAGGCACCCAGGGCACCCCATAGCAGGGATTTAGGCACCCGGGCTCCCCTATAGCAAGGATTTAGCCACCCAGGGCACCCTATAGCAGGGATTTAGGTGCCCGGGGTCCCCTGTAGAGGGGGTTTAGCCACTCAAGGCACCCTATAGCAGGGATTTAGGTGCCCGGGGTCCCCTATAGAAGGGATTTAGGTGCCTGGGGTCCCCTATAGCAAGTATTTAGGCGCCCCAGCCCCCTATAGCAGGGATTTAGGCACCCAGGCCACCCTATAGCAGGGGTTTAGGCACCCAGGGTCCCCTATAGAGGAGATTTAGGCACCCAGGGTCTCCTATAGCAGGGATTTAGGCACCCAGGGCACCCTATAGCAGGCATTTAAGCACATACAGAGCATTTAGGCAGCCAAGGCCCCATATAGAGGGGGTTTAGGTACCCTGGTCCCCTATACAGGGGATTTAGGCACCCGGGGTCCCCTATACAGGGCGTTTAGGCAACGAAGGAACCATATAGAGGGCGTTTAGGTACCCTGGTCCCCTATACAGGGGATTTAGGCACACGGGGTCGCCTACAGGGGGGATTTAAGTGCCCGGGGTCCCCTATACAGGGCGTTTAGGCAACGAAGGAACCATATAGAGGGCGTTTAGGTACCCTGGTCCCCTATACAGGGGATTTAGGCACCCGGGGTCCCCTACAGGGGGGATTTAAGCGCCCGGGGTCCCCTATCCAGGGCGTTTAGGCAGCCAAGGCACCATATAGAGGGGGTTTAGGTACCCTGGTCCCCTATACAGGGGATTTAGGCACCCGGGGTCCCCTATACAGGGCGTTTAGGCAACGAAGGAACCATATAGAGGGCGTTTAGGTACCCTGATCCCCTATAGAGGGGATTTAGGCACACGGGGTCCCCTACAGGGGGGATTTAAGTGCCCGGGGTCCCCTATACAGGGCGTTTAGGCAGCTAAGGAACCATATAGAGGGGGGTTTAGGTACCCTGGTCCCCTATAGAGGGGATTTAGGCACCCGGGGTCCTCTAGAGAGGGGATTTAAGTGCCCGGGGTCCCCTATACAGGGCGTTTAGGCAGCTAAGGAACCATATAGAGGGGGGTTTAGATACCCTGGTTCCCTATACAGGGGATTTAGGCACCCGGGGTCCCCCAGAGGGAGAATTTAAATGCCCAGGGTCCCCTATACAGGGCGTTTAGGCAGCTAAGGAACCATATAGAGGGGGGTTTAGGTACCCTGGTCCCCTATACAGGGGATTTAGGCACCCGGGGTCCCCTATACAGG
>NW_009260045.1:2341-3282 GCF_000687185.1 Egretta garzetta
CAGCCCCTATAGAAGGGAGCCGGGCACCCCAGAGCCCCTATAGAAGGGAGCCGGGCACCCTGGAGCCCCTATAGAAGGAACCAGGGACCCCAGGAGCCCCTATAGAAGGGAGCCGGGCACCCCGGAGCCCCTATAGAATGGACCGACACGTCCCAAGAGATCCTAATGAAGGGACTCGAGCATCTGGGAAACCCTATAGAAAGAACTCAACTATCCAGGAGCTCCTATAGAAGAGAGCCAGGCACCCGGGAGCCCCTACAGAAGGGAGCCAGGCACCCAGGAGACCCTATAGAAAGGACTTGGGCATCCAGGAGCCCCTATAGAAGGGCCCCACACATCCCAAGAACCCTAATGAAGGCACTCGAGTATCTGGGAGACCCTATAGAAAGGACTCAAATATCCAGGAGCCCCTATAGAAGGGAGCCAGGTATCTGGGAGCCCCTGTAGAAGGGACCTGGGCACCCGTGTAGAAGGCACCCAGAGCCCCTATAGAAGCGACCTGGGAGCTCCTATAGGAGGGACCCAGGGACCTATAGCCCCTATAGGAGGGACCCAGGGACCCAGAGCCCCCATAGAAGGATCCGGAGCCCCTATAGGAGGAACCCAGAGCCCCTAGCCCCTATAGGAGGGACCCAGAGCCCCTATAGGAGGGACCCAGGAGCCCATAGCCCCCATAGAAGGACCCAGAGCCCCTATAGGAGAAACCCAGAGCCCCTATAGAAGAAACCCAGAGCCCCTATAGAAGGGACCCAGAAGCCCATAGCCCCTATAGGAGGAACCCAGAGTCCCTATAGGAGGAACCCAGTAGCCCAGAGCCCCTATAGAAGGACATGGAGCCCCTATGGGAGGAACCCAGAGCCCCTATAGGAGGAATCCATGGCCCCTAAAGGAGGGACCCAGGAGCCCATAGCCCCTATAGGAGGGACCCAGGAGCCCATAGC
>NW_009260046.1:0-532 GCF_000687185.1 Egretta garzetta
GTGTCACCCCCATGCTGATGTCACCACCACCAACAGCGTCACCGTCCCCAGTGGTGTCACCCCCCCCAGCCTTGATGTCACCATCGCCAGCAGCGTCACCTACGCTGTCACTGCTGATGTCACCAGCGGTGTCACCCACACCGTCACTGCTGATGTCACCCGTCCTGGCTGTGATGTCACCATCACCCACAGGGTCACCTATGCTGTCACTGCTGATGTCACCAGCGGTGTCACCCACACCGTCACTGCTGATGTCACCCGTCCTGGCTGTGATGTCACCATCACCCACAGGGTCACCTATGCTGTCACTGCTGATGTCACCAGCGGTGTCACCCACACCGTCACTGCTGATGTCACCCGTCCTGGCTGTGATGTCACCATCACCCACAGGGTCACCTATGCTGTCACTGCTGATGTCACCAGCGGTGTCACCCACACCGTCACTGCTGATGTCACCCGTCCTGGCTGTGATGTCACCATCACCCACAGGGTCACCTATGCTGTCACTGCTGATGTCACCAGCGGTGGCACC
>NW_009260047.1:0-2592 GCF_000687185.1 Egretta garzetta
CGTTGGCCTGGGACACCCCACAACCACCTCACTAACCAGATACACCCCATGACCACAACCACCGTGTTGACCCGGGACACCCCATGACCAACCCATTAACCAGGTACACCCCATGACCACAACCACCCTGTTGACCTGGGACACCCCACAACCACCCCATTGGCCAGGTACACCCCACAACCCCCCCTGGCCACCACTGCACTCACATTGATGACCCTCTGGAAGTCCTCCAGGTCATGCACCTTGTCCTTCTTGCTGTTGTAGGTCTTGACGGCGATGCCCACGCCGGCGCAGTTCACCGCCAGGTCCAGACGCCCAAACTCCTTCTGGACCAAGTCCAGGGCTGTCCCCACCTCCTCGGCCGACGTCACCTGGGGGGGGGCAGTTTGTCAAGGGGGACCCCAGGTCAAGGGGGACCCCCACATCAAGGGAGACCCCCTGTCAAGGTGGACCTCACACTAAGGAGGACCCCAAATCAAGAGCGATCCCACATTAAAGGGGACTCCATATCAAGGGGGAACTCACGTCAAGGGGGACCCCCCCGTGTCAAAGGGGACCCCCACATCAAGGGGGACCTCAGGTCAAGGAGGACCCCAAATCAAGGGGGACCCCACTTTAAAGGGGACCCCCCCATGTCAAATCAGACCCCCCATCAAGGTGAACCCCAGATCAAAGGGGACCCCATGTCAAGGGAGACCCCCCCACATTAAAGGGGACCCCAGATCAAGGGGGACCCCCACAGACCCCAGATCAAGGGGGACCCCCACATTAAAGGGGACCCCCACATCAAGGGGGACCCCCACAGACCCCAGATCAAGGGGGACCCCCACGTTAAAGGGGACCCCCAGATCAAGGTGGACCCCATGTTAAAGGGGACCCCAGATCAAGGGGGACCCCCACGTTAAAGGGGACCCCCACATCAAGGGGGACCCCTACATTAAAGGGGACCCCCAGATCAAGGTGGACCCCATGTTAAAGGGGACCCCAGATCAAGGGGGACCCCCACGTTAAAGGGGACCCCCCACATCAAGGGGGACCCCCACAGACCCCAGATCAAGGGGGACCCCCACGTTAAAGGGGACCCCCACATCAAGGGGGACCCCTACATTAAAGGGGACCCCCAGATCAAGGTGGACCCCATGTTAAAGGGGACCCCAGATCAAGGGGGACCCCCACGTTAAAGGGGACCCCCCACATCAAGGGGGACCCCCACAGACCCCAGATCAAGGGGGACCCCCACGTTAAAGGGGACCCCCACATCAAGGGGGACCCCTACATTAAAGGGGACCCCCAGATCAAGGTGGACCCCATGTTAAAGGGGACCCCAGATCAAGGGGGACCCCCACGTTAAAGGGGACCCCCCACATCAAGGGGGACCCCCACAGACCCCAGATCAAGGGGGACCCCCACGTTAAAGGGGACCCCCACATCAAGGGGGACCCCTACATTAAAGGGGACCCCCAGATCAAGGTGGACCCCATGTTAAAGGGGACCCCAGATCAAGGGGGACCCCCACGTTAAAGGGGACCCCCCACATCAAGGGGGACCCCCACAGACCCCAGATCAAGGGGGACCCCCACGTTAAAGGGGACCCCCACATCAAGGGGGACCCCTACATTAAAGGGGACCCCCAGATCAAGGTGGACCCCATGTTAAAGGGGACCCCAGATCAAGGGGGACCCCCACGTTAAAGGGGACCCCCCACATCAAGGGGGACCCCCACAGACCCCAGATCAAGGGGGACCCCCACGTTAAAGGGGACCCCCACATCAAGGGGGACCCCTACATTAAAGGGGACCCCCAGATCAAGGTGGACCCCATGTTAAAGGGGACCCCAGATCAAGGGGGACCCCCACGTTAAAGGGGACCCCCCACATCAAGGGGGACCCCCACAGACCCCAGATCAAGGGGGACCCCCACGTTAAAGGGGACCCCCACATCAAGGGGGACCCCTACATTAAAGGGGACCCCCAGATCAAGGTGGACCCCATGTTAAAGGGGACCCCAGATCAAGGGGGACCCCCACGTTAAAGGGGACCCCCCACATCAAGGGGGACCCCCACAGACCCCAGATCAAGGGGGACCCCCACGTTAAAGGGGACCCCCACATCAAGGGGGACCCCTACATTAAAGGGGACCCCCAGATCAAGGTGGACCCCATGTTAAAGGGGACCCCAGATCAAGGGGGACCCCCACGTTAAAGGGGACCCCCCACATCAAGGGGGACCCCCACAGACCCCAGATCAAGGGGGACCCCCACGTTAAAGGGGACCCCCACATCAAGGGGGACCCCTACATTAAAGGGGACCCCCAGATCAAGGTGGACCCCATGTTAAAGGGGACCCCAGATCAAGGGGGACCCCCACGTTAAAGGGGACCCCCCACATCAAGGGGGACCCCCACAGACCCCAGATCAAGGGGGACCCCCACGTTAAAGGGGACCCCCACATCAAGGGGGACCCCTACATTAAAGGGGACCCCCAGATCAATGGGGGTGTCCCGGGGGTCTGCAGGGGTGTCCCAGGGGTCCACGGGGGTGTCCCAGGGGTCCATGGGGGTCCTGGGCATCCGTGGGGGTGTCCCAGGGGTCCA
>NW_009260048.1:0-283 GCF_000687185.1 Egretta garzetta
GTGCTGCGGCGCCGTGGGCTCCTGCTGCGGGAGCCGATGCGCCGGGAACGGGCCATGATGAGCTGGCCAAGTGTCTTGGTCAGCCACCCGTCCCGCGGGGGATCCTGGCTCTGTGCCCCCCGCCCCGCTTTTATAGGGGGTGCCGGGCCGAGGCCCTCATGACAGGGGTGCGTTACAGGGCCCACCTCACCACTGACATCACAATGGCCCCACGGTGTCACCCGGGTGCCATGGCTACCGGCCGGCCCCAGCTCTTTGGGGCTCACCGGCTCTGATTTGGGGC
>NW_009260049.1:0-216 GCF_000687185.1 Egretta garzetta
GCCCCGGGGGGGCGGGGGGCTCTGACCACCCTCCGGTGCAGTGAGGCGAGGATGTCCGAGCACAGGAGCAGGCCGGTGACAGCCGGGCCACCGTCACCTCGCTGCCTGCCCCCTCCAAACCGGGGCTCTCCATCGCCCTCCCGGGAGCTCAGCCCCATGGGGGCAGAGGGGGTGGCTGCTCGGGGGAAGCGTCCCACTGCCTCAATTATTGGGTTA
>NW_009260050.1:0-7088 GCF_000687185.1 Egretta garzetta
TACATAAACATTTAACCAATTTAAATTAAAACCAGGCGGGTTGTATATGTGATCCAGATCGAACTTAAGCTGTTCTTAAACAGGCATTGAATCACTGAGCAGCAGCGAGGAAAAGGATATCCCCATACAGTACAGAGTTTGTTTTTACATGGTTTTAATTTGACCAAATCTAAAATTCAAAACATGCGTTTAGAGAAATAATCAGTCATTTGTCAAAGTTTGTCAATACCTTTCAAAATACATTGAGCCAGCTACAACCGGAACGCAAATTAAGTTTTTAAACCTGCAATTTCAGTAAAATTAACTGTTCCAGTTACCTCCCTTGCACAAGGCGGTCTGAGATACAATTAAAAAAACCTTGGGGCAGTAGCCTGAGCAGAGCCCCGTTTATTCCAGCCTAAAATACTCACCTGGGGAAACAAACCTGAGCTTGGCTACCGCCGCTATGACTGCGCTGCTGCGTTTCCCTACGTGGACCAGGCTTTGTCCTATCCTAGTCCCCGAATACCTCACCACATAAATTTTTGGAATATTTCTGTGTACTAAAAGCCCTCCGGACTCCCAAAGCATGCATCACCAACTGAAGAGGAAATTGCATTTCCATCTTCCAGCTCCCTGCTGCCACCTTCAGCAACAAAACTCAAGCCAGGTTAAGTAAAGGCAATACTCCAGCCCTTTTTCTGCCTTTGGCTAGCCACAGCACCACGGCAGGAGGCTTTCACGCCTCTCTGTAAGCACCACCAGCGTCGCAGGACAGTATGGAAAGAGTTAAAGACAGCTGTAGAAGTTGCTTAAAGAAATAAGCAGTCAGAAGACAAATACAGTTCTCAACTATTGACATTTATTAAAAGTTTGACCAAAGTAGTTTTATTCCCAAGTTTTGTTTACAAAAGTCTAACAATTTCCCCAGGTAGTCAAAGATTAATAAAAGAACCGAGATGGCATTGCAATTAGTGCATAGAAAGCAAAACTGGTCTACAGTAATTAAAAGAAAAAAAAAAATAAGAATTTGTGTAAAATTGAAGTTTTAAATACTTGAAAGCAATGGCTAGTATTGCAGGCAGAGCGTTCACAGGTGCCTACTTGGTTTTACTGCCTATAACGTGAAGTTGTTAGCTGCAATACTGTGTTCTCTAGGCTTGCACTTTTTTTTTTTTTCCTCCTGCAGAGGCAGACCCCCCCCCTCTGCCCCAAACGAAGCCACCTCTAGTGCCTGACCAGCCAGGCAATTTTAACACGAAACATCTTCCCAGCAGCTTCTGCCCTTGCCACGCACTTTGCAGTTTTCTCATCTACATGCTGCTGAGGGAAGGGCCTCCTGAAGCGGCTGCAGGGCCGGCCTCCAGTCACTGCCCTTCCTTCAGCTTCCCCCGCCTGGGATCAGGGACACTTCAGTCCCCAGCGCCATTTCAAACCTTATTTTGCCTTTAAGGCTTCGATTTGAAGCGATTGCTTTATTAACAAGCCAGTTTCCAAACTGTAGTTGAGCCAAGTAGGCCCAGCTGAAGACAGTGCTGCCCAAGGAAGCAGAGAGGAACTGCCAGCCGGCCGGGCACTGCCAAGCCAAACATCCTGCACCTACGGCCGGCGTGCAACAAACCCAAGAAATGCATAAGCTGGGCTGAAGGCACCATTCCTGCCAAAGCTGTTTTTCTTTTCATCCGAATTAGAACTTTGCTGAACCAGTTTGACCAAAGTCTCTTGGGGGCGGGGGGTAAGTCAGCGGTTTAACTGAAAAGCATGCAAAGGTTTGGCAAGATACTTCAGCTCCATTATGGCAACGGTACATCTGCCTCCGTTCTGAAGTTACGTGCTTCCCGTCGCCTCAGGGATACTAACAAACCTTTGGAATTAAAGAATCACAATGGGATTCCTTTACTAAATTCCGGAGTCTTGTACAGAGACCGAAGCGCTCGCTCTAGCCCTTGCTCCCACCGTACTCAGTACATCTCTACCTCCAAGATCGGTGCGTAATGCTCCAAGGTTTTACTGTAGTAAGACACAGAAGGTAAGCAGGAAAAAAAAAAAAAAAAAAAAGAGAGAAGGCAAAGAGAGCACATGAAAATAACAGCAGTTCAGGATTATCCAAGCAGTACAGATAAGAGTTCCCGCAGAGCAAGCACATAGCTGAAGAAGGAAAGGAAAACAAACGAGAGCATAGAGCCGTTACAGACAGAACAAACACACTGGTGCCATGAACAATAATCCTTCAAAGATACCGAGTCCTTTTTGAACTTCTGTGGGGATGCTGTGGGGAAATGGTGTTAAAGGTTACTAAAACAGCTGCATCGTCAGGCAAGCCAGACCCGATTAGCCATTAACTGCTTGTCTCCATTTACCAATTCAGAGCCAGACCTCTACTTCTCTCCTGGAAGCCCCATGTATTAACTGCTGGCATTTCTTACAGCCCAAAATGTTTTACTTGCGTTATTTATCTAGTAACTAATAGTAATGTTCCGGACTAGTTACCCAATTCCACTTCCATTGACCAATTTAAACCTTCCTGCCCATAGCTAGCAGCAAGCAGGCAGCCCCACCACGTCCCTTGGTGTGGACATAGCAGGCTGCATGTACCAGCTCGCCCTCGGGAACGCACCGGTACCTTCTCCGAGCAGACACCACCCTAGAAACATCCTTCAATTTAGAAAGCTCAAAAATTCAAACCCACCAAGCAGGATGGGTACAAACGCCATCCTGCTGGAAGTCAGCGGAAATACGCGCCGGTTCCTCCCTCAGCTTTGGTCTTGGAATAAAAACTGAGGAAGAGGCTACACCAGTGGGTCACTCGGAGGTGGCCCCACGAGCACCAAAGCCTCCTTCTGCACAGCTTCTGTAAGCTCAGCTATTTAATGTCTTCCTGTATGTACCAGAAAACACTTAGATAGAAGTGTTTGATTTTGAAAGATCTACACAACAGTTAAAAAAAGAAAATCTATTTCTGCTGGCAATTAGAAAAATCTGCATACAAGACCTACGGGAAACCCAACCCTTGGTTCTCGTTTTAGGCTATTTCAGGCCTTCTTGTTCACGTAACTATTTCTTTTTCCTGACACAAAAGTTTTCTTGGTTCACTCAACATCACAGAATGCACCAAGATACCCCATTACCTGGTATTTGTGCTGCCCAATCTAGAAACCCTCTTTAAAAAGAAGGAAGCACCATGGATTTTTTTTTTTTTTTTTTAAGGCTTAAGTCCAGTTAAAACTAAACCTGCAGTTGAATTTGGCTCTACTCTTCAGAGACCAAAAATTTGACGATTTGCTTTGCAACTTCTGAACATACTCCAGTAACATTCCTCCTCTTTGATCCCACCAGGGCTGCACAGAGGTGTTCCTATAAACTTAGCATTACCCCAAAGAACACAGAGACGTAGCATTGAACTTTTGCTTTAATGGTCTCAAATTCTGTGACAGATTTTTTTGGTCAAGTTTCCATTTTAAAAAATTTATCGATTTTAAAGACTAATAACTTAAACTGCCACGAAACAAATGGTCCACAAACATTCCTTTCCTTCTGAAGCTTTTACGATGCATTGTAATCATTAACCAGTCTTTTACTATTAAACTTAAATGGCCAATTGAGACAAACAGTTCTGAGACCGTTCTTCCACCACTGATTAAGACTGAGGTGGCAGCTGATGTACAGAATTTTCATTTAGCCTTCTGGGCCTTCTGGGCAGACTTTGTGACCTTGCCAGCTCCACCGGCCTTCTTGTCCACTGCCTTGATGACACCAACAGCGACCGTCTGTCTCATGTCACGCACAGCAAAACGACCTGGAAACAGAAACAGGTTTTATGACCTTTGCCTGGGGCTACGTACCCACAGCCTTGCCCGCGCAGCAGCGAGGCGCAGCGTGTGCAGACGCCGCTCTAGGGCAGCCGACTGTATCTCTGTCCCGCTCTCGGGCAGAGTTATCCAGACAGAACCCCCGTCCTGCGCAAGATTTGGTTCCACTTCAGTTCCAACTGAAGTCACAGCTTTTAACAGCGTTTTACAGAACGCGCTACATCCCGATACTAGAAATCAAGGAGTATCTTCTCCCAGAGATCAGGATCAACACGTTTTTAGGAGATGCCTTACCCAGAGGAGGATAATCGGAGAAGCTCTCGACACACATGGGTTTGCCGGGGATCATATCAACGATGGCAGCATCTCCGGATTTCAGGAATTTGGGGCCATCCTCCAGCTTCTTGCCGGAACGACGATCAATCTTCTCTTTGAGCTCAGCGAATTTGCACGCAATGTGAGCTGTGTGGCAATCCAGCACAGGGGCATAACCAGCGCTGATCTGGCCAGGGTGATTCAGGATAATAACCTAAGAAACCAAGAAAACAAAGTTAGCACCGTGGTAGTTTTGAATACCAACATGACTTACAAAGCCAGGGCTTTCACAGGATTTGCTTCAAGCAAATAAATACACCTCGGGACACAAGTCTGCGTCACTTTATAGCTTAGCCTGTGAGTGAGAAAGAACAAGGCCCTGGGACGGCACAACCCAGAGCTACGTTTCTAACAGCTGCAAGAGTCACCTGCGCAGTGAAGCCAGCAGCTTCCATGGGGGGATCGTTCTTGCTGTCGCCAGCAACGTTGCCACGGCGAACATCTTTCACAGACACGTTCTTAACATTGAAGCCAACGTTATCACCAGGCAGAGCTTCGCTCAGGGCTTCATGGTGCATCTCAACGGATTTTACTTCAGTTGTAACGTTGACGGGGGCAAATGTAACCACCATGCCTGGCTTCAGGACACCAGTTTCCACACGGCCAACTGGTACAGTACCAATGCCTGCAGACGAGAAGCAACATTAGGAATTCAGCTTAGCGAAGATGTGTCCTTACAGGAGACAACACTGGAGACAAGTATTCTACGTATTCCACTTGAAAATCAGCTCTTGGGCAAACAACTGCATTTCTGTCCGATACATTAGCTGTTGCTGGCAAGAGAGAAGCATTACAGAGAACACGTACCGCCAATTTTGTAGACATCTTGAAGAGGCAGACGCAGAGGCTTGTCAGTTGGACGAGTTGGTGGCAGGATACAGTCCAAAGCTTCAAGGAGGGTGGTTCCACTGGCATTGCCATCCTTTCGGGTGACCTTCCAGCCCTTGAACCAGGGCATCTGAAACAAAAAAACCCCAAACGGCCTGTTTTAGTATCACCTCTGTGTATTACCGCCAAGTAAGAATTTGCAAAGCGCTGGGATTTGATTTTTGATCTCGGCACTTCCAAACATAACTATTAAAAAACCCACATAACATTTTACTATTCTGTAATTTATCTCAATACTACTCCTCGTTTCATTTCTTAATATAAGCAAGTGTCAAACCTACGTTAGAGCTCGGCTCCAACATGTTGTCTCCGTTCCAACCAGAAATTGGCACAAAAGCTACAGTGTCTGGGTTGTAGCCAATTTTCTTGATGTAAGTGCTGACTTCTTTGACAATCTCTTCATATCTCTTCTGGCTGTAAGGTGGCTCGGTGGAATCCATCTTGTTGACACCAACAATCAGCTGTTTTACACCCAGGGTGTAGGCCAGAAGGGCATGCTCACGGGTCTGCCCGTTCTTGGAAATACCAGCCTCGAACTCACCAACACCAGCAGCAACAATCAGGACAGCACAATCAGCCTTTAGGAAAAAAAAAAGAAAAAAAAAAGAAAAAGCCCTCTCATTACAACGCTTGCACATGTTTCAAGGCATTAGGGGACTCCTACCTCCCAACCAACGAACAACCCGCCTGAACTCCCCAAAATCTCATTTCCATTCTATTTACGTACCTGAGACGTTCCAGTAATCATGTTCTTAATGAAGTCTCTGTGTCCAGGAGCATCGATGATGGTGACGTAGTATTTGCTCGTTTCAAATTTCCACAGGGAAATATCAATAGTAATACCACGCTCACGCTCAGCTTTCAGCTTGTCCAAGACCCAGGCATATTTGAAGGAACCTTTGCCCATCTATGGATTAAAAGAAAAAAAAAAAATCCCTGTTTTTTTTCCCCTTTTAAGTATATTTGCATTTACTTCAGAAAGATTATGCACTGGCTGAAGAGGAAAATCTAAGAATAGTAGTCAGTTTAACAGCGAAAAATGTTGCTGCTTATAAAACAAGCAACAAGATACACTTGGCACTACCAGTGCGAGATGCCAACTGTTTTCTGTTATTTAACTTGATGACAGTTTAGCCCTCTTGACAGCTTGTTAATTGCACTAACACATCTTTATGATAGATCTCTTGAGCCTAAGCCCTACTATCAAGTGTCCTCTACAAATTTAAGTTCTCTTACTAATGCAATCCCAGTGATAATCAACACTACTACTCAGACTAACATCCGTTACGTTTCATTCTGTGCTGTGCTTATTAAGACCTATGCTGTTACTACACAGGAAACAAACCCCAAACCAGTATGATCAAGACTTTCTACAAGTTCAAACACCAAGATCCATAACTTTCTCATTTTCAGAAATAAACCTTATCAGAGGAACTTTGTTAATTTCAGCCTCAATTAGATGGGCATGAAGACTGAAGCTGGGAGCTCCACTTAGAATATGATTCCAGGCATAATTACGCAGATGTAGCTTCAGACTGCTTTTCTTTTCCCTCGGTTCTACACAGTTTGAGCTTTGCCAGCTAACATAATGGCGGATTCAACACTTACGCACTTGTTCAACTATGGGGACAACTGCAACCTAGCTGCCACCCTGTGGCCACGGAACACTCATGCACTCCTTCAGCTACTGGGACGGTTGCAACCACCGAACTGCCTCCCTGTGGCCACAGAACAGTCTGCAACTTAGTTTTGCAACTCAAATCTCTCTTTAGATTCATCCCCTGCACCATGAAATTTTGCGGGGTGTCGCAGGCCCACACACCTCAGCAGCTTCTTTCTCAAACTTCTCGATGGTCCTCTTGTCGATGCCACCGCATTTGTAGATGAGATGGCCGGTGGTGGTGGACTTGCCAGAATCGACGTGGCCGATGACGACGATGTTAATGTGGGTCTTCTCCTTTCCCATTTCGGATGTTAGTTAAGTTCTTTCTTTCGGCAAAAGAGAATCGCCCCCTGCCAGTTCCCCAGAAAAACACC
>NW_009260050.1:8339-11832 GCF_000687185.1 Egretta garzetta
GCAGGAGGAGGCGTCGCGGGCTGCATCACGGCCCGGCCCAGGGGGTGCAGCAGCTACAGAAAGCCCCCGGGGCGTAGCAGTTGTGTTTTCACAGGAGAACTCGACGGATGAGGTGGGGAGCGCTGGGTCAGTGACGCTGGCTGGCCCGCAGGTGTTCAGATCGTGGCAAGAGTTTTCCCCCCCCCAGCTCATCATGTTGCAAGTCTCCCAGAAACAAGAGGTGGGGAAGGAGGGAGAGCACAGGAATTTCAGGAAACTTACTGCACCAGAGTAAGAAACAGCATCGTTGGGCTTTAAAAAAAAAACAAAAAACACCAACCAAAAAAACGACCAGCAAGCTTTTTCTTTCTCTCTTGTCCCATTAGAGAACAGAAGTTGACTGTGTAGTTTTGTGCCAAAGCAAGGCGGGCACACCAGAAGCAAAGATGCATCTGGAGTGCAAACAGAATCACAGAATCGCAAGGGTTGGAAGGGACCTCGGGAGATCATCTAGTCCAACCCCCCTGCTAAAGCAGGCTCTCCTAGATCATTCTACACAGGACTTCATCCAGGCGGGCCTGGACATATTAAAGAGAATCACTTCAGCGTTTAGGATATGTGACTTTTGCATAAGAAACCCAAACTGCAAAAGGTGCCACCCTCCCCCTATTTTCACATTGCAAAACCAGCAGCTCTAGCACATTTTGAAATCACGGCAATGAGGAGTCACAAAAGAGCTCACAACATCAGAAATAAAAAGCCCTCGTGATTCCAGTGGATTGTTCTCCAGTTTGCTCCTGATATAAAAAAAACCATTAAATATTCACTATTCAAGTGAAATTAAGCTGAGAGTCTGAACAAATATCTATCTGCGTTTGTTCTTTGAAAATCACCTGCAAAGGGAACAAAGCTACGTGCTCCAATTTCTTCTTCAGGTACATTTATAGGCCTGCGTTAGAAACGATTACATACATGCATCTATCATCCCATTCGTTTGTTGGAATGCTCCTCAGATTGCAGTTGTAAGGCATGGAAATAGCTCCTTGTTCAAAAACAAACAAAAAAGAACAACAAAATAAAAAACCCCACCTCGTGCACCTAAGCATCCACTTGACTCAAAGTTTCTCCAGCTGAGATACCCCCAGCAGCAAATTCACTACAGTAAAAAGCTGTGAACTCAGTATTTCATGGATTGATATGGAACTGAAGTGTTTCCACAATAGCTGGTATTTTTCCACATGCAAAATTAAAAAAAAAATAGGGTACATTTTATAAAAAAAAAAAAAAAAAAACAACAAAGAAAACGTGATTTGAGAGATGTTGCGTTAGAGAAGATGCTGAGTTTAGAATATTAGAGAAGATGCTGAGTTTAGAATACCCCTTTTATACAAAAAACCAGTTTCAGAGTAAAACCTGCAAGAAGGTACAGTTATTGTTAAACATACTCGCTGATTTTTAAGACAGGAATAAAGTCATCAAATTCTTTCTCTCCTATGTTTTTAGGCAAAGGTTAGTGGCGGGGAGGGGGGAAGCTAGGGATGGTTTGGCTTTCCTCAAAACTAGCATTTGGGGGCTGTTTTTAGGCAAGACATTGTGTACGAAGACACAGCGATAGAAGGGCAGGAAAAGGGCGAGGGATCCCTTTCTGGAAATGGAAATGTGTTATCATGAAGTGATTCAGTGGCTCAGGCTGAGGACCAGGAGCGAATATTTGCTAAGAAAGCCAAGCAGTGCTTTTCGCATCTCCTGTAAAGCAAAGGCTGTTCATAAGCACAGCTACAAGGCTTTATTATTCCGGATGGTTTGAAGCCAACTTCTCAAATGTGTATTTCAGTAGGGGGTATTTTTAATGGACTGATCTGTCAAAGTATCCATTCTCATAAAAAGGTTGTTTAATACTTTCCAAATGTAGTCAACTTGCGCCTCAAGAGGGAGAGAAGAAAGGAAATGTGTTCCTGATTTCTTACATGGCCCATACTAAACTGCACATTTCTTTTTTTAAGGGACTTTTTTTTTTTCTTTTTTAGAAGACTATTTCATAAGGGCACTTAAGAACTATGTATTTCTTAAGATGGCACATTTCTGTGGTGTGTACATAGTTAAAGCTATGAAAGCTGAATTTGTTGGGCAAACTTTTAACCACGGTCCTAGATCAAGTCTGCAACAGTTGTTCCCTTCCATTTCTTTAATTGAGTTTTCGGAAGAATTTTATTATTTCCTCTTTAATCTGTCCAATACATGCTTTTGTTCTCTCAACAACTTGTATCTCTCTCATTGTCCATTCTATTAGTGGAACATTCCTATTATCAACCTCACAAATATTTATACAGCTGGGAAGCTTCAGATATATGAGTAGCCTCACATAATTCAATGGAAATGCATTCTGGAGAATCCTCTTTGCTAACATAGCCAAGCATACACTGGACTAAATCCTGTGTGCAAATAGCCTGTTATAAGTTTTAGATTTGTTCATTTGGCAAAATTAATCTCTTTGATATGAAACATTTAGGAAGAAATGGAGGTAAGAGTTTTCAAGAAGTCAAGGTCTTTCGAGCTTTGGAATAGTGCTTATTAAAATCGAGACTGACTCCAGAAATAGGAGGACTTTGCACAGAAAGATTCCTCATTCTCCCTCGACCACTGGTGAGCATACGCGAAACTGAAATAACCTACATCCACATATGTCTCCAGCGTAAAAACACAGCAAAGGGTTCTCTTAAGCATTTATGTTGTAGGAACTGATAGAATAGCCACCATTTAAAAACGGTTTTGAATCTCAGATGAAATGATATCAAAATGGAAGTTATGCTGTCAGTATTTCTAAGCCAAATATTCTAACTTTTAAAAATAAATGTTAATTGGATTTTGAGGTCACAGAAGCTACTGCGGCATTACTTTCATTTTAGCATGTGGCTCCAGCGCACACAGAATGTACTATAAGCTTAGAATGCAGTCACAGCCGGTGAAATCATGCCAGAAAATAAAAGATGTGCTCACTGAGCACCTCTGAAGAATTTTAACTCTCTTCCACATACACGTGGAAGTGGCATCTTTTTCGGTCAGACTCCTGCGCAAAGATGAAGGTAGTTCTTATACAACTATTTTAACTGCAGTGAACAAGGTCATTCAGGAGTGTAAGCAAACAGACTTCATAAGCACAAGACTTTAAACACAGATCTGATAACTACAGTTTATCAAGCTCACTATATACAGAAGAGGCGCTAAGATTTCTTGAGGGCACTTGCAGAAAGTGTGATGGAAAAACAGTCCAAAATTACCAACAGTAATTGGCGATTAGCAAACCCGGATTCTGGTACACAGCATTATTTTGTAATACAATTAACTTCATACTTACTGTGAAATGCTGTCTAATCCCTACGTTACAATTATCATTGTATGTACATTAGTCCAAATGTTCAGCATAAACTACAGCATGAGCACACAGCTTTACTTCCATCTCTAAGTGTTCTTTAATGCATGGATTTGTAACAGAAATCAAAAGCATCTAGATCTG
>NW_009260050.1:11861-33002 GCF_000687185.1 Egretta garzetta
TGTTTAATAAATAAAAGAACAACTAATAGAATAACGGTGTTACTCATGTATGAAGAGGTTGGACAGAAAACCTGCTTAAAAAAATGGTTTAACTGAACTGGGTGAGGTAAAATAAACTACTTGAAAAAAGCTACTTTTGAAAGCTATTTAGCTCTGTACTAGTAGCTGATATTTTTATATAAATGAAATGACTCTGTAAAAGGGAGACAACAGTAAATACACTTCAAGTTACTATCTCAGGAGACAGCACAAAATAAACCCCTCCATCCTTAGAAGTCTTTAAGACTTGGGACTGGATAAAGCCCTCAACAGCCTTGCCTGATCTCATAGCTGACCTTGCTTATAGATTCAGAAAATAAGGTCTTACGGCAGGAGGTATAAGAGAGTGGCCTTCAAAACTATTGTGAGTATTATTGGGATGCATAAGCAGCTACAATTTCAGAGGCTTCTGAATAACTTAACAAGAGACTCTGAAAAAGGCATTGTTTCCCCTAAAACAAGTTTCCTGTGGGAAGCACTACTGTTCCAGCAGTTACACCATTTACAGTGGGTGAAGGACTAATGCTTAGAGGAGAGTCTGCTCTAAAAAAAAAAAAAAAAAATCCTTTGGACAATCTTTTCAAACCACATTTATCCACGGCACGAGAGGGCTAATTTATATTGAACGTTTAGCACCAGTTGAACTGTGATACTGAAGAAGGTTTAGTATCGGGCAGAGTGGGTATACTGCAGTTGTGACCAGAACTAACAGCTGTATTTAAGCCTCTGTTCTGGGGAGGTCTACATTACTGAGCTAGAAAATGAAAGTCTCTGATACAGAGCAGAAGTGTCCTAAGCGGGAAGAAAAGAACCTCAATAAGTGGCTGCTTCAGTAAGAGCGTTCTAGAACTGAGCAGTGAATGGGAAGATACATGCAGACAACTACAGGGCTCCAGATCCAAGAAGTAATTCCTCCTTTACTTTACCCAAAAAGTGACCCTTCAGTTGTAGACACTTGACAAAGCTTCACGTACTTCATTAGTGCTAGGCTAATTTGCACCAACTGATGACCTGGCTCCAGGCAAAAAGCAGTTACAAGACACCAACACAGAATAAAGGTGAAGGGCTGACGAAGTAACCACCATGACAGAGAAACTGTAATTTGTTGAACTGCTCTGTGGTTTTGCATTAGTGTTTTCTACCAGCAAACAGGCTACAGCATTTGCTCCTCTTCCCCAAATGGAATCACGTTTTTACTATATCCCACCACCTTTTGGACAGCTTAAACGAATAGTAAGCCCTTCTAGGAGTTCAATTCAAAGAATATCCTAAATGGAAGTATTAAAAAAAAAAAAAAAAAAAAGGAAAAAAAGGGCATTGTGCATAAAAAAAGTGTCAGTTACTGAACAGAAGTTGACTGGGTGAGGGCAGTTTGGCTCTCATTCTCAATTTATCATGAACTTCTAAAATTCCATTTTAAAGCTCTGGTCTCTTCTGCTAAAAATCATTTTGCCAAAAGCAACATATTTGTCCTTTTGTGCTGATAAGCCTATAACAAAACCTTTAAGTGGGACTCCTCACCCACTGAGCATGCATTTTAGAGTTCTCCTCTGAGCCCTCACAGCAACTGAGCTACGCTCCAATAGCTTTGCTAAATGTCCACTCATAAGATTAATTTTGCTGCCTCTCGCTATAGTAGATTTGGAGCTGGCTTGTGCACTCAGCAAACTGGAAGTTCATCAACAGAAAACCCATAATTCCCTGTTCTTATCTTGCAGACCTTCTGCATTCCCCCCTTTCTGCCTCTCTTCCCGACCCAAGTAAAGGCCAATTTTCAAGGAGGGAGACAAAGTCCATAGGCAGATTTCTAGAAGGGGTTTACATGAATCAAGAAAACCCGAGATGCAGCTTATGGCTGCAAGTGAAATAGTCTTAATAAAGGTGATTTTGGTGCAGACTGCAAAAGTATCCTACACATTGGAGACAGTGGATGGATAGGCCAAAGGAGAAAGAAGGGCAGTACCCAAGACTTGGGCTAGCAAGGATGGTGCGGACACATCCAGCTGTTCAGCTGAAGTGCCATCCATCGTTCTGTCTCCCATCTTGACAGTGCTGTGGTATCGAGTCTTGGCATCACTCAGGCCATAGGAGTAGTTTCCACTGCAATCGCACGTACATTATTCTTGCTACGTGGTAACCGCAGTAACCAGAAGTGGTGCAAGTCAAGTCATTTAGAAGCCTTGCTAAGATTTATATGCATATGCTTGACATTTATTCAGTGAATTTAGATCTGAGATGATTAAAGTTTGGAAAGGTTTCAGAGAAGAACTACGGGAATAAATCTTGATGTGGAAAAGTACTTACGTTTGACCTGTTCAATGCATACTGAGTTTATTGAAAGGCAGTTTGGCTTAGTCTCCAGAATTCTGCAAGACAGAAAATCCTGTAAAGGAAGAATCACGAGGCTGGGCACAAAGACATAAAAAGATTCAAAATTGTTGGTAGTTAAATTAAGGTAGAAATAGAAGCCAGTTATTTATAATTGTCACTGAACAGTGGGAGCAGCTTGCTAGAAGTAGTAAGCCAACAGATGAAGAAGTGCTCAATACTTGATTATGTTAATAAAAAAAACCCCAACACAATAAAGGAGAAAGAACTTGATGGGGGGGGAGGGGGAGAACAGGAGGGGCCATTTACTTAAAATTATGCCTTTGTTTTTAGTTAGCTGACTTATACAGTCTCTCTGAAGTATTTGGCCAAATGAAACTATCTCAGAGCCACTACTATCTTTGAAAGCTATGGAATGGGAAGGCTCCAGAACACTGGAAAAATAGAAAACACATCCCTAAATAAAAAAATAAAAAAAGAGAGAGAGAGAAGGGGAAGGAGAGAGAGAGAAAGGGAGGAGGAGATGAAGAAAAAGAGCACACATGAGCTGGGCAGTTACAGAACAGTAGGGCTAATTTCAATTCCTGGAAAAATATATCGGAACAAATGAACTATTTTTAGAAGATAATAGGTTGATAAGTAACAGCCCCAGACTTGTTAGGAACAGATTGCATCAAACTAATCTTTTCTACTGCGACAGGTTTAACAGGCTTGTGGATGGGGAAATGTGGATATCATCTAACTTGAGGGAAGATCTGACAGTCCTTACAGGCAACTTGCGTAAGTAAGCTCGGCAAACTTTGGACAAAATAATGGATGTGCAGGAGACCAGCCAAAGAGGACACATGCTCAGAGTAATTGCTAATATCACAATGAAAGGTTGTATCAAATCAGTTTCTGTGGGCACAGCCATTATTCCACCCTACAAATATACAGTTATAAATACACACAAATGTAATTTTAAATTGCACACTTGGGGGGAGGGGGAGGCTAAGCACTTCAGAAGTCAAGAACAGAATTCAGAGTAATGTGGGCAAGTTAGAGAAATGGCCTAAAATAATTAGGAAATAAATCAAGGTTAATATTTGTCCTTTTTAAGGAACAGTTCACTGCACAAACACAGGAGAAGTAGCAGCTAGCCAGCAGTCCTGTAGAAAAGGACCTGGGGTTAGAGGGGATCACAAACCAAACATGAGCCAACACTGCCATACTCTTGTGAAAAAAGCAAACATACTGAGATGTATAAACAGAAGTGCTGTAAGATACATAAAATAAACCTTCCACTCTACTTAGCACTCATTAAAGCCTCTACTGGGATACTTTGTCCACTTTAGGAGCCATGCTTCAAGATGATACCTAGAGACAAAACCACTGGAACAGATTCTGTGGGCAGCTGGTGGAAGCCCCATCATTACCCAGCTTCTTACAAGCACCGAAATACCTATCAGGAATGGTTCAAGTATAAATAACACTTCCTTATCTATGAATTAGATATGCAAAAGTCTCTTCAAGCCTTCATTTCCACAGGTTTACATTACTTAGAAGATCTGTGCGATCATGAATGAATTTCTTATACCATAATTCCATCCCACGTTGTTTAGCTTGGTAAGGAAATCTCCCCAGGACTTCAATGTGTTTGCATCAGCTGAGGTCAGTCTTTCTAGTCATAGTAGTCACATCTGAATGGAAATTCACAAATATTTCAATCACTAATCGTGCATCTTGCTGTATAAATTCCATCTTCCACACTAGATGATCAGGTACATTTTATTGAAAACCAAAAAGCTAGCCTAATATAACAGAGAGGTGTGGAAGGAAATGGAAGTCCATCCTAAACTCTAACCGAGGAAGAGTCATGCTAAAAATGAAAGATGGGAGACGCAATTTTGTACCACAAACTCTTCCTGCCACTGCATAAGGCAGGTTATGTTAGAGCTGTGAGGAACAGAGTAGGATCCGTGGCATGATGTTATAAAGCATTCATTCAGCACTAGTTTCTTATCAACATCAAATGCTGGAAAACATACTTGGTTTCTCCTGCAGATTCTAAACAACAACCAGAAGAATGCTAAAAAACAGTGCACACGACTTTCCCACGGGCAGGAATACCATCACAGGAATGAAGTAACGTTACGGGGGAGGTCAGTCCATACATGCTGCTACTCCTCATAGTCCCTTTCTTGTAACAATACTTGTGAAAAACAGCAGCTGTGGTTTTGCAAGGCAATCCACAGAGGAATGGCATTTCAGAGGTTAAAAGCTTGTACCACAGTCCTATAAAGCAGACTTTAAACTGGGAACAGGTGTTGAGTCAGCTCTCTGTACCGAGGCCAAATCTCAGAACGAAGGGGAGCCAAGGCTGACATGCTGTCCCATCAGGCCACGACCACGGAGGACACGGAGGGGAGGGGAATACGAACGGTGAAAGACTAATGGTTGAGCTTAGAGATGTGCCTATCCCACAGGCCAGAATAAAAGTAAAACATGTAAAAAAGACAGCTCGGGTTAGAAAAAGATTGCAAACCAATTCATACAAGCGAGTCATGTGCTGCTGTACTCCGCTGCCTGAAACAGGAACTTTTCTACTCTCAGCAGGAGACAGCCTGTGCTGCTGAACTGTGAATAGCAACCAAGGATCCCCTCTGTGCAAAGCAGGAAGACCTAGAAGGCCTATCTTAGTTACCGGGCGGTCTACATACCACAGCCTGTGCAATTCCTAAGGTGACCTGAATGTAAAGCACACTCTGAGTATTTAAATCTGTATGCTGTTTTCAATTCAGCACAGAGGATATTAAATCACCCCCCAGCTGTTTTATGTACATACATTGTCATTCACCATAGAAAACCTAATTGTGCGTACACGCTACATACAGTTATGAGTACTGTAATAAGAAAATGTGTAGGAGTGCACACAAGCAGCAGCTTCCCCCCATCTGAATGGGATCCCCCCACCATCTAAGGTAGGGGTGCATATGTGCGAGTGAAATGGCAGTTGTAAAGAAATGCTGCTTTTTAGAAAGTAAATCTTAGCTCCTTCTCTAAATTTAGCTCTGTAGAGTCATTATAGACGAAGTGCAGTATCACTATTTATGGGAAATAGTTTATACTTGCTTTGCAAGCGAACGCAGTCCCATTTACCTCACAGAGCTGTGCAGTGAGTCATGTTACCCAGCAACATTCACACACCCATATGAACTAAGGAAGCAGAAATTCTTGCTCACTTGCTTTCCCCTTCTGGGATATTCCTGAGAAACAGCATCCACTAGCAACAGTTCAGAATAATGATGTTCCTGTGAAGCAGACAGCGACCTGTGTGGGTAGAACAAACTGTAATACTGAAAGTCTATTCTAAAACAAGTCTCTAATTCCTTCTCTTAGGCTTACATCTAAGTTTAGCGATTTGAAAGGTGTTACTCCATGTCAAAGCTAAACCTATGCAGCTATGAATATCTGCCCAGAAGAATTGCTTTTTTCCTCTGTCCAAAGATTTCTTGCATTAGATTTAGCAATCGTATAGTTGAAAGAGGAGTGACAGCACTGAAGCTATCAACAGGCAAGCTTTTTTGCTTGGTTTTGGTGTGTTGGGTTTTTTTTTTTTTTCTATACAATCCTCCAGATGGCCAAATTAACTCCATGGCCACATGATCCCCAGATTCAACCCACAGGAAGCGGGATATATCATTTACATGGCAAGGCTCAGTTACATCAGATTAGCTGCAAAGTGAAATTGCACTCTCACTTACTCTCTTGACTAAGCTGTGTGGTCACCGTAACCATCAAGGCTGTTCTAGGCTGTGTCACATACTGCACATACCTAAGAAGCCCAAACTTGCATTTCATGCTTAAACCTTATGAAAATACACTTACCTCTTTCAAAAAGATTCTGGGTATTTTTCCATGGCAAATCTATTTCTCCACTTCTAATTCTTAAGTATTCGTTACTCAGCAGAGAAGCCAATGATAATACGCACAAAATAAAAATTATAATTTACAGGTTTACAACAGTATTCTATTATTTTTCACCGTGTGCATGACTAGGTAAGGTCAGACCACCTTAGCGTGACCCTGATCTTGTGACAACCTCTATAGTCTCTTAATTCTGAGTTCTGAACCAGGAGTTGTGTGTTGATTTTTCTGTTGTTGTTTGGCTTTTTCTGTTTCTTTTTCATGCTCTACACATGTACAATGCCTGCTAATGGGGCTGGGACTTAACAGGTACCATCTCAAAGCATACAAGCAACAACAGACAGTATCCAGGTACACCCATTGATCTATTAATGGCAATATGCAACGATTACATCTGATCATGTATTGTTCGCTTTCTACTCAATTCATTCTTTTAATATGTTGAATAAGCAACAACTACAGAAGTACCCAAATGAATCCAGAGTTTAAGTTTCATGGAATTTTGCTTAGAGATTTTTTTAAAAAAAAAGAAAAAAGGATGACAAAAAAAAAGTTATCCACCACCATGTTCTTATACCACATCTTAAAGAAGCCAAACCAGGTTTTTGGCATTTCAAATTGGTTAAGCTAATATACATACCCTTTAAGCAGTAGTTGACAATACTCTGTCATCTATATTCTTAAGTAGCTTTTTAAAAAATGTATCAGCCAAATATGCTTTGGCAGAGGGGAGTCACTGCAAAAGAGATAGAACAGTGACATTTTTGGATTACAAGACCAACTACCTCAGGGTTTCTTTAAAATGCAGTATGAAAACAAAATTATGACAATAATCTGTACCATGGCTTTGAAATTGTAATTTCAGCCAAACCAGAAGTGTCCAAACTGTTGCCGAAGCATCTTCGATGTCTCCCAGAATGGCAGCAGTGAAGTATCTCGTGTACTTTCTCTCTGGCTAGGCTCAGAGGAAAGGAACGCAGACCACGCCTGGAACACGGGCAACACCTATATCACATTTACCATCGGGCCTGTCCTACTATCCACAGGATATAGGTGCATCTCCCAAAAGTTACCCGTTTGTGAATGAGACCAGAGTAGTCTTGCTTTAAATGCACAAAGTACAGATTAATTCAAAGTGAAAGAGAAAAGAGAAACCATAAGCCTGTGCAAAAAAAGCCCAAATTTGTTTTTCACTATGCAGATTAACAGAGATATCATACAGCATATCACCCTCATCTTACCTTAACGTAAGTATAGGATGGTTTGAGGTGGTTCTACCCAGCTACTCTCAACAGAACAAAAATCACTCCTACTACCATCCAAGCAGCAGTGGAACTGGTTTTCAATGGTTAATAAGGTAAGCCATGGTGATTAAACATGATTTATAATCCTGTTGTTCTTACAACATGCTAGGCAAGACTCAGTCCAAAAGTACCCAGATGCTTTTTTTAAAAAAAAAAAAATAAATAAATAAAAAGAAGGTATCTGTCATCACTGTACTCGAGAGTGTCGGCATACAGTCATACAGTTCTGTTACCTTCTAATAGGCACACATCAGAGGTTTCAAAATAGACACAAAATTCCCAGGGGATGAATTATAAAGCAGGTCTTGTATTACTGCAGCTGGAGATGTAAGCAAAACATTTATCAGTATAACCACATTTTTTCTGGTTACTTTGAGGCATATATGGTTTCTACTGCAGTGCTACATTTGTTGAGAATGTAACAGAAACCGCAGAGTTTAAAGAAAAAAAAAGTTAGGACACATACACGGAATAATTGTCTGGAGCCTTTCTCAATCAGATGAGAGAAAGCAAGAGCATGGAGTACAGCCCTGCCTACCAGGAAGTCACTGTTTGCAGTGAAAGTGAGATGAAATGCAGATGTAAATGTAAAACTAGCCATAGGTGCAGAGATTTTAAGGTTTTCACCTCCACAGCTTGGTAGAGTAAAATGGCAGAAGGCTCGGTCACCAGAAATGAAGAAAAATTAACCAGAATAAATTAATCACTTGGCTTTAGCAGTCATAAACTTATCGAAACTCTACAGACAACTCACCTGCACTGGGAATTACTATAAGCAATACCACTTGCAGTATACAATACACAAACTTGTCTTTTAATTCCCTCCTCCTTCTTAAGAGAGACAGTTTAATCCAGTGTACCCATACCTGCCTTTTCTTATATTTTATACCTTGATTGTTGAATTTTGTTTTAAAAGTGAACAGCTGTAATGTCTGGATGTTAAATAAAATATCTAGTTATTAGGAAGAGTCACATGATTGACTCACATTCTATTAAATAACCAAGAATTTGGGTACGATTTTCCTTTTCCCAAATACTCAGCAGAATTACACCATACTGGAAATTAGTTACATAGTTGCCAATTTGTCACTTAACTGAAAAATTAGGCTTGCATCATACTGATATCCTGAAAAATCTGACATTTTTAACTTAGCTGACATATAAAACATGAAGCTGATTTTATGCAGACAATGGAGACTGCCGTGGCCAGATGCTTTTGCTGGAAGGAGCGTTACCCCGTGGCTGGAATCCCTTCCCAGCGACACTGCTTATCGTTGTGCTAGAGCCTCCTGCTTTTCAGACCCCTAGTTTTGCCATCATGAAAATTTAGCTGGTGTTCAGCTTTCAGTTCCCTGCCTTGTGTTACCTATTTTCAAGATGTGAGAACCTTCCACAATAGAAACAACTGTATATTTAGTGTGACAAAGAAAGATAAGAGAAAACAGTTCACCTTTGCATCACAGCTATCTCTATCTAGGACTGAAAGCACACAGCCCTGCTAATCTGACAGTCACAAGCCAACTGCTGATGTGTCTAAAGCTTTGGGGCTGCAGAGCCTCATTTGCATGGTACAGAGGCTTTGAAGAGCAGCAAGTCACTCATGGTACCGGTTTCCACTCTCCAACTGCCTCACTCCCCATCTCTTCTAAGCAGCTGTCTGTTATACCACCTTATGGACAAGGGCAATACGGCAACATAATGCCAAGACACTTGGGAAGTGATTAAAGTCACTCAGATGCAAAACATCAGACATGTAAAGACTAGCTATTCATACTTCATTATCATATCATTAATGTACCACTAACCAATAAATTTCTGCCTACCTATTTAAGGTCATTTTTCTCTCCAAAGGAGTCAAGTAGGTCTACTCAAACCTTTACAGGAGCAGAACTACCACAGGGACACAATTATAGCTGGAGGCAGTGATTTCAAACAAACTGCACAAACTGCGTGTGGGGGTGGAGGGGCTTGGGAGGGTACTTTGGGGCATGACTGGGGCCTATTTGGGAAGGTTTGGTACATTTCTTTAAGAGTAACTCTCCAATCAAAATCAAGTGCAGTAAAGGCACTTATGCAAAAAGCAAAAACAAATAATCTTGATTGACTGAGCTAATTGGCTTGCTGGTCTTGAGAATTTTGAAGGACCAGCATTTGAGGAGAAATTATTTCCACCCGATCGCCTTAAATTCTTGTAGTGCCTTATCTATATTGTCCTCTGTGCCTTCTTATAGACATGTGAACTGCCTACCAGGTGATTGGTAGGAGAGGGGGTGCTGGCTGAGGGCGGCCGTGCCGGGGCAGAGGCCCGCCATGGCTCTTCATTGTTGCAGAAACATGCACCAGCTCAGCACTGCCCCGCTACGCACTCTAAATCCCTGCTTTTGTGTTTCCTCGCTGCCAGAGATAGCTGCTCTGAACTGCAGCCTCCTTGCCTGGTGCACTGAGACAAAGAAATGTACAACAGCATAGTTCATGACTCAGCTGGAAAGACATAAGTCAAACAGCAACCTCCTCAGAACAACAGGAGCTGCATATTAACCATCCATCTGCGCACGCGGTTGTGATTTTGCGTCATATTTTGTGATTGGGAAGAATTAAAACAGGCACAGAGGAAGAGGAAACCTGTAGAGAGATTTATTTTTTCCTCCTGTAGGAAGACTTCTGCCTTTGTAAAAGTGTGTTTGTACAGGTTGCACATTCTCTGTAACAGTGAAACTTTCATCTGGGCTTCAAAGTGACACACTTACTATTTAACTTTCATTGAGTAGAAGCAGACAGATGGATTTAGTTTGGAATTTTGTTTTGGTCTGTTGCTTTTTTTTTTTTTTTTTTACCATTAGATCCTCAGTTAGAAGTGAAGCCAGCTGCTTATAATTCAATTCCAGCAAATCAAACTCATTGCTTCCATTTTGACAGCTTGTTTAATACAGTTGGTATTTCGATGGTCAAAAGTAACCTTTGAAGTTAGCACCCCGTTAAGAGGAGAGCTCGGGGGAGGAATCACAGCTTCAGTGGCTTGTGATTTTAGTGTGTTCTTAGACTGATTGCAGAAGACTGCTGTGGATTGATTTTCACAGCCTGTTTGAGTAAGAAGGGATAATTTGAATCCCAAGAATGTAGCAATACATGCAAAGTTACAGATATCTATTACATCTAAGCTTGAGTGAACACATTTTGCATGCAAGTTGACTGGGGTAGTCAAAACCTCAGCTGCTGCCCAGTTCTAGCGACTGTTCTGCCCACACATGTCCCTTTTTACATTAAAGGTGCTGGCTGCATGCAGGCAGCTACACAGACCTTTGATACACAGCTGATTGGTACCCTTGTTTTCTTTTCTAAACCTTTCACAGCTCTACAAACATTATGCAGTCCTTGTTCTCAGCTCTTGAGGATGAGAGGGCTGATGAGGTGGGCTGTTTGCAAAAAAAAGCTGTCCGTTTTCTCTTAAAACAGGGAGTAAGTGCTGATTATTTAATTTAACACCTCCCCCCACTTCTGTGATAGAAGGGGGAATGAAGCTGATTTCCACCCTCTGCCTGCAGGCATCCAAGTCCACTTCTCCCATGGGAGGGAGAGTTTAGGCCTGTGACAGAGAACTGTGGGTTCTGTTCCTGGCAACATGTACTGCACATGTTACATATGACAACACAGCTTTGCCATATGCCATCTCCTTTGCAGGTTAGGCTTTAGGTCATACTACAGCAAAATACTTTATCAGATGCTTAGTGCTCAGTAGCTGTTTAACCATTGGCATCTACATGACTCTACAGAGAGATGTTAAATTAACACCCCTATCCCTGTGTGAATATTCTTCCACAATGTGATCCTTCTCTACTTTCAAAACCACGCAGAGATGCTTAGCAATTCTACCAGCTATGTATTAACAATTCAAATATCTTGATTTCTCATTCTGTCCACACAAGGGCTTTTAAGCTTAAGCAGAAGCTATTTCCATAGCAGAAAGTATTAACTTAAGTAACTGCATTGGAAGTAGATTCCAAAACATGGGCACATCTCTAAATCCGAAAGAAAAAAAGACAAAGACTGCACTAACTAAACAACATTCCAGACGAGAAATTAAGCCTTTCCATAGCCATTGCAAATGAATTTATAGTTCAACTTACAGTTGAACCAGTTATCCAATTATGGATATTTTAAAAACCCCTTCAACTTCAGTCTCAGACCTTTAATCAGGCCTGCTGTCTGCCAGAGCAGTGCTTGACTGTGCAAAATGAATGCCAGTTATGATGAAGGTAATGACAGAGACCTGATGGCAAATCAGACTGTGGCAAATAATTAAATTCCTCTATAATTGCTATGGGCTTTATTCTCCATCCTATCTGAGCAGAGCAACACATTAATACTCCTTTCTACTAGATAGTAGAAAAAAATCACCCTCCCCTTCTCTTAAAGTTACTGTGTACTTTCCCAGCTGAACAAAACAACCAGGCAAGATGCACTGACCATGCATAGCATGCAAATTTGAAAGCATCGTTAAGTCAGTCAAGTCAAAACCAAATTTTGCCTAGAGACATTTTGTACATCCAAACAGTTTAAGATCATTCAGAGGAAAGACATTTTTGGGTGTTACTAAAGGAAATGCCCTCCTCTCTTTTTTACAACCCCCCTCCCGCCACCCTTCATGCAAAAGGCAGTTGAAGTGTTTTTGTTTAAAGGATAGCATTAGATAGGATAGCTTAATGTTCAGTGGTCTTAGATTAGAATATTTCAGTTGGGAGGAACCTACAATGATCATCTGGTCCAACTGCCTGAACACTTCAGGGCTGACCAAAAGTTAAAGCAAATTATTAAGGACACTGTCCAGATGCCTCAAACATTGTCAGGCAGTGTCAGTCTTAAATTGAGCTGCAAAATACACCCCATTTCAGTTTCCTTTTAAAGATGGCCACAGCCATGATTCTCCTTATGTTATCACATTATCACAAAAACTACCTGCAATTTTTAGAATATTGCATTTTCCCTAACTTGTGCTTACAGATTATCAGTTGTTGCTTAATTTCCTTCTAATGAATACAGGGGAAACACTTTTTTTTTCCCCCTTCAGCAGAGGCTGTTTAGACTTGTAGATACAGAAGGCACTTGTTGCTTCTTGTTTTCCAGGTGGGGTTTTTTGTTGGGGGTTTTTTTTGGTTTTTTTTTTTTTTCCCCCCCCCCCCCCCCCCCCCCCCCCAGTCAAAACCAAACAAACCTTCTGGTTCCTTATCTATTAAGTCTTCTCAGCTAGCAAGATAATTCAGAAATATAAGATTAGTCATTTACTGCTAGAATGCTTCAGCAGAAGAGGCAGTCAGAGAAACATCCATAGAACCATGTTTGCCATCAGAAAACACAACAATATCCAACTCTGGCTGAGCTAAGCTTATTAAATGTCTACAATGGGATTTAATTTAGGAAAAGATCAGGAAAAAGTAATATATTCATTTCCTATTCTGAAGCAGCCATATGGAAACTTCTGTATACTAAAAAAGATTTTAAGAATTCCTTTCATGAGATTTCCTTCCAAGAACATTTTATAAAAGGCTATTACCACTCTTCACTTGGCTCTAGTCTGTAGCAAACGGCTATCTTTTAAAGGGAGGGGATAGCAAACAGAATTTTGGCTTAATAAGCCACACTTTCTTTCTATTGCTATGCCTTGGGCAACTCCCAGGCACCCTCTCTTGCTGTGTGTTGCAACCTTGTACAGGTTATGTTGCAATAAGAGCAAAGTTACCATTAATTCTAAAGTTAATCTGCATTCACTTGAAAATGCACATCAGTACCTGAACCTTCTTTTTAATTACCCCACTACCTGAGTTTTCGTGTTTTGTGTCTGATCCAGGCCTGAACTCTGCCAATGTGTAATCTCATTAAGTATGCTTCTGAGAAGCAAAAATCAAATCAGCATTTTTGGAGCTTACACAGAATAAGGAAAATTACTTCTCAAAAAATAACCACGTGCAACTCTTTTAGGACAGCACTGCTTAACTGATAAGGCCAAACAATTAACATTTCACATGGAAATAAATTTTCTCAAAGAAATGCAGTTTTCATCGGACCGAGTAATGACTTTTGAGAGCTACATTGGCCAGATGCGTATTGGAGCTTCTTAGAAATTACCAAGTGTTATGTTAAGTCAGATCAATGTTTTTACACACAATAAAAAACCTGATTTCTATGTCAAGGATTTGAATCACATAGATGCAGTTTTAGTTTAAAATGTATGACCTCCATTTTGGCAGCTTTATGAAGGACAGGAAGTAGAAAGATCACAATGGTGATTTAATTAGGAGGGTCTCCAGTTTCTCACGTAAGGTAGCAATTTATCTCTTGGCATGCCTTTGCGTGTGCCTTCCCCCACCCCCCCATTTGCTAGGGTTTAAATAACTGCTGATATCTTCTTGCAGTTCTTTTTTTGCCTATTTGTATCTTACAAAATGTTAATAACTAACATCCTGACATAAAACAGTTACTGGGGCTACAGGCAACTCTGCTGGATTATATATATTCAAATAAATATAACTCACCATGTTACTCTTGTATTAAACATGGCAAGAATTACTTCTGCAACAGACTATATACACCACCACATAAAGTGTAAATAAATGAACCCTTTCTTAAGCTCTTTTTCAGCATTATAAACATATAGGCCATTAGATACAGAATTGTAGAAATAGTAGTAACTTTTATGAGTGAAGCATAAAGTCGGGAAATCAGCAAAGCTTTAAGTTGACTCTAGCACAGTCTGATTTGTTAGATTAAACAAATGGATTTTTAAAAAATGGCTCATTATATTTCTTCATAGAAAAGACACCAACATGAGGCTAACAAACTTCTCTTTAAATACTTATCCGCATATCCTCTGTATATTCTCCAGGATTATCTACTTCACTGTTGGTCAATACACTACTGTGTGGTGGTTTCCTCCCAGTAGGCATGGTAATAGCAAAATGTATTAATACCAAATCATTCATGTAAAATTATAGCCTTCCCTTAGCTTCAAGTCAGACATAGCCTCTTCAGTATAACAACTCAGGCCAGTGTCCTCGTACTAATAGAGACAGTGTCTTTACTGACAGGTCTCAGAAAAGGATTTGGCCAGCCAACAACTGTTTGAGTGAGAATCATTTTGATTAATTTTGTTTTATTTGATTGCTCTTAAATCATGTGACTTAAGAATAGACATTTGGCTTTTTGAGATAGAGGCACACAGGAGAAATGGAAGACCCTCTTACGATGCTACTCACTGTAACAGCTTACAAAACACAATAGCAGTGTTGTAGTTGTGATGGTTGAGCTCAATGAAAAAGAGGAGGTCTGAAGTTTAAAAACATGTCTCTCTTTCCCAGATGCTCAAAGTGATCTAACAGAAGACACTACCTTTCTGTACAAACTTTGTCTTGCTCATCTTCATAATGTGTAGGCTTCCTCACCCACAGCTTTCCATCCTGGCAAATGCTGAAAACATTGGAAGACCTGTTAAACTCAAAGTTTAGTTCATTTATCATGAAATCAAACATTCCCAGAAAGTAGAAGAAGAGAAATTGGCAAATAAGTGAGTAAGTTATTGAGAAAAGCCAGAAAAAAAAATATATCACAGGAACAATTCAACTTCTGGGAAATTAACTAAGATGACCCTTTCACATAGCAAATACAGTCATTACCAGTTACAGAGGAACATGTAGATGGGGAAGCACCGTGTACAGGTGCCTATGCCTTACAGAGAGTTATATAAACCTTCACTGGTTTAGCATTAAAAAGCCTACATAAGTCATATTTTTGGGTGTCAAATACTTCAGACTTCTTTAAGGTGCATGACTGACAGTTGGTACCCTTGGAGCAAAGAAACAGTGAATTGAAAAAACACACCCATTACTTTGCAGCCTTTCCTCTTTTGAAAAGCTTGATGAAGGCACTTCTCCAGTCTGTAAAAGACTGCGGTTCAGATCTCAGGTCAATACCCATGTCACATGCTGTAGGATATTCTGCAAAGAGTTATTCCATCTCTGTTACTAACACTGGAAGAACTTTGCACTAAGTGTTCCAAAAAATACTTAAGCAGAACTGTGTCAGAAGGAGACATTGAGGAGAATGCACTTAAAAATACCTGGCAACACTAAGACATGCAAATCGTCGGTTCAGCGCCTGCTGCAAAATGGGTGAAATCTGGTTTTGAACCAACTTTCCTCATTCCAGGTGCACATCCTAACTAGAGGGTTCTTGATGGAACAGAGAGCACAACTTCTTACTCTGGTATACCTGTTAAGGAAATACAGCAAAAAATAACAATTACAGGATTGTTTCAGGAAAACGGTCACCACAAAAAACCTGTCCAATTTCTGTCAAGATCCTGTGTCACAGGTGAACTGAGCTGAGAGGTACTCAAAACCCTTGTTAATTCTGAAAACACAGAATATGAGAAATGTTTCTGAGCAGATGAACTGGCTGAAAGAGCTGTGCAAACAGAAACATGGCAATGTAATAGAAACAGTATCGTGATTTGCAGAAAATATTTAACAGCTTTTTCCTACAGATTTTCTTTCTTGTAAGCATGATGCAGAAAGGTAAAACTTAAGTGATTGGGTTTTTGTTTGTTTCCTGTTAAGAGCCTCACTGAATTGAGAGCAAGAGTCCCATCCTATGTTTTGATACTTTGATAGTTATGTACTACTAGGCTAATTATAGCCTGTTGCCTAGAAATAATATAAAGATTTATAGGAATATTTTCAGACCCACTTTCCAAGCTCACTTAAAAGTCACATAGTGTACAAAATGAGTATTAGTGGTGCATTAGATGAGGAGAAAACAAAAATTCTAGTATGCTGGTCAAAAACATCTAGACAGCTCAGTTGTTGATATGCCTAAAATTGATTCAGTTTTAACTGAATCCAGTTCAGGCTCATTTCAGTGATAGAGAATGTCTACATTCACTTCTACTGCACCTACTCCCTTAAGTATCTATTTTTTAATTTTTATATTCAACTGAACTGTTTTCAAGGAAAAAGACTAAAAAAGCATGGGAAGCTGAAGTTTTCAACTTCAGAACAGGTGAAATAGCAATCCTGTCCATATGTTGTCCTGCTCATGATCTCTAGAAAAGCAAAGGCATAAACTAATTTAAACTATATCCAAAAATGGGTTGGGTTTTTTTTCCTCCTTTTTAACCAAGGCTACTGAAAGAGTACAAATTTCCATAAACACAAAGTGAAATTAATCCTTTTAATACAGTGTCAGGTGGAAGATAGTACTCACCTGTAAAGCTAGACAAGAAACTTCTGAAGCAGGTAATTTTCCAGGGAAATATTAACCATCCCTTAATCCAGTCACCAATCTTGTTTAGCATACTTTGAGAATGGTGTTCTAACTTCAGGGAGATAGTAATTTTCAACAACAGATGCACATGTAAATATTAATTCCATTTATTGTGGAAACACTGAAGACATAATATAACTTTAACATACTCCCACTGAACAACTACTAATTTAATCTGAACTTCACACTGTTTATTGTGGAAACGCTGCAGACACAAACACAGATTTAAACACAGTTCCACCAGAGAACATGACACTTCAAGGAAGGTCAAAACAAAATGGCTCTTAAAGCTAAAAAGAGGAGGCAGATGCCATTTCCTAGAAATGAAGGAAGGTAGGCTCCACTGGAGCAGCTTTAGTACTGGGCTTTTCTTTTGGATTGGTGGTAAATGAAAAACCCAGAGCCCAGTGATTTTTCTTTTTTACCCAATTGCTCCAATCCAGGAATCTTTGGCACAGGAATTTTCCTTTGCATTGTGACTACAGGATTATTCAGCCATTTGTTTTTAAAAGGCCACTGTTTCATAGACTTCATTTAATCCTTCTGTGTGGCATTTAATTGCATGTTGTGCAAAGGATGCTCTGGAGTGTCAGATTCTATGTTGACAGGTTTCAGGTTATTGCACTAGTTCTTTTTTACTCTACTTTTATGTGACTAACAAACAAGGCTGTTAGAGAACTGACTTTCCTCATTATTTCCTACACTGGCCTTATTTTATTGCATTTACACTGACAAGCTAACAAATATATATACACGCAAGAGGAAATAATTCCACTGCATTGATTTAAAGACACAAAAAAATGAACTGACAAACTGAAAGTTATTTTAAGGTAAGCATGCAGATATTCTATTTCTAGCTCACTCCTGCACACTGCCTAGATTTAAACCACAGAGTTGCACTGCTTCTTCTTTGCACAGATGAATAAGGCCTATTTAAAAAACCTGCACCACAGAACAGTAACACATGGCTTATTCTGTCAGTCACAATGGTATATTTCACTTCCTCATTGCGCTGCATCAGTTGTGAAACTGTATTAATGAAACTGGGAATGTTCAGATATCGAAAATTTGTGCGTAAAATAGAATAAAATTGTGTGCATTTCTTAGACAATTAAAACACTGACAAAATAAAAGCATTATAAAAGATTGTAGAAAACTAGAGCTATTCTAGACTTTTAAACAGCAAAACACCTATCAATCTCATCATGGAAATCAAAACACTTTTTTGGGTACAATTCTTCACATGCCGTTCCTCCTTACAGTGCTACATAATCACTTTGCTTTTTCCTCTCATTTCAGTATCAACAAACATCTGCCTACACATTAATTCAGAAAATATTAATTAAAAACTGGAAAGAGTTGGAGCCTAGCACAACGATTTAAAATGTTGTCTCTGATCATATATTTGATATCAAGTCCTAGCATGAAACTATTCTATTTAATCCAAGTAGTTTCTTGCTAGGAAATAGCACACATATGCTGTCAAATGACTTTCAGTACAAAAGATATACAGATAAAATAGTTTAACTGAAAAGCTCTGAAGACTCCTAGGCATCAGTAGGGAAGGCACTTTTCTGGTCACAGAATTCTAGCACATGGGGATTCAGCACAGCTTTGGTATTTCAACATCTCCTTCAATTTCTATGCAAGTGATATCCACTGACTGCCCAGTCCTGAACTTCTCCACTTGCAAATAATGCAAAGAAAATTGCTCCAAATAGATTAATAGAAGCAGCAATATAGAAAACAGTCTGCCATTCTCCCACAGTATTCTGTCAAAAGAAGAAAAAAAAATGCAGTCAATTTGCAGCTCCACACTCAAGAAAAAGTAATTTTAAAAATGATGCTACATGTCTTGCCTATTTAAATGTAAATGCTATTCAGCATAATTTCATAGCAACATAAAAGCATTATAAACACAAAAGATCAAATCAACAGCACAGTCAACTTGAGTTTACTAATACAGCTTACACAGTCCTATCAGAATTGCATTAGACTATCTGGATCATTGTATCATCTGAGATGCAGAACCTTCATATCAAAATTCATATTTGCATGAAGGCTACACAAATGCACAGAGAATGTTACTGCAAAGGAAAACACTATCTTGCTTTCAAGTCAGGTGATCCAAGAGCTGAAGTGTTCTGCACTATGCAGTAAGCTATTCTTAATGACTGTTATGTGGATATTCCAGAATCATAAGCTTTTTAGCCCAAACAAGGTAGCTATCTTTACTCAGATTTCAAGAGGAATCCCCTAAACTCTGGTATTTGTGAAAGGCCTTAAAACATGGGTAGCAAAGAACTATGGTATGTTTGGGTTTGTTTTTTTTTTTTCTTCTTTTCTTTTCAAATAAAGAAGTAATATCTGTAGATGTCTTAAGGTTTGGGGTTTTTTTGGTTTTTTTGTTTTTTTTTAAGTTCCAGATGACTACTGTAACAAACCTGTAAATTATTTTACTGCAAAAACCAGAATAATACCAGAACACTACATTTAGTATGGGGGGGAAAAAAAACCCCAAACCAATAAAAAAAAACCACCCCACTTTTTAAGATGTCTGGAAGAACTAATTTGTTTGGATTCATGTATTCATGAATATTTTCATATTCTTTGTAAGGAAATCATTGGAGTGATGACTAACTCCAAAAATTCAACTGTATCAACAAACTTACTCTTCCCATCTTTCTTTCTTAAGAGATTTTAGAATAGTTCATATAGTTGATATAAAAAAACCCCCACAACTCTTACCCCTTTTCTCTACTTCAAATCACCCTCTGACTAAACTATCTTGCAAGTCAAATTTAACACTGTTCAAGTTCGGGGTCTTGTGAAACTAACACAGCTTAGAATGTCCTAATCCTGTAATGTACACACAAAGGGATGCATTATAAAACTCACACATTTGAATCTAGTTTCTCACTCATCTGACAAATGCTGACCTTACAAATCAACACTTCACGTGAGAAACTAATATAAGGGTGAGTAACTAAAATTTTCAAGTCCTACACAGGTCTTTGATTTTACCTTTATTTTCCCAGTCAGAATCAGAATAATAGAGGTTAGGAATTATGTAATTCACAGCAATGGAACAGTACAAGTTATATATGTAACTCAGATTTCATTCAATGACTGCAAACTTGAGAAGACAGAATTTCAATTCAATGGAGACAAAAAGTAACAACTGACAAAATAGTACGCAGTCTTACATTATGAGTGAGGTTCTTGGCAATAACTGGCCCCACCATTCCTGGGATAGTAGCAAAAGAATTTGTGATCCCAAGGAGAATTCCAGCATACCTGCAAGAGAAATCATTAACGCTGCTTATTAACTTATCCTGCTTAACAGTCCTGGAAACAATTTTCCCTAATGTGATCACATAGGCCTCATCTTGATCTCACAGACAAATTAAAACACAAATATTCCAGTGGGAATGGCTTGCTTTTATTCTAGAAACAACTCACTGACAACATGGTACATACATTTTTAGGGACACGGTTTAGTGGTAACTTGGCAGTGTTAGGTTAACGGTTGGACTTGATGGTCTTAAAGGCCCCTTCCAACCCAAATGATTCTATGATTCTATGCATCTCTATTTTCCAGAGGCTAGTTATGGAATTTAACTTAAATTAGTCATGGATTTGCTCAGGATTCATAGTCCAAACTCACATCCCCTTTGCTAAGCCAGAACAAAACTGTCTGGAATAGATCCATGAGAGAAGTTAGGAAAGAAACATTGCATGCCTTGAAGTGGAAAGACAACAAGGAGTATGACAAGAGCACTGTTTGGCAACAGTAAGAGTTGGTTCAGGTATCATTGCTAAAAAGTGTCTTCCAAGAAGGCAGTATCACCAGTGTGGATGGATATCCCCACTTACACTGTAATCATAGAATGGAATCATAGAATTGTTTAGTTTGGAAAAGACCTTTAAGATCGTCAAGTCCAACTGTTAACCTAACCCTGCCATCCCACCACTAAACCATGTCCCTAAGCACCTCGTCTACCCATCTTTTAAATACCTCCAGGGATGGGGACTCGACCACTTCCCTGGGCAGCCCATTCCAATGTTTAACAACCCTTGCGGTGAAAAAAATTTTCCTAATGTCCAACCTAAACCTGCCCTGATGCAACTTCAGACCATTTCCCCTTGTCCTATTGCCCGTTACCAGGGAGGAGAGACCTCCTGTCAGGCAGTTGTAGAGGGCGATAAGGTCTCCCCTCAGCCTCCTCTTCTCCAGACTAAACAACCCCAG
>NW_009260050.1:33214-36793 GCF_000687185.1 Egretta garzetta
GGTTGTTGTGACCCAAGTGCAGGACCTGGCACTTGGCCTTGTTAAACCTCATACAGTTGGCCTCGGCCCATAGATCCAGCCTGTCCAGGTCCCTCTGCAGAGCCTTCCTCCCCTCGAGGAGATCAACATTCCCACCCAGTTTGGTGTCATCTGCAAACTTACTGAAGGTGCACTCAATCCCTTTGTCCAGATCATTGATAAACATATTAAACAGTACTGGCCCCAGAAGTGAGCCCTGGGGGATACCGCTTGTTATGGGCTGCCAACTAGATTTAACTCCATTGACCACAACTCTCTGGGCTCGGCCATCCAGCCAGTTTTTTACCCAGCAAAGAGTATACCTGTCTAAGCCTACAGAACGTATGTTCCAATGACCTGAGTTCAGAGCACTGCAACAGTTCTTCCCTTCCACTTTCTGTGGGTCAAGGCCTATGGGAAACGGGTTGGACTCAACCAGTTCTACCGGGTGCCATTCCTGCAGCTCTGAGGCTTCCTGTTCCATGAACGTGTTGCTCTACCACATAAACGTGCATGTGTATGCACCAGCAGCCATAAAAACTTGCTGGGAAAAGCTGGTAACTTGCTTAACATCTGCCTCTCAGCACCTCATCTCTACACAATTAAAGATCTCTCTCATAGGAGTGTTGCAATACTGAAAGTTCATGTCTGAAACCGTACCACAAGAGCAGACTTGTGAGGGAGACTGAAAAGAAATAAGAGCTAGACATTCTACAGCAGATCTCAACCTTCTAACCACCAGAGCACAGATCCCCACAGTTCAGACTTTCAAGGTGGATTTCCTGGCTGAAGAGTCATACAAAATACTAATAGTTGCAGTTTACCACAGAAGAAATTAGTTATCTCCCAGTGATCATCTTAGGCTGTTAAGCAGAGTGAAATTATGTCCTCACAGATTTTATCATAACAAATATAATTTCATCTCTAGAGAGAGATGCATAGGTTTGACACTTTATTTACAAAACCAGGAGAATTCAGCCATGCAGCATTGTTATAAAAGGTTGTAATATGTGTATCCAGTCCACCGATATTAAAGAAATGTGTTTTTTCCTGAGAAAGAGAATCAATTATCTGGCCTACCAGTTGATTTTTTTTCTTGAAAGTCAAGACTATATATCAGTTTAAAGCATGGTAATGTTTTTTAGACTGAACTCCAATGCCTTAATTAAATGATCCTTGCTACTTATAAATGTAGCATGTAGTCTTATCTCAGAAAGCATTTAAGAATTAATAGGTCTTTATGAAGCTGAATGTGAAAATGTGAGAGCTTCCCTTAGGCAGATAAGCACATACAGCGAAATGCCATTTAAAGCCTTTAAATAGAACCAAACGCATTTTGTCTTCAACATGTTTAAGCACCACAATACTGCTAACACACACTTTCAAAACTAAACATAGTTTAATAGTTTCCCTGGTTGCCAGAGATCTTTGGCAATCAATTGCTGGCTAAATGCCTCTGGTTATACCCAGTGTTTCTGACATAGGTTGCATTCTTGATAACACTCTCTGTTTGATGCAGATAACTGCTATGCTGCTCTGTCAGCACAGTGGAGGCTCCCACATAAAATGGGAAAGCAAAAAGTGACACGTCTGTAGAGCAAGACTAATAGTAAGCTGTTGGTCAAGTTCTTATAGTACAGTGGGGGTAACCAAATACAAATTGACTTGCAGAGCAGTTAAGTAGTAAAATCAAGAGTAAAAAACAGATATGTGAAGTGTTTAGCGTATAACAGAGCCATGGGAATATTATATTTAGTACAACAAGGGACCCTTTGCTATTCTAGTCAGCATACTGTTAACCAACTAAAATGAGCATTCAAGTGCATTTTGAAACTGCTTTGAATCACTTCTGATTATTATATCTTTTAGTAAACTAAAAAAAAAATATTGAGCACTGAGTAAACTCTTAGCAGAGGTTTCCTTCACAATTTTATGCAAACACCATTTTCTGCAATTATGTCAAGCATTTCCTTGAAACTGTGAATATGTGCCTTGGCCATTTAATCCAACAAAGCTCAGACAGTCGCAAAGAGTTAAGGGGGAAGGGGGAACCTTCTTTTTCCTCTCATCTTAGATGGTTTTGTATTTCTGTATGTGAAGAAAATTTTTTTCCTACAGTCTTTGTTGCAAGAACATGCCCTTTTCCTTCTCTGTCTCCACTTGGACAGATTTACCCTGAATTAAAGCATGCACGTGCTGAATAGAGAATCACCGATTTCAATAAAACAACATCCACCCTGACCGTGTTCCCATCCAGGAAAATTTTCCCGCATATGCAGCCATTTGCCTCTAGAGGCAATGCCAGGCCAAAGTTCCTGAACTATCAGCAAGACACTGGCCTCTCCTGCACTCATAATCAGTATGCTCCCTTCGGCCTATCCCCATGACAGCTCTGTTGCACTCAGACATGATGAATCGTATTCACTTAAATGAGCACCATTTAATACTTTTTTTTCACTTCACTTGTTCAATGCATGGAACCTGGCCTTACTTTCTGCATATGATTCAGCTGTTGCAATTAGAATTTTAATCATCCCAAACACTTTCCAGCGGAACTCTTCAGGACACTAGTTTATTTTCACAACACTCTTGAGAGATGGAGATGACAACATGAAACCCATCCCATATATATGAAACAAAAACATAGGCCAAGAATGTATGTGCCTATCGGATGCTTGAATTTGAGATCCTCGTTCTGAGAGTATTTAGCGGCGTTGTTCATATATTCAGAGCACAGTTCCACCAACTTCTGTCCACACTCTGAGTAATACCATTTTTGCAGACTAGAACTTAATAGTTTGAAGAGGCATATGAAAAAAGCAGTAAGTCAGCTAGGCCTCAATTAATCTCACTGGATCCAACATTAGCCTCTCAGCTGAGATGTTCAAGTTTGGACTCCAGCTGTTGCAGACTCCTTTTACATATTATGGCAGTCTGAACCAGCCTCAAGAAGTTCCCGTCATGCTTCACAACTAAAGAACTCTTAAAAGTCCAGATTTCTAAAGCCAGAGGGCATGAACACTGTCCTCACAGATGATTGCACTGAAGTACATCCAACTGATGTAGCACATGCAAACTCTGTGACAGACCACTGAAAGGACTGAATTCCCAAGAGCAGTGTTCAGCTACCTTAAACACGACCCTTCCTTTCTCCTGTAACGCCCTACCTCAGCCATTAAGTGCTCTCCAACTACTACAGCTATGAAGTGGGTGGTTTAGGAATAAATGCCAGTCTCCCTTTCTATACAACGCTAGGTCATTTCTAGAGCAGGATCCATCCTCTGCACTGAGTGAAGAAAAGGTCCTGTGCAGGGGACTATTACAACAATGATACAAAGATTGGTGATGAAAAAGAGGCAAATCAAAACTGTACAGATATCCAAATTCTGCCATTAAGTAACTTAAAGTAGTACTGTCTTTTTGACATTAATGCTTATGTTTTGTATTTTTAAACACAGAGACATAAAATAAATAACTCCAACTCCTAACCAATGTTTTATATTTTCAGGGAACTAGCTACTGTTTCAAGCTTAGCTTGGCAAAACTACAAAAGTTGTATAA
>NW_009260051.1:0-661 GCF_000687185.1 Egretta garzetta
GAGAGGCAGGGAGGTTGGCGGGTGCCCCAGGCGGGGGCTGATTCTTGCCGTCTGCCCAGGCAGGCTGCGGTGGTGGGGCCGGCTGGGCAGAGAAGCGGTGCGAGAGGCAGGGAGCGATGGGCACGAGGGCCCCTCCTCTTCCCCACCGGAGAGGCAGCTTTCCCAGTGGAGCAGGGAGATGGGCTTGAGTGCCCAGGAGCTCTGGCCCAGCAAAGCCGTTGGCGTTGGGAAGCGCGGGAGGGAGTTTCAGTGTCAGTGGAGCCTCCCCTCTCGCGCTGTGAAGAGCGGAGAGCCCGGGCAGCCGTGGTGCCAGGGCTTTTGCTGCTGGGGCAGGGGAGGCTGCATGTGGAGAGGCTGCGGCAGGCGCCGGAGCCCTTGTGCCCTGAGGAGAGCAGCCGAGCTGCAGCTGCTGCCAGCAGAGAGCGGGGAAGTGTAGCTCACCTTGGCCAGGTCTTGGGCAAAGCCGTTGTGCTTGCTCTTCCCTCGGAGGGAGTAGCAGGGGCTGGCGCGGGTGTAGGCTGTGTTGGGTCCCACCAGCCTGGGCAGGGTGTAGGTGCCAGGGCCTGGAAGGGGAAGGGGCAGAGAGCGTGTGAGAGGCCTGCGAGGAGAGGAGCGGCGCCTGGCTGGGGGGGGAGCAGGCTGCCCCGCCTGGCGCGCGGTG
>NW_009260051.1:1897-2174 GCF_000687185.1 Egretta garzetta
GGGGGCTTGCGCTGCTGGTGCCACGGAGGCAGCGGGTGTGCCGCCCCGCCTGGCGCCAGTGGCTTTACCCGTTGTGCTGGGAATGGAGTACTTGGGTCCCGCGCTGGTGAACTGGGCCATGATGGACCCGCGTGGGCGGTGAGGTCTCCAGGTGCCCACCCAGGCTCCGTCCATGCTGGAGGTGGCTACCAATGGCATGGCAAAGAGGTGAGAGTTGCAGAGGGGCTTCTGTGAGAGAGGCCCGGTGTGAAGCCTCCCCGGGAGGAGCGGCAGCGCC
>NW_009260052.1:0-247 GCF_000687185.1 Egretta garzetta
CACCCATTTGCACCCCCATCCTTGCACCAACACGCCCATCCCTGCACCCATTTGCACGCCCATCCACGCACCACCCACTGGTGCCACCGGGCTCGACCCCGCACCGTGCCCCGGCCGGGACATTTTGCCATGCGTCTCACTGCCCGCTCTCTCCGCAGCTGGAAGCCGAGGCCACGCACCGCGTCATCACCATCGCCAACAGGGTGAGTGGTCCTGAGCCGGGTGCCCAGGACTGAACCCTGCTGCC
>NW_009260052.1:1740-2372 GCF_000687185.1 Egretta garzetta
CAAGCCGCCCCGGCCGCGCCGTCAGCCGCGCTGCCCCCTCCTCCCGCAGCGACACGCTGAACATCGTGGCCTCCGACCACCGGCCCTTCAGCACCAAGCAGAAAGCCATGGGCAAGGAGGACTTCACCAAGATCCCCCACGGCGTCAGCGGGGTGCAGGACCGCATGAACATCATCTGGGAGCGAGGCGTGGTATGGGGTCCCCCACTCCTCCCCGGCCCACAGGCACCCCCGGGATGGGGGGGGACGGGGCTGCCCCCCGGCTCAGCAGGGGGGTCAGCAATGGGTCCTGCTTGGGCTGAGCTAGCCCCGGCTTTGGGGTGGGAGGACCTGGGTCCCACGGGACATCCCATGGGGTGTTCGCCCTCCGGCTGGAGGGCAGGTGAGGTGCTCCCCAGTGCAACCCAGTGGGTCCCAGCAAGGGGCATGGCCCCAGCAGCGCCCCCCGAGGAGTTTGGAGGGGTCTGGGGTGGGCAGCACGGAGCAGGAGGGGCTGGGGCAGGATGCTTTCCAGCACATCCTCACCCCCCGCTCCGGCGGCAGGTGGGGGGCAAGATGGACGAGAACCGCTTCGTGGCCGTGACCAGCTCCAACGCCGCCAAGATCCACAACCTCTACCCCCGCAAGGGCCGC
>NW_009260053.1:0-396 GCF_000687185.1 Egretta garzetta
TGGGACTGGGACTGGGATGGGCCTGGGACTGGGACTGGGATGGGACTGGGACTGGGACAGGACTGGGACTGGACTGGGACGGGGATGGGACTGGACTGGGCCTGTGCTGGCACCAGTACCGGCACTGGGACCAGCACCAGCACCATACTGGGGCTGTACCAGGGCCATACTGGCACCAGTACCAGGACCAGCGCTGTACTGGGATCGGCACCGGGACTGGGAGGCAAATGGGGACGGGGACTGGAACCAGAACTGGGAGCGGAAGCGGAACTGGGAGCCAAACTGGGACCAGTAACCCCCATTGGGAGCCAGACTGGGACCAGTAACCCCCATTGGGAGCCAGACTGGGAGCAGGACTGGGATCCAGACCCGAACTGGGACCAGAACCAGGACTGG
>NW_009260054.1:0-272 GCF_000687185.1 Egretta garzetta
GTGGGTTTTTTTCTTAAAAAGGAGCAAATGTTAAAAATGGCGTCGTCAGCCCCGAGCTGACAGGCACAATCACCAAAGTGCGGCGTCGGCAGGAACCGGCCCCACGCGCTAAATGACTTGAAAGGAAATGGCCTGGATTGTGCTGAGGAGGCAAGTGCGGTGGGGAGAAAGCAAGTGGAGCAAACAAAAAAACTTCATTAATTAAAGAAACTCGTTAATGAGGGACATTTAATCAGCTAAAGATGATATCCACCCCCTGCCTGCTGCGGCAG
>NW_009260054.1:4144-5468 GCF_000687185.1 Egretta garzetta
TATCTTTCCTTTAGGTTTCCTTTTCTTGACGAAGATGTTGTTTCATTCCTCAATTCTCTGCCCATCTTAGAAAAAGCTGACTTGACTTTACCACGAGGAATTGGTGAAAAATTGATTCTGCGCCTTGCAGCCACCGAGTTTGGCCTTACAGCCTCGACCATTTTGCCAAAAAGGGCTGTACAGTTTGGATCTCGGATTGCAAAACTAGAGAGCAGCAGTGAAAAAGCATCTGACACATGCAGCAGACTGAAGTTATGTTCAGCAGATGAATTATAAAGCTACATCTTGAGATGTTGCATTTATCCAGTATGTGAATTCAGTAAAACTTTGGAGTTTTCTTAGAATGTTTGGTCTGTTTTTTTACATACTTGGACATTGTTATTAATCATCAAAGTAATACCTGTAGATGCGTACTTGCAGTAGAGACTTACTATGAATGCATCTTTGGGGAGGAAGGGAGTACTGGCCTCTGGGGAAGAGAGGATGACCAGAGGTTGACTTTCCCGCCCTCCCTAAACAATGTCAGTGTCACAAAAATCTTACTGAATCTGTCCAATCTGTCACGTACATAGAATTCAGTACAGTAGATTTTCCTCTGTTGTAGACAGGGCTGGTCTCGCAGCTCTGCTTTAGGAGAGGCCTCAGGTTATGGTTTTGGAAGGGAGGGCACATCGAGGAGCTGGCCTGGGTTGCCAGAGCCAAAATAAGCTGAGGGGTCTTCGGCCTTGTCACCTCTTGGAGATCTGCCCTGCAAGCATCATGGTTGCCCTTTCGTTACTTGAGAAACAGACACACACACCCCTCCCCCAGCCACCCTGGGTGTTTTGGGGCCATCCAGTGCAGCCTCCCAGTTCTTGGCCAGTTCTGCGGGGCTGGGTTGGCTGGGGGCTCCCTCCAGGCTGTTCTTTGTCCCTCCGTGTGTGGATGTCTCTGTTGTATCTTCCCCGCTTTCTGTGCCCCTCTCCCACACTCTTCTCCCAGCTCGTGGGCGATGCTGGGGCCGCAGCCAGGACCCCCGGACCCAGCGGGGGGGCCCCGGCCTGGGCTCTCCATCTCCGCTCTGCGGCAGCCTCACCTCCTGTGCCAGCTCTCCTGATTCACCCCCTCTCTCTCTCTGTCCCCGCACCCTCTCTCTGTCTCTCTCTGTCTCTTTTCTTTCTCCTTTTCTCCTCTGCTCACAGGGTTTTGGGTTTGTAACTTTTGAAACTAGCACAGATGCCGACCGGGCACGGGAGAAGCTGAATGGCACCATCGTAGAGGGCCGGAAGATTGAGGTGCTCAGATAAGTGTGCTAGTGCCATGCCTGCGTGTGCGTGCACCCCCT
>NW_009260055.1:0-346 GCF_000687185.1 Egretta garzetta
CCGTTGGAAAGGCTTCTGTCGCCGCGCTCTGCTCCCCGTTGATGTTCAAAAGGCTCTTTTCAGTGAGTCATTTTCTCTCTTGCTGTCCCACTATCCAGGGAAAATGGTGACATTCGCGGTACAAAGTGTGTTCACCATGGAAACCAGCTGAAAGGAGGGGGAACGCCACCCCCCGCTCCTCCCAGGTTCGGCTTTGCATCCACGAGCCTTAGAAGATGGCTCTTGAGCTCCTTTGCCAGGAAAGAGTTTGGCATGGCCGGGGCTGTGCCGAAGCACGCGGGGCCGGTGCATCTGCTCACCACCGTGCCGGGAGCCAGGGTGCCCCGTGCCGGGGAGCAGCCGTGCG
>NW_009260055.1:1998-2489 GCF_000687185.1 Egretta garzetta
CGCTGCAGGATGTGTCCCAGCTCAGGACAGTGTTGCTGAGGTGGGGAGCTCAGCCCCCCACTGCCTGCCAGGGTGCTGCCAGGGTTCAGCATCGCTGCGGGCTATATCCTGACCCAGCCAAGCTCCCTGCTGTGCACAGCCTGGATGCTGTGGGGCTCAGTATCACTGGGGGTTGTATCCTGAGCCATCCAGGCTCCCAGCTCTGCACAGCCTGGGTGCTGTGGGGCTCAGCATCACTGGGGGTCATATCCTGACGCGTCCAGGCTCCTGGCTCTGTGTGGGGCCAGGCCACTGCATGGTTAAGGGCTGCGGCGGTCCCACCCGCACGCCCCCGGGGTGGGAGGCACCCTGACCTCACAGGCACAGAATGTGCCGAGAAACGTTTTTTCCCTAATTGCTGGGATTTTTGTGGAGGCTTGTGGCGCCCGCGGCGGGAGGGGGTCAGGCCATGGGGGGGGACATGCTGGGCCCTTGTGTAACCGTCCCACACC
>NW_009260055.1:4974-5385 GCF_000687185.1 Egretta garzetta
ACCTGCTGCAGTGCCTGGCCCAGTGCGCCGAGGTCACCCCCTACCTGCTGGTGATGGAGTTCTGCCCGCTGGTGAGTCCCGTGTGTCCCCCCCTCCGTGTCCTGTCCCACTGCCTGAGGTGCTGCCATGGGGCCGGGGTGTGAGCTCTGGCCGTGCAGTGCCACGGAAGGGGGGTGTGGGGCAGGGTGTGGGGTTTGGAGCAGGGTGCAGGGTTTGGAGCAGGGTGCAGGGCAAGGGACAGGCTTCGGAGCAGGATGCGGGCTTCAGAGCAGGATGCAGGGTGCAGGGCAGGGTTTGGAGCAGGATGCGGGGTTTGGAGCAGGATGCGGGGTTTGGAGCAGGGTGCAGGGTGCGGGGCAGGGTGCGGGGCAGGATGCAGGGTGCGGGGCAGGATGCGGGGTTCGGGGCAGG
>NW_009260056.1:0-356 GCF_000687185.1 Egretta garzetta
AATGTGGTTCCTGGGGTGTCCCCTGGCAGGGTGGTGGTGCAGGGGGGGCATGTGGCACCCAAGGTGTCCCCTGGAAGGGTGGTGGCATCATGGGACACGTGGCACAGGGGGGGCTGGTACAGGGGGGCACGTGGCACATGGGGTGTCCCCTGGCAGGATGGTAGCATCATGGGGCACGTGGCACCTGGGGTGTCCCCCCAGAAGTAGGGGGTTGGTACAGGGGGACATGTGGCACCCAGGGTGTGTCCCCCCCCGGCAGGGTGGTGATGGGGGACGCACGTGGCACCCAGGGTGTCCCCCAGGAAGGGCGGTGGCACAGGGGGGCACGTGGCACCCGGGGTGTCCCCCTGGCAGGG
>NW_009260056.1:1741-2378 GCF_000687185.1 Egretta garzetta
AGCCGGGGCTGAAGGCCGAGAGGTCCCTGCAGCGCTGCGCCTCCGCCTCCAGCGCCAGGCTGCCCGGTGAGTGCCACCGCCCGGGGACCACCACCCCTGGGGACCGCCACCCCTGGGGACCGCCACCCCCCAGGACAGAGCCGGGGACCTCCCCCAGGGGGGCCCCACTGAGCCCGGTGGCTCCTGGGGAGCCTGGGGACACCTGGTGAACCTGGGGACCCGGTGGCCCTTGGTGGCCCTGGTCATCCTGGAGGCCACAAGGAACCCAGTGGCCCTGATGACCCCAGTGGCCCTGGTGAACTTGGTGACCCCGGTGGCTCCAATGGCCTTGGTGAGCCCCCCTGGTCCTTGTGACCCTGGTGGCCCTGATGACTCCAATGAGCCCAGGGACCCTGGTGGGCCCAGTAGCCTTGGTGACCCTGGTGGCTCCAATGGCCCCGGTGAGCCCCCCTGGTCCTTGTGACCCTGGTGGCCCTGGTGACCCTGGTGGGCCCAGTGACCCTGGTGGGCCCAGTGGCCTCGGTGACCGTGGTGGCCCCAAGTGAGCCGAGTGAGCTCAGTGAGCCCAGTGGCCTTGGTGACCCCGGTGGCCCCAGTGACCCCAGTGACCCCGGTGGCTCCAATGGCCCTGGTGAGC
>NW_009260057.1:0-362 GCF_000687185.1 Egretta garzetta
CCAACCCCCCCCCGGAGCAGCACAGCCCCCCGCCATGCTGGGCCTGCAGGTAACTGGGCTTTACTGGGGCAGCTCCCCAGCCAGCTGGGAAGGGGACACGGAGCCGCAGAGGTGGGCAGATGGCCCAGACCCCTCCACCGTGGACCTGGACCCTGTGGGATGGATTCGGGGGGGACACACAGAGCGAACGCCAATGCTCTGTCTCTTCCCAGAGCCACCCCGAGCACTGCCCCCCCCGCAACAAAGCTGGGGGTCCCTGCTTGCCACCTTTGGGTCCAGTGCAATGAGGCACCCCACCATCTCTGCCGTGCTGGAGAGATGCTTGGCAGGCAGGCGGAGGCATGAGGCTGGGGGCAAAGGGC
>NW_009260057.1:2271-2647 GCF_000687185.1 Egretta garzetta
GACCCTCTCCGACTTGATGCTGATGGCTTGGTGCTGGGGGGAGTTGCCGGGGGCCGGGGGTGGCTCTTCGGTGGGGACGATCCGGCTGCTGACCCTGGGGTGAGAGGGGATGAGGAGTGAGGCTGGGTCTCCCTGCATCCCCTGCTGAGATGCATGGGGTGGGGAAAGGCCAAGCCCACCCCCCCTCTTCCTCCCTAGAGGCGCTGAGATCCCCCAAACTCACCTCACGTACCAGCTCCGACCCAGCCAGGCACCGGGCAGTCACCCACCCACGTGCCTGGCACGGCTGCTGGGAACCTGGGGCGTGACGGAGGGGGGACATGGGGGCCAGGTCCCCTGGGGAAATCCAGTTCAAAATAGGCTCTGCTGACAGCAG
>NW_009260058.1:0-15250 GCF_000687185.1 Egretta garzetta
TATGTTATATATATATTTATATGTTATATAAATGTATAAAAATATATATTATTACATAGTATTATATAATTTACAGATTTATTTCTTTATTTCTTCATTACTGTAATAGTAATGGGTTGTGGTGTAAAATGTGTTTTACAGAAGGATTCCCATGGTGGGATAATACAGAAGCATGGTGAAGTCCCATCAATATTGCAGATGACACCAAGCAAATGAGGGCCAGTGGATGTGCACGAGGGCAGCGCTACCATCCAGAGGGATGGACAGGGGGACAGGGCCCCCATGCAATTCAGGCAGGAGCAATGGTTAGTCCTGCCCTGGGTGGGCAGAGGCCTGGAAATGACCCTGTGTGGGAATCAGAGAAAGCCCCTTTGCCCAGCTCCCGTCAGCCCTTGTGAATAAATATCTCCATGTCAACAAGCACTCTGAAGATCTGATTCTTGCAACAGACTTCAACAGCGTTGACCTGAGGTGTCCCATAATGACAGCTTGGACGACTAGCTGTCAAGAAAATGAGCAAGCCAGACAAACTGAGAAGCTGGAAGTACAATGCAAATTGAATTTTTTCAAGAGGTTCAGATGGCATCCAGTGAATAGCAACAAGATTCTCAGTAAGAGAAAGTGAACAACAAAACAAGGAAGCAAAGAGCTGGTTTTGGAAGCTCCTTTTGCAAGGAAGGAACTTCTGACTCATACAAATGACAAGTGTACGTCCTGATCGCAAAAAGACATGTTCAGCATGGAAAGTTAGCAGTTGAATTCAAAGAAGGTTAGATTCTGCAAAGTCAGGTGGCATATAGTCTTAAGGTTTTGCCACCACCTCAGTGGGAGGAGTGCAGGATGTCTTCTAGCAAATAGTCTGGCAAAAAATTTCAGTGGCCTGGTGGGCTGTAGAGAAAAGTGTTTGCAACATGAAATCTCTCATTTGACACTGGGTTCAGTTTGTTATAGAGGGAGATGATCTCTTGTTTGGTATTTATTTTATGAGTCACGATGTAAAGCACATACACTTTGGGTTTGAGTTCTTGCAAGGGAGTAATACAAGTGCAGTATTTCGAGTCAAGTAATGACCAGTTATCGTGAGTGTTTCCTTAGTTGTAGTATCAACTATTATTGCTGAGCTTAGATCCAGAACGTGTCACTACCCCAGGAAAGAGCTTTCACCCATCCCAGCATGTTACTGCAAAGACTCTGTTTCAATCTTTTGAGAAAAGAAAAGGGAAAGGACAGGGCAGGAATTCAGGAGGATTTCTGACAAATTCTTGCTGCACACTCAAAGGCATATTAGAAGAGGTAAACTGTTTTCTATTGAAAAATATGGTGGTATTAAATATATTCCCTAAGGAAAATAGGGACTTCAAGTAGACATTTCAAAAATGGTGAATATATTTTTCCTTCAAAGCTACAGCTCTAGAATCTCATTTTGGTGCTAACATTTTTGCTGCATATTAAGAACTTGTATCATCAATTTATTCTCAAACTAGGACAAAACCCAATTTGGGGTTGTTAAGAGTGGTCTTGAAAGTCAACATATGTTTCTCAGTCCCTTTGAAAATGCATATTATGTGTCTTCCTGTCCCCGCTCCACGGTGCTTAACATCGCCAGGAAAGCTGAAAAAAAAGCACTTAGCTGTTCTGTGAAGAAGCTTTTCTTAAGGGATGCAGAAGGAAATGAGTTCTGCTCAGCTAAATATGGGAATTTTGAACATATACAAAGAAGTGACCAACTTAATCCTGAGAGGTACTTGTGTCTTTTATGAAGGGAATCAATTTCTGTAATGTGTTGACAGCAGCTTATGGGTTCTTAATATTTTTTAAAGGATATCTGAGAGACAATCGGCTGCATTGACTGCAAAGGAAGAATTTATTACCTGTATCACAAGATGGGGAGGATTGCAGGTGGTCCAAATATTGACTACTCTGAAAGGGCTTAGTGGAATCAGTCTTTTTAAACTGTTAGTAATGAAATATAGATTCCAACTGTGTGAAATTAATTGATTGTCTTTCTTTCTGCAATATCCAAGCTTTGTGCTAATTGGATAATGGTTTCTTATTAAGACTGAATCTTCACCAAGGATTTTCGGCAAATAAAGAGGCAAAATGAGCCAGCAGATGAGCAGAAGGGGGTATTTTAGCTGTAACTGGAAAAAAAATAAAACAAGGTACAAGAAAAAGATCTTTGGAAATCCACTGTTTAATACTCTTGAGATTATGTTGAAAACAGACTGTCTGTGTTACCAAAGCACCCACAGTTTCACCTCCTTTACGCAGTCAGGCCGTCGCACAAGCAAAGCAGCCTCGCCACAGGCAGGGTCAGTTTGTGCTGGGCAATGGGTGAGTCGGTCATGCCCCACCACCCACCGCTTGCTGGAGCGCGGGGACTGCAGCAAAACTGCGGCACCACAGGCTGACATCCACACATAACATCCCCATTCAGTGGGAAACATTCTCACAGAGTGCTGCCCTACCATCATGCTTTTTTCAGGATTAAGCTGAAATCTCTCCAGGGATGGTCTGCAGCAGCTCAGACTGGCACCAGCTAAGGGATGTCTGCGCCATCCTCTGTGGCTCAACTGCCTCAGGAGCTCATGCTCTCAGATGCTTTCACCCATCCCTATATGGTACCAATGAACCTCCTTTTGCTCATAGAGGGCGTGTTGCAAAGCGTAGCCCCTGCGTCAGGGCTGTGGAAGGTGAGGAGGGTGGACACGTAACACAGTGAATGCCCCATTCTCCTTGTGTGCCCGTAAGGAAGAGCCAGTGCCCACCACTGGTACTGGTTCTGGACAAAGCTGATCGCCAGCTTATGCAATGCACCACTGCAACCAGGGTGGAAAGCAGATGCTTTTCAATCATGGTGGAACTCCCGGGACTGTTGTGCTTATGGCCCCTCTTTGGTGTGAAAGCAGACTGAGGGTTGAAGCCCGCCAACTGGATTACACCAGCCAGAAACACAAATACTCATGTATTTATCAGTCTGATGGACTGCTTTCCATGATAGCATTTTCATTTTATAAATCTCCCTCTTTGGACAGTTATGCGTATAATTCTTTCTCTAGTCCTTCAAAATCCCTTAGAAGAGCCAGTTTTTCCCTCTCTCTTTCCTTTTCTTCCCCTGCCTCTGTCCCCACTTGTTTTTCTTCATTATTCTTTTGTCATTTCAACCAAGAGTAATGATGTTGGCGGGCCTGGAGAATTCCTGAAATAAATAGCTTCTCCTACTGACCCATTCTAAGCATCACTTTGGATTTTAATCACATGCAGAAGGTGCTTTTTCCCTCTCAGCCTCCGCTGCCATAAGCATCCCTCTTAGATATACAACATACAAGATTTGTGGTGTGGATGAAACTGCAAGTCACTTCACTGCTGTTTTCCTCTACTTAGCAATAAAATAAAAAATAAATCAAAAAATCACCTAAGAAAAGCTTTTTCTGTTGCTGCGATGAACACTTAGAAGCTTCTCTGTATAAAATCAGACTCTGTAAATGTAAAAAAAATGCACTTTTTTTTAAATAGGAAAAAGGAAAGTAATAACAGAATATTTTTAGACCTTTCGGGAGAAGAACCTGGTTCAAAATCTTCAGAAAAGTTAACTCAGAAAGCTTCCATGAAACCCTGTATGTAAAGCACAGGCTGGGTCTCTTGGACGTGATCACGCATAGAAACCTGCAAAGGCACGTAAGCTTTGCTAAAAAAGTGAATACTGATCCGTATCAATAAAGGGAAAAGCTACTCCGGTAGTTAGGTTAATTTATGTTCCATCATAAATGTGCCCCTGTGTTATGATAATGACTGATTTGTTGAGAAAATGATCTGACAAACATGGTGTGGTGTACAACCGACTTAAAGATTTGGAGAAAGAACCTCCCTCAGGAAGAAGGTTGGTGCCCTGGTTACAGGGGTTGTCAATGTCTGGCCTGAATTTTCACAGGAGTCTCAGTAAATTAACCGAGGTAGTCAAGCTCCAGTGCTTCTCCCTGGATGTTAGGTACCTAATTCCCTTGGGTGCTTTTGACAGCTGAAGAAAAGAGATAAATTGTATGGTTACCAGAGGTCAGCAAAGGGTCGTTCTCTCAGAGTGAGGAAAAAAATGAAATTTAACCTTGATGCTCCTGTTCTAAACATTTCTTAACATTGACTTCATCATATAACTTTAGGGACTGTTTTACTAGGAGAATAAATGACCATTATAAAGAGGCGGGATTGTTCCAGTTCATGGCACAGTTTGAAAACTGTTTGCTCTCCTTTTCCTTTCCAAAAAAGAACACAATCGAAACCTCTAAAATTCTTTTGATAAAAATAATATAAAATAAAGTCATTGAATTGAAACATGGAGGGAAACACACAATTTCAACAACATGAAAGATGTTCAAAAGCGTACGTGAGTGAAATCTGATGAAGTGCAAGGTAAGAAACTACAGGTTCATGGTTTTGCTTTTATCTAGGCTGAAATCATTAGTTCACCATAGATTAACTGAAGCTAGAAGCCAGTTCCCCCTCTCTCAGGGGCCTTTCCCCAACAGGCAGTAGACCATGAATATCTTCTCCTCTTTTATTTTCCAGTGTGACAGAAATCTTCAATGAAACTCCATGTTGTCCCAAATATTCTGATCATCCCTTGCTGGGGGTTATTCTTTGTCAATGCTGTATCTGGCTGGAGGCTAACATTGCAGGGAGATGGGTGTTTCAACATCCTGTACATCTAAGACCACCTTGCTCTCCATCACTCTGCCTTTGGAAGGGAGATCGTGCTGGCCGTGATGATTGATGATATTTTAGTCACCAGGTCTAGTGATCAGATGTTCCTGGCGATACCAACTTTTTTCTCTGCCCTGGATAAGGCAGAAAAAGCAGATACAGCTACAGGATCAGGACTTCAATTTTAAAATTGGGCTTTATGCCAGAAATACAGAAACAATTCTTTTTACTTCTAAGAAAAAAAGATTGTATTTTTTTTTTAATCACTTTGACAGAAAGGTCAAAATTTCTATTGCAACTAAACAAAAAATAGGTTGTGACAAGCAGAAGGAATGGAACATGTGTCAAAGGAAAAAATAAAAAGAGAAGTGTAAAGGCAAGTAAATCTGGGTCAAATTCAGAGATACTGGCTAGATACAAAACATTCACTGTTCAGTCCAACAACAAGAAAGGAAAAAAAAAAAAAAAAGGAAAATGAAGAGCCAGACTTTTGGCCTAAGACACTGACCTTACTGAAAGAGATTTAAATGATGTTGTGGAGCAAACTAGTTCTAAGGAGTCTTTTTCTTGACTTGTATTGAGCTAATCTCCAAAGGCCAGGGAGAATGTAGGGAGAAAGCTGCTTGGAAAACCAACAGGGAAATGTGAAAACATCCTAAATATTCCTCAGAGACACCCAGGAAACAAAGTTCTCCCTCTCTTCTTCCTTCCTCTGAGTCCATGTAAAGCCACATGTTGTCTCTACTTTCTTTGTCTGTTGTTATGGAGCATATAAGTCACCTGATAGTATCTCAAACTTCTGTCTCAGCTGTAGTCAATACCAAACACCAGCCTCTTCCACTACCTAAAGCCTCTCCTGATTCTCTCACAATGTTAACAACCAGGGGTATCATAACACTGGTATGTCCCTCCTTCCTCACCCAAAAAGGGAAAAAAAAAAAAAAAAATCAGTTTCCTTTTGGTGATGAATCACATATTTGCATTAGAAGAGACAGCAACCATAACCCCACTCGTCCTTTATATTTTTTGCAATATAAAGCCATCACTATTTTTACAAGTCAATCCAACAGAGACCACTTTCCACTGCCTTGCAATCTGCTGAAGAAACACTGACTACCATTAACTTGCAAAGGCTGTGCAGTGGTAATGACAAAACGAAGGCAGCCGAGGCACCCTCCAGGTGTAAGCTGGCAGACAGCTCACTTGCTTTTCAGTACGTCACTACAAAAGGGGAAGGAAGGGAGCCGTACAAAAGGGCAAATATTTTCAAGAGGAAGAGCAAACAACCCCATTTATTTTGCTTTCCCCCAAATTACTTTTCTCCCTCTGTCAAGTCCTCTGTAGCGGTACACTTCAGGGTGTATGGTTTACAAACTACTGTTGCCACTTACTTTACCAGAAGCCCTCAAGATGCTGTCCGGCTTACCTGCTTGTGAACACTGTGGAGTACGTTTTTGATCCTCCTGCGGTTTAAGCACATGTGTTTCAGGAAGGGGTAGATCAAAGGCAATACGGATCAATGTGCTCTAGCCTTCATTACTGTATTCAACTCCACAACGGTGAGCAGTGTCCTGATCTGAACTACCGGGACAGTTCTGCTAGTTTTTGAGTTTGGGGATTTTCTATTTCTGAAAGGAATTAAAGGCAAAATCATTATATCTGAGAAAAAAATAGTGCTTGTGGTTTGGAGATAAGAAGCAGCAGACATAAGTGAAACACGAACCTGGAGATTGAAAAAAACTTTTCACTCTGAAGACAGGAGCAGGTTGTGCGGGAGGTTTGGGGCTGGCTGTTGTTACAGTCCCTTCACAAACTGGACACGGCCCTGAGTACCCTGGTTTGATCTCTCAGCTGACCCTGTTCTGAGCAAGAAGTTGGACTCCAACCTGAATTCTTCTTCCTTTTCTTCTCTTTTTCTCTTTTTTTTTCTTTTCTTTTTTTTTTTTTTAAAGAGACCTATGTAGAAACAATACCATTTATATCTTTCTTTGTCAAAACAAAGTGATAGCAGGATAAATATCTAATACTCAAAAGGTATTACAGTCCTCATTAGTGTGTAGGAGACCAAGGTTCAGCATTTCCCAGTGTTTGAGGGTACCCAGACTCACATGTTGTCTCACTACCTGGCCACAGAGGTTATTTGGGAGCAGGGCTGCTTTCTACAGTGCCTGTAAAACAGCCTTTATTTTGCATAGAACCTTGTGCCAGAGAGGAAAAACAGTTGGATTCTCTTGCATCAGAAAGGCAATTTCCCTGTGATTCATCGCCTGCAATGCAGAGGTTTGTTTTGCCAAAATCTTTACAGGGATCTTCCTTGACTTGGGAGTCCGGTTCCCAATGAATTCCTTAATGAGACCATCTTTGCTTATTAGCCAAAGTCAGATGGACCTGGATTCATATATTTCTGCCAAACTTTAAAGTCTGTTGTTACCTATATTTCAAGCAGATTTTACTTTCTTTTGAGGAAAGGCAACACTTTGATTTGTATACTAGGTCAGAAGAATATGCTATTTCAGCTGACAAAATTGTCTGCCTCATTCAGCAAGACAGAAAGAGTGATTTTCAGGTTTAAATGCTAGAGGTACATATGTCAACTGTGTATAAAAATTACAAGAGAGGAGCATTTTTCTTGTCACAGTGCCAGCACGTTTCTCCAAGCTGGGAGGAGTGTTTTCTAGATAGTTTCAGATGTGGCATTGTTTAATGCTTGCATGACGGGAGCAGACCCCCGCCATGGCAAGGCCTGTGTGCATACACACGAACAGAGAGACAGTCAGCATTTTATTAAGCAGGATGACATCTCACTTTCCCATAAGTACTGTTTCACATCCCATACACCACTTTGCCACCTGCCGCAGTCACAGGAATAATGCAGTTGAAGGCTGTCCCTACTCTGGTGCTGATGTGACCCAAATGAAGATAGACACCACCAGAAAAATACATCTGGGATACAAAGGAGGCGATTGAGCTGACTTGTTGGGTATCAATAATGCGAGAGACAGCAGCCCTGGTGATGCCTTGGCAGAGGTGGGCGGTCTCTTGGTGTCACCTGTTCTTAAAAACGGGGGTATACTGAGCTGAGAAATGTATGCTAGGAAACTGGTGATTTCACTTCACACTTGTAGAATGGATCCTAAAAGTGAACCTGCAGCTGAGATTTGTCTTCCATCAGGTTTTCCCAGATACAGAGATTGCAGCAGGAAAAGAAGGATGAGTGACTTACTCAAACACTGCTAGTTCAGGTTAATTCTCTACTGTTACAAGTGAGAAGCACACGGCTGGGCTCTAAATGTAGTTTTTTGGGCATCTTCTAATTTACCTGCCTAATTTAAAAGGCTGCCCCCTACTCTAGAGCCAATGAGGGAATTTAAATTCCTCCAGAGGGTAATTCGGGACATCTGAACTATACAGTGTTGAGCACATTACTGGCCTGAATTCATTACTGTTTACCTGCTAAATTTCACCTGAGCTACACTTCTGATTAAAATGGAGCATGTGCTTGACTGTAGCAGCTAGCTTCCTCTGAATCAACCTAATGCGGGAACAAAAATTCTCTTTTCCTTCGGTAAAAGAATACAATGTGCCAATACACTCAAAATTTGCTTCCTTAACTTTATTCTTGGTTGACACATTACCAAAATATATGGAGATGGTTCGGGGGAGGAAGGGGTTATGCATTATTGCTATATAAAAGCTATACTATTTTTTCAGTCTGCCACTGTGTCGTGCATTCACTATACTTTTTCCACACCAGAAAGCCAACCTTCCTGATGCATTAACGTTATGGCTTGGGGTTTCTACCATATACAAAGTGAGCTTTATTTTCCTGTTTCTGAAATTTAAGGTTTTTTTACTTTCTGACCACTTTAAAACATAGCCTTGCGTTTCCCACCTCTGTGACCTAAAACTTTCTGCCAGTAGTTTATAGTCATGTATGCCTTTAGCATATACCCATTCCTTTTTGCTGTTCCAACATGTTGCAGGTGAAACATAGAGGGTTCTAAGTGAAATATTTTGGGGTTCTAGTTCTTGGTCTATGCATTCATACTCTTTACTACCTTCCTCCAGATTTATCATGACTTAATGTTTTGCATTCTTCAAAGTAACGTTGAGATTGAAGAAACAAAATCCAACATTTGAAGGGATTTAAACTGCTCCCCATTAGCTCTGCCTTAATTAGCACCTACCTCAGTCTTGTTGTGCAAGAGTACCGCCCAAGTATCCACCCCCCAAACCATATCCCGGCTTCATCCTGCTCCGGGAGCTATAGTTTGCCTTGGTGCAGGCCTGTTTCCATCTGAGCTCATGTTACATTTTGGCAGTCCACTTCTGCAACCATCTTCTCTTGCCAGCTGTATTTTTTTCCTTTCCTTTAAACAGTGGTCACACTTGCTTTTCTGTCTCTAATATTTCCAGTTGTCTTTATCTAACCAAAGGCTAATCAGTCATCCCAATTTCTCCTCAGTTCCGTTGTTTTAAAGCAAAATAAAGCCAAAAGACAATCACACAGTCTTCAAGGTACCTGGCCAGTTTCTTGGTTGTCTTGTGTATGTCTGGGTTACTCAAAAGCGTCTTTTCCCTTTTTTCCCCACTTACAATAGGGTCGGAGGTGGTTACTAAATTGGTTTCACATCTCTATCTGTCCATCAGGATGTGAAGATGGAAAACAATTTTTTTAAATTTGCTATGACAAAAGATTTTATTTGTTAAAAGGGTATGTTAGATCCTCTTGAAACTGTTACAGAATTATGGCAACAACAACTAAAAAAATGCAAAAAAGAAATGCACTTGGATTTTTTAATGCTCTTTCTGACAGTGTTTCCATTCGCCTTGCTTAAGAAAGGAAAATCAACTAAACAAATGAAACAATCTCAAGGCCTAACCTTTTTTTGGTGTTGCCTAGAAACAAAATATGAACAAAATAGTTCAACCACATTTTCATTTTGCAGAAGAAATTGGAGACCCTTCGGGGTTTGGCTTAGTTAGTTAGTTACTTTCATGTGGCAACTGAACAGCTTACCCGTGCTTCCCGAGTTATAGCAGATGTTGTGTGTTGGACTGTCATTTCACTTACAGCTGATAAGATCTTCTCCTTGATGACCAAATTCTAATTTTCTTAGCTTTCCTTTTGTGAAGTTCAAGGAGGACCAAGAAGCTGGATTTCCTTTGACGGTCTTGAATATTGGCTGGTTTGTGGACATGTATGAAAGGTACTTGTATGTTATAAAACGTAATACTGTAGGACTTGAATTCCTGTGGACCCAACACTTAAGGAAACTACACTAAACCACAAGTTGGTGTTTAATTTAATTGACCATTTATATCTTATGTATAATATAATATTTTCATTTCAATTATGTCGTTTCTGTGAACTGACCCAAAGATTGCATCAACTAAAGGGGAAGATGCTATATTCATGTTGATACCGAAATAGTTTCTACTTATGCTGGGATTGAACCGTGGTTTGTTTTAAATGTCAGTCTAGCACTGAGAGTGCCTGAAGGACAACTAAACTGCCTTCATAAGCCAGGTTAATAAAGAATTTCCTGCAAGATCTCTATCTGCTTCTGTTTTCTCTCTGTCCTAAGGACATCACAAGTGGTCTAATGCAATTAGCAATTTTCCCATAAAATTTAGCTGCTCCTTTTGGGGCCCAAACTAACTTTTCACGAGTATATGAACAGGAGAATCTCTCCCTCATTTGAGGAGCTGCAAATTCTGCCAGTCTGTGGAAAAGAGATTGCTCTCTGCTCTCTGTCCAGCACACAAAATAACGTCTTTTGGTTTTTCCCACCACTTTCTTGTCAGTCATTGGACACTCTTGACCATGTTTGAGCTGCTTCCAGAGAAGGTCATGGAAGCCCAGAAGTCCTTCTGAGCAATGAGTAACCTGGGAGACAAAGGTTTATGCTCGGAATGCAGACAGAGACAAAGATACAGCAGCAGCATCCTTCTACATCAGCATCCATTTGCCTGTCTCCAGTCAACAGGAAAAAATGTTTGTAAGGATTAGTGGCAAACAAGCCAAAAGAATTCTTACAGATTGAGCCGATTTATGGGAAAATGCAGTCTTATCTTCCAGTCAAAGAAGTACCAAAAGTAATAGTAATATATAAAATCCATGAACCATTTAGGCATTTTTTGTTTCTTCGTAAGGTACTTCACATACCAGACAGTCTGTTGATCTAATGTGGGACATATTTCGCTGACAAATGGTAGGAAGAGAAACTGTGTCTTGGCTGCCCATGTTCACAGATACAAGATGGAGATGGGGAGAGGCTGCTCTTTGCAGAAGGAACCTCTTTGCTGTCCCAGTAAGTCTCTTGGCAGAGTCGTGTGGCACCAGCCCTGTGAGGCTGAGACCATTTCTCATCCTGCCGTTCTCACAGTATGACTGGATCACTGTGCTTGGGAAAACGCAGGCACTCTTGTGATTTCTGGTGTGAGCACGGTACCGGCCATGTCATTTCCCTTCTCCTGCCCTTTGGCTCTCAATATCTCCTACTCTGGTCGCTGGGACTGCCAGGCACCATGGGATCACGAATCACCTCGTCAGGGCCCTCTCTTACAGTGGACAGTGCCCAGAACGGTTCTTTTTTCTCCAACCTTCCCCTGAAACAGTAATTACATAGCAAATGCTTGAAGCTTCACATCTGAACAATATGGGTGATTTACAACTTTCATTACAGTTAATAGAAAGACCAAAACATTTGCATTTTAATTATCCTTCTTTACTCACTCCAAATCCTATCAGTTAACTTCTGCATATAAAATCTGCAGAATGGCTGTCTTAACAGTCTCAAAAAAGCCAATAGGAAAAAACCAGGAGGGATTCCTCTCTTCTAACAACTCTCTTCACATCATCTTTTGCTTTCAAGCTTTCGACTAGCAGAAAAAAAAAAAAAAAAGAGGAAAGAAAAAAAGGGGAAACAGAAAAAAAAGGCTTCTCTAGAACTGTGTGCTTTCTTACAGGAAAAATTACAGGAAAAATGTTACTTGTTCTGTGGTGGGTGATTGCACCCTGTCCCTGCAAGCAGTGTGATCTGCAACCACTGACTGTGTTTAGTGCTGAGGGCTGGGTAAAGCTACAGCAGGATGATATCCACCAATTTAGATGCTGAGTGGTGCCACTAAAGTTCATTCCTTTCATCCATTCATCCCACAAATTCACAATTAGAGCCATCTGCAAAACTCTGATGGCAAACGTATTTCCATCTTTCTTCAGTCTAATCAGGAACATTTGAAAACAGCCCTCTAGAATACAGTTTGAGTTTTGTCTCCCCACTATCTGTCATAGATTCTTAGCCTAAAAAATACCTACAATGATAGTTTTTATATTTGCAGCATGCTCAAGGGAATCAACATAAATAGCTGGTTTACGCTTTAGGCGTTCAAGTAGGTATCCTGGGAATAAACTGGGACTATGAAGGGCAGGAAAGGACTCTGGACCCCTGAGAAGAATGAAAGGAAAGGTGAAGTACTAAAGGGAGCAGGCTTTAATAAAGGAATAATCCGGGTCAACAATTAGTTTACTGGTTAAAAAAGGCTTTTCAGGGGTCTTTGCCATGAAACTGATTACAAAAAAGTTTCAGAAACTGAGATTTTTGGTGCGTTAGGTAGCTAAGACAAATCTTTAAAGAAGGACTTAAACACTTATTTTTGAGTTGATAATAACAATGTAAATGGGAAAGTCCACTTAAAATTAGAATCGAACTCAGATTAATACCTAGATCTAAAGGCATAACTCGTCAATCATCAAAATATGACAAAGGTGTCAAGTGCTAAATACTTCAACATGTCAGAGCAGAAGACAGGGGGGTTGGGGTTTTGACTGGGTTTTGGTTTTGTGTTTTAGAGGAGTGTCACACTGATAAATTGTTTGCTGCCACGCAGCAAGTAACAAAGTTGCTGGACAAAGCGTTGTGCTTCTGCAGAACATTTTATGTCCAGGGCACCATTCGCAAGCAGTTTGCACCCTGCAGTGAGGAGAGGCAGGGGAATCACGGGGCACAGCCGTGCCCGTGCCGCTGAGCTGACCCCACGCTGATCAACACAGCAAAGGTGTCTCCGACATCAGGGGATACCTGGACGACACAGGAGACCTGAGCTGCAGCGGCAAAGAGGGCAGAGGAAGAACTGGCCCTTTTGGTGCTTTTTGACGGTGCCGATCACTGCCAGCGCTGCTGCTAATTAACAGACTGCTAATTGGTTGAGCAGTGGGGGGCCAGGGGGCTCCGCAGCAGCTCCTGCTGCGGTGTTCCTGACACCTGCTCATCTCTGCTCTTTGCTCAGGAACCTCGTGCTCCTCACACCTGCAGACATCTCCAGCGCTGGTCCCTGCAGCGGTGGGCAAGGTGCCACATCAGGAGCCGTTCAGTTACTCCACAGTCACAGAAACAGCTCCTCAAACCTGTGTTGTGTGCAGAAGGGAGAGAAACACCTTTATCATCATGTCCTGAGGCATGCAACTCCCCTTTCCTAATAATCTCACTGTCCTGGTACTTGTCTTAATATTTGAAGGAACAAGCCCCTTCAGATAGTTACCTTTAAAACAAATAAACAAAACCGGCCACAACTTTTTACCCTCCTTTGCCTTTTCCCTTGTCAATGTAGATATTTATCAAAAGTATATGAACTCTTTTCACAGCCTACCAGCACAGCTAGGAGCCGTCAGAGTAGCAGTGATGTCCGAGGAAAGTGGTAGGCTGGAATACATGAAATTGTCTCCAACATTAAAAGTGGGCTGCATGCAACACAAGACACTTGTTTCTGATGGCTAGTGCTGGTGGAGGCAATGAAGAGAAACACTTATTTGCAGTCTCCTTTCAAATCTGATCCTTCTGCTTCCCAGGAAGACCTCTGCGTTGTCTCAGCGCAACCGTCAGAAAGTTAAACACCTGGTACGTGCTCAGCACTCTCTCTACTGTCAGAAGAGACAAGAGGCACATTCCTAGAGGGATTCATGTGATTTTAAGGCAAGCTGGCTTATGCAATGATAACACCCATTGTTCCTCTGAAAATGGAGGCACCCTAAACCTCAGGATGAAGGAACACCATCATAGATAAAGTAGGGTACAGTAGGAGTGTATATTGGAGTCATTGAAATGGACATACAATACCTGCATGAAAAATTGCACTCTACTGCTGTTCTCTAATGTAGTGATAGTCTTGTTCTGTAAGGCACCCTAGAAAAAAAAAAGAGAAAGAGTAGAAAGAGTGAAAAAGTTCTACAACAGAATAGTCATTCTTGAGAAACAGCAAAAGGAAGGAAATCTTCTCTACTGGGAATAAGCTTCTCACATCATGGAGCCTCTCCCTGGTGCTATCAGGTGCTGAACATCCGTTATTACCAATAGCTGCAGAGTGAGAGCTTTTGTTTCTGATCGATTCTTTTTGTTCTGAAGATGAAAGGGAAGGTATGCGGAAGAAAAATGAGAACTAAGTCCTACATGGCTATTGACAGGCAGAAAACTAATCAAGCACGAGCTCAGTCAATGAATTTCATGAGTAATAGGTAGGGCAGGAACTCTGCAGAGACTGGGGATGCTAAGAAGAAGGAAACACGGCTGTGAAGGGGCTGACCACTGTATGACGCTTGTAGCTTCTTCTGTGATATGATTTCCCATCCCTGTGTATCAATGTATAACTGGTAATGGCAGGGGAGTCCCAAGAAAGTGGGAGGCCCTGCTGAGAGGAGCGTCTAAGAAGTGTCTCTGCTTGTGTCTTTGTGACAGCTACCGTCTTGGCTGACACACTGTGGGCTGAACCAAAACACCATTGTCACTTTGAGTTAGTAAATACATAAAACCAGAGTTCCTAAGGTTTCAGCTAAGCAGACAAGGATGCCTGCTGAGAGACTAGCAGTCACACATCACTTGTGGAGTAGGTTTGTCATACGCACTATTGGGAAAGAAATGTGTCAGAGACTGGTATATCAGCATCCCTTCAGTCCAGCTTTTCCTACCACTGTTCTCCTTGGGATTTATTGGCTGAGCAACAGGACAAACTCTAAAACCCTCATCTCACAGGTGGGGTATTTTAAAACCCTTTTGCAAGTCCCTGGCTGATGGAGGAAAAATTTGGATTTAAGGATATACCCATGTGGGTTTTGAACATCATTATGAAGAAATGGGGAGAAAAACAAACCAAAAATAGTAAAAATTAGGGAAGAGCTCAAATGTGAATTCTGATAGAGACACACTTAAGCATACCTACTCTGATGTAGGGGAAATATTTGCCCAGATGTAAACACGATTCTCTCTCATGTTTTTCATCTCCTGTTGCTTTGGCTGGAGTATGAGTTTCACGTATGAGAAATACAGAAACTGATTCCCTAATTTTGCCCAACACCTCTGTCTACTTGTCTGTAGTTAAGAGAATGAAGACTGACAGATGATCTTCTCAGGGCTTGAGCTGTTTTAACCTGGCACTGCAACATCCCGCCGGGACAATAAAAACCGTGTGTGTCCCATGAGCCCACAGAGCTTTTCCTGTCTGAGGCTGACCACCATCCAAGGAAATGTCTCATCCAGTTTTCTCTGTTCTCTTTCCC
>NW_009260058.1:15283-15959 GCF_000687185.1 Egretta garzetta
CCCTGTCGTGGGAGGTGCACAGTCCAATTCCCTCTGCATTCTTTTATCAGGGAAATCCAGTCTGTGGTGTGCATGGTGAGGCATACTGAGGATCGTGTTTCTTCTTGAGCAGAGCATTCCATGCTGCTTCAGCCTGGCTAAAATGCAGTGGTGGCACTTCTATTCCTCCTGAGACTACCTCATAGGCCCTTAGGGAGAAGGTAATTTTTGCATAACAGTGGCCCATGTTATTCACTCCCGGATACCTCTGAGGGGAGAGTTCTCTCCCAGGAAACAGAGCCTTGTACACTCACATAGCCAAGACTCTCCTCTTGTGGATGAAGTGTGTCTGTTTGTAAAACTGTGCAGAACGGCTACAGCCGTTCAGATTCACAACCTACCTTAATGTTTAAGTAAAGACAAGTCATTCCGTATGTTTTCTCTTATGCTTTCATGTATAAAACATTAGTTGTAACATGTTTTAGACTTTCTGAATAGGCAGCTATTGTAAAATTATCTCTGTAATAATACTGTTGAAAAAATTATTCCAAATTTATCGGTTCCCTATGATTTTAGTTCGGGTAGAAGGAATATAAAAAAATACATATGTATTCAGTGAAGTTAAGTTTGAAGTCTGGCTTTTTTGCACCTCTAGGGTAATGTAAACAACAAATTCACTTTAAAAAACCAATAACCT
>NW_009260059.1:0-10057 GCF_000687185.1 Egretta garzetta
AGGGATAAAACCAGGCTCACTAGAGATAAGCCTAGGGGTTGAACGCCAATGTTTGAAGGATGGTGTGCTAGCGAGGTCATTTGGTCTGCCATGTCAGTGGAGGTAGGGGATGGAGATCCATGCGGCAGCAAAGACACAAGGCTTATGGATGTGTTAGAAACCACAAAAGCACCTGAGAATGGTCACGTAGGAATTAGGGTTTCTCCCCCCAAAAAGGCTGCAAGATCAATAGCCCAACTGAAGGGCATCTACACCAATGCACGCAGCATGGGCAACAGACAGGAGGAGCTGGAAGCCATTGTGCAGCAGGAAAACTATGATACAGTTGCCATCACAGAAACATGGTGGGATGACTCACAACTGGAGTGCTGCAGTGGATGGCTATAAACTCTTCAGAAGGGATAGGCAAGGAAGGCGAGGCAGTGGGGTAGCTTTGTATGTTAGGGAGTGTTTTGATTGCCTGGAGCTTAATTATGGTGATGTTAGGGTTGAGTGTTTATGGGTAAGAATCCGGGGGAAGGCCAACAAGGCAGATATCATGGTGGGAGTCTGTTATAGAGCACCCAACCAGGATGAAGAGGCACATGAAATATTCTATAAGTGGCTAGGGAGAAGTCTCACAATCACTAGCCCTTGTTCTTGTGGGGGATTTCAACTTACCTGATGTCTGCTGGAAATACAAAACAGCAGAGAGGAAACAGTCTAGGAGGTTCCTGGAGCGTGTGGAAGATAACTTCCTGACACAGCGGGTGAGTGAGCCAAATAGGAAAGGTGCCCTGTTGTTTGTGAACAGAGAAGGACTTGGGGGTGATGTGACAGTTGGAGGCTGCCTCCTCCTGCCTAGTGATCTGCCTAGGCTGCCTAGCAATCACAAAATGATAGAGTTTTTGATTCTTGGAGAGGTAAGGAGAGGGGTCAGCAGAACCGCTGCCTTGGATAGGCAGTAGGGCAGACTTTGGCCTGTTGAGGAGCCTGGTTGACAGAGTCCCTTGGGAGGCAGTCCTGAAGGGCAAAGGAGTCCAGGAAGGCTGGGCATTCTTCAGAAGGAAATTTTAAAAGGCACAGGAGCAGGCATTTGCCAAAAAATGAACTGGTAGGGAAGAAGACTGGCCTGGCTGAACAGAGAGCTTTGGCTGGAACTCGGGGGAAAAAAATGAGAGTTTGTGACCTTTGGAAGAAGGGGCAGGCCACTCAGGAGGACTACAAGGATGTTGTGAGTTTATGCAGGGAGAAAACGAGAAGGGGCAAAGCCAAACTAGAACTTAATCTGGCTACTGCCATAAAAGACAATAAAAAAAAAGTTTCTATAAATACATTAGCAACAAAAGGAGGGCTAAGGAGAATCTCTATTCTTTATTGCTGTTACTGACATCAGAAGGAAGAAGTGTTTTTGCACACAGCAACGAGCTGGATTACAAAGTTACAGCGCAGTCTGCCCCTAGCCAGAAATGGTAGGTGCTGACTTTGGTCTTGAGTGTAGAAAAAAGCTCAACAAAATTCACTCCCTCCCTCAGTTTCACATGAAAAGCACCTGTAATGGGGCTCAGCATGGCAGAGATGAATTTTTATTCTTTGTTCTTACTTTGCTTTGCTGTCAAGTATACTAGTGAGTATAGGTTTCAATGATTCCCCCACCCTAGTTAACTCACTTCCTTTAAAAAAAAAAAAAAAAAATCATAGAAGACAAACTCAACTTTCCATTTTCTTATGCTTTGCAGTACTATATCCCAAGGGCTCAACACCAGTCAAATTATCAGTATGGACACCAATTCTCAGTAATACACAGAGCTGCAGGAAAATACGTATCTCATGCATAAGAGGTATGTAGTTCTTTAAATGGTGTATGAGGGGCCTTATGTTTATGATTCCAGTATTTTAAAGACCTTCACCTAACTAATCTTATTTTCAGAGGTGCAAAGCTTTCCCATTAACTTTCATTTAACTCAATGTGAGTTAACTGTAATGTTGCCATGTCCTGAACGTGCAGTCCACTTTTTCAGAGCTACTTATCCAAAACCAGCATAACTAGAATATTCAGAGCCTAGTGATTTTTCAGATCAGCTATAAATTCTGAGAGGAGCAACGAGTTTTCGCACTTCCCAGTTCACACCAAAAGGTATCTGCAAAATCAGTGCAGTCTGAAATACAGCAATGATTCTACAAATGTGTCTAAAACAGTATTGTATTAACAAATCCTGTCTGTGTCTAAAATTTGTGAGTTCACTCCATAATATTGAATTTTATACCTGCAGAAGGTTATACATTCTCAATGAAACACCCTCTTTGATGAGATAAAGGAATATGAATGAAAAATCTTACACTAAAGGGAAATCTCGCTGTTTCTGGAAAAAACGAATTGTTGCCCCAGATGTCACATCCACAAAAAAGCATCCCGACACTTTCAGTAAATATAGCATAGTATGACAATAACAGGGATTTAATCTGAGACTTCAAAACAGTAAAGGACAACAAGCCAAATTTGCAGAGCTTATACCCTCACATAAAGAGGCAGATGCTTTAATAACCTTTTTAAAGGAAGTATAGCCCTGTAGAAGCCTAAGCAGCATTTATTTCTATGACAGTCATCCAACCTGCTTCAGTTCTTACTGCTTAGTGGAAAGAAAGAATTGTACGTATTTGGATAATTCATACCAAGTTATAACAAAGTGTTGTAATAACATTCTGGCTTTCAAATGATAAAAGGAAAACTGTCAGTTCAAATTAATTTAAATCATGAGTGTCCAAAACTTTTCTTTTTGATGTGCAGGCAGCGCAAAACAACAGTTAGAGGCTCTAGGCAACAACTGTCCCATCACTGCTTCCCTCTAATCCACACATTGCATTCCTTCAGCCCATGAAGTTTGAGCTTGCCTGTCTTTAATTGTAACCTTGCACCTTCTTTTGAAGTGAAACTTCCTATTACCCCTTCTTTTTGTTTTAAGGTATTTTCTACAGTACTTAGTAAAGGAAGCAAGTATGTTTTGTCAGCCATTAAAAATAAAAATAAAACCCCACCAACACACACACCAGCCAGGATGGGACTGAACATTCAGCTGCTACAACTTGGCCTAAGCTCTCTATAGAACACTAACCATATGAAAACATCATCCACCTTGCTGAATACTATTTTGAACAGTTGCATTATAAGAATTGGTGGCCTGTCTACTATGTCTACCCAGATCATATGCAAAAATATACCCGTTTTCTCCAAAGCTCGTGTTTTACATTTACATCCATCATTTTATATCAGAATAGAAGCAATAACACTCCACAAATGTGCACCACAGTATCCCTTACCTCAGGCCTCCTCGATACACCTTTCTTCATACCTAAGTTACTTCCTGCCCAGACTTCTGCAATTCCCCATATACAGTATTAAATGCACATGTTTCAAGGTTTGAATGCTATATTCTGCTGTGATACTACTTAGTAAGTTTTTATCACCTCTCTCCTCCCCCTCCACCACATTTCTCTTCCACTTCCAGCAGCCTTCCTACAGCCACTGTCAGGGTGACAATTTTAACTGGTTTCCAGACTTTGCATAGTAAAACTCTCTCATTTTCTGAAATTCAAATATTCACCTAATCTCTTTGCCTGCTCATTTTGCTGCTTCTGTCTTGGCTCCTTCTCTGTCTTCATCCTGCATTGTTCTACAACTGGGAACAGAGATATTGAACTTTCAGTTGTCTTTAGTCTACACACATGTCAAGAATATTTTGTCCCTTCTGTAAACACTAGGTTCTTATTTGAGGTAACACTTAAGTAAATAATGCCCAAAATCTTGCCCTCTCCTAGATTATAAATGTCTTCTAATGGATTTTGGAAGACACTCTATAAAGAGCAGAAAGTAAAAGCAAACTGCACTGCTTAATCACATTAATTTAATAGCAGCACAGTGTTCACATACCAAATTCTGTTTCTGAAGAAGTAAAAAAGCTGTGAAAGAAGTTTAAACTATTGTTCTCTTGAAAAAAACCCCACAAAACAAACAGGAGATTTCTAAAATCCCATAAATCTCGCATTTTCCTATTTGCTGCCAAGATTCGGGGGAGACACTAACGGGCTAAAATGCAGGTCACTCACTAATTGTCTGTCATAATTTTTTATTTTTTTTTTAATTAGTGAAAACATAAGGCCAAAATTTTCATTTTCACTATTACAAAGCTTCTGGATTTAAATCCTTATTTTCACAGACTCAAAGTTACACAAGAGAGGTGATCAAAAAAAGGACTCAATTACAGTAAATAGCACAGAAACATAGAATATGAGAGAATCTCTGTCTCTCTCTACTCTGAATCAAGATCAAATAAGTACTTTTAAGTGTACCCCTTCTCAGATATCGTTTGAGAGCTGTTCCTAAAAGTCTATGGTAGCAAGCATTCCAGTTTATATTGGTTTACTGTCAATGTATTCTTTACTATATAGTCAGCATCTCCCTGATGTTTTCTCTTGTGACGCCATGATTTCTCCTACGGAAAGCAACTGTCTTTCTTCAAGTACAAAATTCTCTCAAACTGACTGCTATATTCTATATCACCCTTTTCAATCCATCTTCTCTTTCCTAAATGGATCAAAATTTATTATGTTTTCTAAATGTCAAGTTCTGTTGCTTTCCTTTGGATTCTAACTCATTTCTATCCCCAGAGCCTGGTCTTCCAACATACGCGTTACTTTGACTACAGCCTTACCAGTGGTGAACAGAGGGGAGTTGTTTTTTCACATTTCACTTGTAATGTTTCTGTTAATAAAACTTGTGCCATGCTTTGTTGACTTACTTTATCACACTTTGTTTCATTACAAATCACTACTCCAGTTTATCAAGATATTTAAAAAATAAACCTTCACAACTTCTCTCTTGCTTGGTGGCATCCATCTACTGCTTTTTGTACACACGGCCTCATGTTTTCTACCCTCTTCTATGAAAGATATGAACTACATGCAGCCCAAGAAAAGGTTCTTATGTGCTGTCAAGTTCAAGAGCAAATGACTAATAATTAGTCTTTGGGTAACATTGTTCACTTTGTAAAGTAATTCCATTCTAATAATTTAAGGGAGAGTTCCCTGTTTTACTTGTGATAACAACACAGAGAACAGCATTAAAGTTGAGATAAAGTTCTGTAGGTCACCATAGCAGCTCTCAAATAGAGAAGCAAAAAAGCCTGAAATGGTACAGGACGAGGAAGGAGGAGAGAAAAAAGGGCACAGGGAATGTTCAGTTTATCATCAGAGTCCACTGCCACACACAAATCACAGTAATGATGGACAGCTATTATTGGCATCCCTTCTAAATGTCCAAGGGATGAGAATGCAGGACTTCCTCTCGGAGGCACAGAGGAAGCACACAAAGGCACGGAGGGAAGAGGTACATCCCGTTCCTGAGCAGTCCCACCGTGCTGCAACCTTATTGCCTCCCAGGAAGCAGCACTTCCCACTGCCCAGGATGGGAATACAGCACACGTGGGCACAGGTGCAGGCAGGTGGTCCTTGCTCTGGGAGAAAGAAGCAGCAGCAGGCAACCAAAACCCCGGACTGACTGAGAGAAGGCAGCCCCCTCAGAATTAAAGCCTCAAATAAAGAGATCAAGAAGAATTTCATCAAATCCTACTGCTTAGGCTGCACCTAACTTCCAGCAACGCTCCCCACCTGCTATGTTCCTACCATGCACTGTTAATAGAACTGTATAAAATACTGGGTCACAGTCAACCTTCCTACAGTCATCAGTTCAGCCTTAAGTGCTCTCTTCATTTATAACTTCCCTCTGGCTCGAATGGCTAGGCTTTCCTAAGGAACATCTTGGGATTTGTTTCACATGAGCTATAACTCATTTTACATCTTGCCATTTCTCTTTGGTTTTTTGGTTGATTTGGGTTTGGGTTTTGGGTTTGTTTTTTTTTTTGAAGAGCAATACATGTTTTCAGTTACTCTGCATAATGTAACTTCCATCCTCCTTTCATGTCATGCTGTAAGTCCTGTATTAAGATTATAGAACATCTAGAATGTTACAAATATATTATTAAACCACCCTTCGCACAAAACCCTGTCTTTTAAAATAACTGAGTTATTCTAAAAGGGGATTGATCAGTGGATCAGTGAGATTCAATGTCTGTTTTAAAATTCCTATTACTCAGAAGAAAATTATTTCATGAATTTTAAGTAATATAAGCAATACAAAAGTCATTATCGCAAAAGCAAAAAAAAGAGTACAGAGCGTGGTGCTACCCTTAAAGACAATGAGATCATGCTGCTGACTATAATGAAATCCATTTCAGCCTCCAAATTGCTAAAGGACCAAAATTATATAATTACTCACATTAAAATACAATTATCTTTTCCTGCTATTATTAAAATGATGCTAAATGATAAAATGAGAATTTAAGTTATTTCGTATTTTATAAACACTAACATTTTGTGAGTATAAAGTATCTAGAGTCACATTACATAGGAAATTAATATTGTGTATGATAGCTTCCCACTGAGGACTCGTGAAATGTTTTTGACTTCAAAATAATAATCGTAATTCTTTCCAAAATTGTCTGGGGAAAATCATTCTTGAATCCCTAGGGTGAAACATCATCCTCCTGAAGTTGGATGGTGAAATTCGGCCTCTGTTAATTACAGTATCTATCTGTACTTCCTCTTGCAAAGTTTAAGCAGAAGAAAAGATTTGTCAGAGAAAGGCTCTCTCTAAAGGTGACAAGTGTGAAAATATACAGGTATGTGTACAACATTTGGATCACCCTTTTTATTTTATTTTTCTTGGCAATAGTTAAGTCAATAGTAGCCTTTTCAGTCATGCTTCATAATATGTCCTCTTCAATAGAATTCTATAGTGAATACAGTCTCCAGAAACCAGAAGCAGCAGAGGGCTTAAAGGAATACCTCTCCCTTTTCCATAAAGAGGATCCACAAAACACTTTTTGTAGACTTTATCTTGAGAAACAAGTATACAATAAGCAGACTGAGAAGGGGAAGAGAACCAAGAGAAACCTTCCCATACAATCAGGAAATAATGCCCACTATCATATGGGAGAGAGAAGGGGAGATGGGAGAAAACCACTGTATATTGATGATTTCACTGCATAATTTATTTCTAAATAATAATTCCCTGAAAAGTCAGAGTTGCACGTAATTTAAATCACACTATTCATTCTGACTTCTTAAGCAGTCAAAAAAATACATACTGGATCACTTGATGCCCAGCTTCACTTCACGATGATTTAGGTGTCTCTTAAAACAACTACATACTTGAGAAGTAACATGGTCTTTCACAACAAATAATATTATATCTAATATTCCCATCTTAATAAGAGACTACATGAACCGCTAATAATACGAAGTCCCATCATTTCTAACACACCTACGCATTGAATCCTTACAGAAATGAAGCATGTTTGTGTTTTAGGCTTAAATGCTCTGCATCCAATCCAACTCTGAGCCGCTGAGGCACTAAGCCTGCAAACTCCTTCTGATTAGACATTCAGCTGAATTTTGCAAGCAAGCCAGGGGAGCGCCGGAGAAATTGTATTGCACCCAAAACAGTGCATTGAGCAGCACCGAGAGCTAGTGTCACTCTGCAATTGTGAAAAGGCATTTTGCAGCAGGCTTTCATGTTTGGCATTTTAAACATTCAGGGACAGACAGACAGACATGCACTTCTCAGGCAAGTTTTGGTCTATGATAAATGGACAAAGTTCTACAAACGGATGACAAGCAAGATGTCTGGCTTTATACACGGAGTAGCCCAAACTTTATAATAACTGTAAGATGGCACATATATCACACATACTGATGTTCTCTTTATCATCACCAAAAATGACACATTAAAGTTAGCATCAACCCACACTTCACAATGCACAGACAAAGCCACTTCGGTTCAGGTAACACTAAAAGTAGAGCCCCAGTGGTTGTACAAGGTATTCCTTTAGACCACGAAGCTTGCCAAAAAGCTTTGGATAAGGGTTTGAATCGTTAGCCCAGGGAAACCATGTTAGCACCATTCTTCCACTGCTTCTCTACGCACGCCAGCAACACTTCAAAACACTTCAAGGCTACCTCTAGCGGCCTTAGAGGGGCTTCAACAACAGTAGCAGGGGTCATCTTGGCATGTCTGGTTTGGATTTGGCTTTACAGCAGCGTAAAATAAAATTGTCACTGTATATTCCTATAAATACACCTGCAAGTACACTGAAGTGTGGAAAAAAAAAAAATGAACATATACATCAAAATTGCAAATAACAATGCAAATTTTGAAACGTGTAGATAGATGAATGTACCATTTTCAAACAATAGGCTTATATAAATATACAAAAATCAGCATGCGATTATGAAACATATTCAATTTCCGATCTTAAAAATACTACGATACTTAAAGCTCTGAAGTCATGTAAGCTAATGACCCCTCCCACACATTATTTCTGGAGATATTCTGCAATATTCAGCAAAAAGTTATTTTGTTAAGAAGAATTAACAAGAGAAAATAGAATACTTTCAAAGCATGAGAATATCTTTCAAAACCTGAAGTATTAAAACTACAATTTAATACAAGGTCAAACAATTAAGAACTCTAAAGATGAACAGAAACAATAAAGGAGGTAAAGGACCTCAGAGAGTACTACTCTTCTATGCTTATTATGGAATCGTTTTGACAGCTAACTCATTTTTTTTAATCAAAAATGTAATCTTAAATTTGTGATTTTTTTTGTTCTGCTCCACGGTAAGAAATGCGGTTCTTGAAAATCATGCTTTATATAGCTTTAAACAGCACTGTAACTTGGGCTTGGCTATCACGCTTAATAAACACTAGACGCTGTATTGTGTCTCTGATGCTGCAAGTACAGTCTAATATACACCACGCATGATGAATTAAACACACTTTTTTGAGCGGACATCTATTCTTGCCAAACAATTCAGAAATAATACTAAATAGTTTAAACAGACAGAACTCTGGCCTGAATTCAAGAAAAGCAGCAAGATGTTAAAAAAATATCTCAACAGAGCTGCCTTTTCCAGACAAAGAGCCTTTTTTTCCCCTCTTGGCACAGAGGTTTGGGACCAGAGCCAAGGTGCTACTTATCAGCTGTTTGACATCAGGGGAGGACTGCGTGCGTCAGTGGACCCAGTAGGGACCCCTGGCTTATGGCAATGCACCATGTGGTTCTTATCTTATCAGTTTGCAGGGTCTGGCACTTCAACTGCTGCAGTGTGAAAAGAAAAGGAAAAAAAAATGGGGAAGGAAGGAAGGTGTGTAGAACTGGGAGGGAGGAGGTCAAAGGGGACTTGTGAGCCAGGTTGGACTGCAGAACAGAGCCCAGATTATACTTTGGCCTACTGAGCTGCGTGCAGAAAATCCTAACAGAGATTTCTCCCGCTTTCCCCATACGCTCGTAGGAGAGAGGAACTACTTCTCATTTGGTTTCAGAGAAGGCAGAACAATGTGCGTGTCGGGGGGACAATGTTCCCTTTCACACACAGCGGATAGAGGGGGCTGCCAGAGAAATGAGGAATAGGATATACTCATGAAAAAGCTTATCAAGGTAAGCACGTCCTCCAGGAAATCTCTGAATCGGTGCAGTTTCTTACTGCAAACAAGTTTTAAACGGCCCGGATTATTTCTTCAAATGCACAGCTTCAGCAAGATTTATTATAGCAAATTATTCTCAGATGCAAACAAGACTTATGATACAGTACAACTCCAAGCTTAAAACTTGATTGCACAAATGAAACCTTGTATTTAGTACTAAGAAAAACATCCACCCAGGAAGGCAATCATCAAGTAAAACATCTGCTTTCCAAGGTTTATTCCAACTGAAAAATTAATATAATTACTCAAAAAATATGATTTGTCTTACCCTACCCTTCCTACACAATGTGTATGAATCAGACAGCAAAAGTCACCTCCTTCAGATTAATTTCCTTAAATTAAGCACTATTCTACCTCTAAAGCTGCATCACAATGTATAAATTACAAGAAAAAAAAAAAAAGAGAGAAGCTGTTAAAGTATCTGTGGAAATTAGTGGCTTTGCACGCCTGACCAATCTTTATAATTATTTCCAGGTA
>NW_009260059.1:10110-40790 GCF_000687185.1 Egretta garzetta
ACTTTTCATCTTATAATGCAGAGGGCCAGACTAACATCAGTAGAGAACAAAAGAGAACTGCTCAACGCTTGCACAGAAACCTTGTTTGCTACAGAGTCAGCAGAGCTCTGAGAACACCTCCTTGCTGAAGGACCAGGACTGGGCAGCCCGTCATGGACTGCTGTTCATTCTACGGATGGCTCTGGTTTTGTTACTTCAAAAAACTGTTTTCATAAATTATATCATCAGTAATTGTTACGTTTTGCTGCATACAACCATCCTGTGCTTCAAGTTTTATTCCTCATGTTCTCTCAACTTTCTGAACCACAACACTGTGTAGTCTGTGGGACAATCGTTCATCTGAAGCAGCAATATGCTTTTATGGTCAAAATGCACTAGCAGAAATTAAGAATTAAATGAAAACACATCCTAAGCCTTTGTCAACGTTGCCCATAGGAGAATAAAATCTGCACTGTGAGTTTAGTGTATTTTGGGAATTTTTCCAGTACAAGCAGTACACTTCCTTCTCCAAATATGACCTGACTATTTATTAGATAAATACCAATAACACATTCTTACATAAAACACAAAAATTTATGACCAAGAATCCTGACATTTAAAACATTGTCTATAGAATGAAATACTACATAACTACTGGTTTGCTATGAAAATTTATGAAATTACCACCACAGCACACTTTTTCTGATTCTGATTTTTATGATTCTGATTTATTTTTCTTTTTTCTTATTTGTTGCTTTATCAGGTTTGGGAAACAGAGAGAGAGAAAAATAGAATCAGAAAACTGAAGTGCAACATCACCTTAGACACTAATCTGCAGTCTAACCTTTACCGATGGATTTCTAGACTTGGATGAAGTCACTGCTGTGCTCATCTCAAAGGCCTGTGCATAGGGACTGGGATACAGAATCAGTGGCTTGCAGAACATGCTGTTTCCCCTTGAGCGAAATGATAAATATAGAAGTTACTGGCAGTGATCAAAGATCACTTCATGTGGGATCATGAGTTTCCATGTGTCATTTGACTTACAGAAGGTACGTTTCTTCGATCGTGTGACTTTTCAAGAACCAGTACTCTTTCTACTTCAATTAGATAACACAATTGACAAATGAATTGTACGTGTAGCTACAAATCTATGACACACATACATAAACACTGGGTGTGACGCTTCATTAGCCAAGAAAAAACAGACACACAGGAAAAAATAATGTGCATTATCTCTGAAGACCATATCTGTCACATTACTTGGCCACTCGAGTACAAAAAAGGGCCTAGCTTGGATCTGCATTTTGTACCTCCCCTTCTTCTTCCTCCTTTGTTTTTTTGGAACAAGACAACCATTAAGATCTCAGTGCAAATATGCAATACCAAGTCATTTTATATAAGTCGATTTAAGTGCTAAACTTAAGCAATATACCAATGCTTTGCCAGCTATAGTTAACACTAGTAATTTTTTACATAATTAAATCAGATCACAAGCTCTACACAGCAAGTACATATGCTATGTACACTCAAGTGTGGCTTTCTTCAAATATGAAAGCTGATTTGTTTTTGTAATAATGAAGACTCAAAGCTACATCCAGTTAAGTCAATGACCAAAGTCATGTTTGGATAACCCTTTCCCCTGCTCCTCAAGTCCTACAGAACCAACATAGGCCTTGAAGAATGAACCAGATGACACTCCCTGCACACTCTTGTTCAATTTTTTTGTTTGTTTGTTTAAACTGTATTTAAATTCTAACTAATGAAAATGTTAACATGTCTACCAAAGATTTGATGTCACAACTGGCACGTTCTCACCCACCAAGCTTCTGCAGTTTGTATTGTGATAAGTTACAGAGAACGACCTCTATTTCATTTTCAGCTTCAGATTTTAACTTGCTGTCAAACACAAAGAAGTTGGTTTAAGAGTTTTGCTCCTGTTGTTTTGATGTTTACTTTAGTTTTGTGTTCAGATTTTGTGGAATTTTTTGGCTTTTGGTTTTTGCAGGGAGAAAGGGGAGAAAAGAAAATAAGGGGTGGGAGGTGAAGGAAGAAAAAAAAGGAATTTTTTTTCCCTAGAAAATAATAGAAAACTAGAATTCAAGGTATTTACAGGGAAGGGGGTTACTGTTTATATAACCAATTGAGTAGTTCCTCCCCCTTACTTCTATCCCAGAATACGAAACAAAAAAGGGTATAACATTTTTTCTGAAGAGCTCAGTTGGGTACTGGAACGCTGGATCCAGACTCTGAATCCACCACGGAGGCAATGCAGCCCTCCAGAGGGGGGCATGTCAGACATTTCTTATTGTGGCTAGATTCCTTGTCAGCTGAAGAAATGTACTTCTGTCAACCATAACCCTATCCCAGAGGAAGAAATTCTGGCCTAAACGCCAGGAAGAATGGCCCTCTGGTTGAAAGTGTGACCTGCCAGAATCACACAGATGAGATTACTGGAGAGGCATAGTACAGCTAGCAAGCTTGTTCAAACACGGTCGATCTTGCAACACAACTACTTGTAGCTGCAATCCTTGAAGGAGGATTACTAAACTTCACAAGGAGGTGGCAGTTGTGGATTAAAAACATTGATTTTCACATGAAACAATTTCAAAATACTTGCCGAAAAGCAGCACCCAAGCTGGCAGAGGAAGGATACTTACTTTTTTAAGGTACAAAAAATTGTTTCATTTCTGATTTTAATATAGAACTGTAAAAGATGTTACATTAATTTCTCTGACATTTTAAACAGACTAAAAATTAACAAGGATTAATTTATAGTCTCTGTTACTCAAACAGAACAAAAATTATAGCTGAGTAGCTAGGCCATTCATTCTTCCATTTAGGTGACAAGCTACAGAAAGGGGTGGGGGGGAGCAGAGAGCACGTTATTTATTCAGCTACTGAATGTTTTATGCAAAGTCAAATTTCAGGCTGAAAAAGAGGAACAGTTCTTTTGTAAGCAATAACATGAGAATAAAAAAAATTAAGTTTAATTTCCTAATTCTTGTGTCTGACCAGGTAACACTGCTTCACTCTATACACCTTATTTTTGTATCTGTAAAATGGATATAAATGTTTTTCTTCAAAGTTTACCTCTTCTCTTAAGTAATATCCCAATACTTAAATGCTATTTCTACTCATATATTTAGTATAATGAAGTCAACAGGATTTCTTATATGCTTAAAGATAATCACCTTTGTGGTCAGCAAAATGAAGGACATCTGTTTGTACCTTGCACAGGTTGAACATCCTATTTAGCACAGTGTGGCCTTGATCTTGACCACGTCTGCTAAAAATACTCTAATTTAAAAAAAAAAAAAAACAAAAAAAAACAAAAGCTTGCCATTGATCATTCTTTTATAAGCACTTTTATTGATTCCTTTACTTTCCATGACTGTTTTCTCCAGTTTTAAAACAGCTATGCAAACAGTGGCTGAAATTAAGGCCTCCAACGCCCATGGTGAGATCACAGAATCATAGAATATTTTGCTTTGGAAGGAACCCCTGGAGGCCATCTAGTCCAACCCCCCTGCACTGAGCAGGGACATCACTAACTCGATCAGGTTGCTCAGAGCCCCATCCAACCTGGCCTTGAATGTTTCCAGGGATGGGGCCTCCACTACCTCTCTGGGCAACCCGTTCCAGTGTTTCATCACCCTCTTTGTAAAGAATTTCTTCCTTATATCTAGTCTAAACCTACCCTGGTTTAGTTTAAAACCATTACCCCTTGTCCTGACACAGCTGGCCCTACTAAAAAGATGGACACAATGATCCTCAAACTTTCCCACCTCCTTAAAGAAGCTCCATCTGACCTTAAGGCAACACTGCTTTTTTGACATCCTGATGTAATTCAGGAAAATAGGAAAGCATTAGGAAACCAAAATTACACAAAGAATGTAAGTCAGAAGGAAAAGAATCATGTGAACTAAAATGGCCAAATCAAAGGATTAACATACTCCAGCAAATGAAGAGCCATAAGAAATTTAACAACGTTATATAGTATGAATTGTTATCCAAAAATAAGACATGTCCACAGCTAGAAGAATGATTCAGCATGGACTGAAGGAAAAAATTGTTTCCCTAACCATGTGAAATTTCTTAAAATACTCCTCAGCACGAGATCCCTCAAAAGACCATAGCATGAAAGGTATGCACTTGGGCAAACACTATCTCAAAAACATCTAGAATGTGCCCAAAATATATTAAGAGAAAAACGTAAAAAATCAAGGTCTAGACATGTGGTCTCTTTAAGACTAATGTAGGTTTGGAGGGTTTTTTTCTGTTTTTAAGTCTTTATTTTTTTACCCACAGAGATCTTGGTCAGCTTTGGCAAAACAGCTGTAGAGATATAAAAAAAAAAATGACAAAATTACTTGTGTAGAGAAGGAATTTTGAGTCTATTATGACCAAGTTGTACTTGTTTTTAAATATCAATTATGTAAAACCATCTAGGATATGGAAATGCAGAATGTTTTGCTCTTCGTGCATTCCATCATGGAAAATACTACAGAAGTAGCAGAAAAGAGTTTACTGTGCTATTATTTTAATAAGTTTGACAGCATGAAGGTCTGCAGAAAAATAAACTGTAAATAAAGCAATATAAAAAAAGAAAGTCTTTTATGCAGACTCAGTAGTATCTATATAATCTTATGTTTTTACCTTCATTTAACTAGAATGCCCCACAAGACATTAGTATGGGAAATTAAGTGTAGTATAAGGTGCATACAGATGCAGGGAATCTTCTATCACTACGTTGGCAAAATGTTTATTCCTCCACAAAATTCAGTAAAACTACCTCGACAGATTACTTTCAAGAAAAGACCACAGACATTCACAATTACAGCCACCGTTTTTAGTTCTAGCTAATATAAAATTACAGGTTGTCTTAGTACCCATTCCTATTTTCTTTCAAAGAAATACAGTTTATAAGGTTAAAAGCCTAAACTAAACAGCTTACTTCAAGTTAATTTTAAAAGGACGGAAGAACACTCATACCAAAAACATTAGCTGTTACGCGCTCTGGTAACTCATTTTTTCCCACCTCAACAAAATCTCTTCTAAAACAAACAATGCTGTCTTTATTTCACCACTGTCAAGTAACAGATGCAGCTCCAGAGCTACACATTGGATTACCCGACTTTATATTGCGTGTCCAAATTACACTTTTCTGGAAATTTAGACCCTGTGCACCCTAGAAAGTTTGGAACTAAAAAAAATCAACTAGATTCTTGCTAGCAACCGAAATACTCCAGCGGAACATTCCCAGCTGGCTGCCTTTGTTTGGGCAGTCTTCACATCAGGTCAGCTCAGCTGAAGAGATCTGGCCTTGTTTGTGGGCACTCCCATCCCATGTGCTGCCAGCTAACACTGCCCTTCGGGGAAAACTTTCCCAGAACAGCCAAAGCTGATGCAGCACACTGCAGAAGACGCTTATATCCTATCAGGGAACCACAGCCATTTGCAATCAAACTCCACAAAGCTCTATTTCAATTTCTTACTTTTTCATCTCTTTTTTTAACTCAGTAATGAAAAAATGATGACATAAAGAAAACTATAAACTCTCAAAGAAAAGTCTCTAGACATAAACATTCCCTATACAAAGGGAGAATAACAAACTGGCATCAGTAAAGCAACCCTCTTTTAATTGCATCAATTAAAGTCCCACTCTGCAGGAACGATGGCTCTACCTGATTCTTAAGAGTTCTCCGCGGTTGGCTGATCTGGTACCATTTTTCTGCCATTCTTATTTACTGTTTTTTGGCCAGAAGCTCCAAGCTAACTACAGTGCATCATCCAGTACCTTACTGGATGCCCACAGTGATAATACCATCATAATTCAAAATAACACCGAGTTGCTTACTTCAGGGGCAAAGTGCAATGTTAAAATTTACTCGTTTACCTTTTTGAAATAAACACAGGGATTGTACTGTTCACAGTGATCTCTGGATTGAGAGTTTAAGATTTATCCAGAACACACATTTCTGCAAGGAGACTGCACTGCCTGCTCATCACTGGAGAAATGGTTTTACTGACACAGGTACATAAACATTCCCAGTGCTAGCACACTAGAGAAAGGCTTCGTTTTGTTCATAAATCTGTCAGATTTGCCAGCAAAATCTAACAAGTTTTTTTCCAGACTCCAACTTTTGAGTGGGGAGGCACATGAGATGATACTTACAGAATAAAATTTTTGCTCAGAAAATGTTTTCTCTGCTGAAGCCTAGAACTCAAAACCTGCAAACATGTCAGCCTGTGCCCTATTTTAAGTATTACTGATTTCCGTAGGCGTATTCACATACCTAAGAAATTTTAAGTGACTCCCACTCACAAATGTCTACAGAAGCACTGAAATTGTGAAAGGGATCAGAATTGTTATACAAAGATGACTTTTCATTTTCAAGTTTTAAAATAAGAAACCTTTCAAGCTTTTTAAAGTATTTTTAAAGTAGAAAACGCAAGAACTTCACCTAGCCACAGAACTGCAATGTTGTAGTTCTGTAGTAATACCAGGGCTTACTCTTAGAAGAGCGTGACACTCAGGATTCCACCTGGCTTTGTTTTTCATAAGGTTTGATCCTTCCTCCCAAATCAGGCAAGGCCAGACAATCCAAAGCTGGGCCAAGGGATGGCCATAGAGATTTTTCTCCCAAAGGTATGCCTCCCCCTGCGCTGCAGTACTACCTCTCTGCTTCCCCTGTTAGACAATAAGGCCTTGCCTGCAACAGGCTTCGAAAGGTGTCAGCCTTCCAGCCTCAATAAAACAACCTAACTCTAAGCATTTCAGACCTGAAAGTTCTGGTGGTTTCTCTTTGATTTGTGGGTTGTTTGGGTTTGGGTTTTGTTTGTTTGTTTGGTTTTGTTTTTTTTTTTTTTAAAGCTGAGTGACAATTAGGTAAAAATAATCAACACATTTGTCATGCATGTTTCAAATAGTTACCCCAGGCTCAAGTGTCTGTGGTTTATCCAAAAGGATTCCAAGGCAAGCCACAAGTGTTTGTAGCTGGGAACAAACACTTGAAGAGTGTCCAGATGAGCCTTTCAGATGTGTTGACAACCTTGAGAAAATAGCATGTAATGACTCAAGTTGCAGGTCTGGTGAGGGCAAATGCCACTAGTTGCTTGGGCCTCTGGTACGGGGCCATGCAAGTGGCAAAACCCAAGGAGCCCGCAAAGGTTCAGTAAACTGCAAACTCATTCACCTATTTTAAAGCCACAGCCACAGAAGAAAATATATTGTGCTAAGAAAGCCTAGGCTGATATAGGGATACCACATGAAAAAAAAAAGAAAAAGTTAGTCTTGCTTCTTAACAAAGGATTTTTTTTAATATTAAAGCTATCAATGTTTTCATGCGAACAATGGGGAGGTGGTTGAGTTGAATTCAGGCCAAGCGCTGCAACAGAAACACTCAGCAATTCCATATAAATCAGTGGAAAGTACATGTACAAAATGACAACAGGATTCAACTTCAAACACCCAGGATTTTACACAGGAGACAAGCTTTAATTTTTAGGTTGTTCCTTTTTGAACGTAACACAAAGAATAAAAAGAACACTTAGAGTGTGAAAATTATAGGACGAATATTTGATTCAAGTTAACATGTATTTGAAAGACAGCAAAGGAGTTCCATAAACTGATAAATGGTCTGTCATACAAGAGATGGATTTTTAACTCTTCAGACACTGAAACCCTAGCCAACTGCACGCTTGGTACCATTTTGTTCTTTAGACGTTACGCCCATTGCTTCCTCTTAAACTAGATTCCATGTTTTCTCATTCCTTCACTGTACATATTCTTTTTATATGGGGCAAACAGTGCTTGAACACTGGGAAATGTGAGAAACTCACAACAGAGGAACCTGGTAAGGGGGGCAAAGCAGACGTACAACCGAGTAGCTCCAAGTGAGGCTAGCCACTGGTGTGGTCTCCAACATCTGGAACACTGAGGAACTAGAAGAGATAGCCAAATTTCTGCCGTAACTACTCACGAACATGGCATCTGATGCCTCATTAGGCTAAAGGGGCATCAAATGAAACACAGCAAAGATAACTTCATAAATACAGCTCAATCATGTATTGTAAAGTGTATTTTCTGTGCGATTCTAAAAACTCTACAGATGACAATATGACCCACTTGAGATTTACCTTAGCTGATCATCCTCTCCACAACATGATTTAAGAAGTCACAAGAAGCCAACTCTGAATCCTGCCTTGACAATTACATCAATACAACAGAGAACACAACAAATACAATTTTAAGAGGCAAGTAGAATTAACTTATGTAGTACAAGCAAAGGTCAGGTTCTTAGAAGCAACAAAAAAAAGTGATGTACAGCTAACTTTTAACTTTAGCCAAGCTGTATGCTCCTTGCTTTTCCAAGCCCAAAATGTCAATATAACTCATGTACTGCAAACACTGCCCTTTATTCAAAATAGCTCAATTTGCACCTAGGTAATATAGGTAATAACTTTCAATTCCAAGCCTAGGCTGACCCCAGCCTCAAGAAAGGAATGAAAAGCTGCTTGTTAATTGTACATAAGTTTACTAAGTATTAAGCATATGTGCTTAACTACACTCACACACTTTTAGGCTCCTTTTAATCAACCTTATCCTAGACAAATTTTCCCACTTGCATACAAAAAAATTATCACCTCCAGCATGTTGAGAGGCAAAGATTTTTCCTAAATGAAACTGTTTGGGCTTATGCATTTTAATAATTATGAGGAGACTCTTTAAAGTGTACATAAACTTATACTTTGACCTAGTCTATACTTGACACCAATTCCGCTTCAGCTTGCATTTTTAAGGTCTCATATTAACCAGTCTCATGAAATATTACTGATAATGCTTGCACAAAAAGATTAAAAATTATTTTCGGAAAATAATACGTTCATGAGCATAAAACAGTAAAAAAAATTCTAACTATTACTATTTTGTGGATGCACATTTCAGGAGTAAAGTCTTTAACAGGATAATTAAACAGCTTTAACAAATATAAAGTTGGAGCTCACCTCAACAGCAGTGCTGTTCAACGCTGTTCAAGTGTCTGAAAAAAAAAATTACAGTGCAGCAAGATGGCCACTGAAGCCATTCTTAATATGGCCATGATTTCTTTCACTCATTTTTTTATATATATAATAATTATGACCTCTAACTCACATGTTCTCAAGTTAGTCTTATCACATTTTTACCTTCACCACAACATTCAGTCCCCAAATCCAGCAATGACTGTCCTGCAACTGAAAGGCATGAATATTGCAGTATTATAGAAATAACCAACACTAAATGCCTATAAAAATTCTCACACAAGAATGACTTCACAGTATTGTTCACTTTTTGAATACAGTATTAAAGTTCCTATTACATATAGAAAAGAAAAATTAAGCTTAATAATACTTAGAATTGCAAAGTTCATCATTTACGAAGACTGCACAGTGTGCATGTAGAGTGTAGCATGCAGGTACGGCACCATGGATTAGAAGGGAGGAGCACTAAAAAGTACTTTTGAAAGATACTGGCCATTTTTCTACAAAATGCATTAGTACTTTTCACCTGATGTTCCTAAGCCTCCAGCTGTACATCAGCAGTGCTTAACAATTGCAGAGAGAATCTGAGAAACAATACATTCTAAATCTTAAATACATTTTCTGCTCTGATCCACGTATTTATATTGTTATGATTAAATCCACAGTCCCATACAGAAACACAACTAGTCTACACTGCTTGGAAAGAATTGTGAATAGATCACAAGAAATTGAGCATGAATGCTCTTTAAATAATTATTTAAAACATAAAGCAAGATCTCAATTAAAGTCACCGTTTATTAATGCAAAAAGAGAAACTGTATTGCAAAGAAACGCATTAAAACCAACACTAAAATAACTTCTGACATCACATATTGTCAATATTTACATTCAGGTCTCTGGGTTCCAGTGTTTCCTCTGCTGTAATTGGCAGCATCAGTAGAACCTAAACAAGCAGAAGGAATGCAATTCCCCATAATTTAGGTGTGAATGATGTCAGCAGCTGTTAGAGAAAAACAGCAACCCTTCAGGCTTTGCTCACGTAAGGAAAAAGCCTTTCAATTAACATTTAAAATTAAAAGCTGCAGCATTATTTAATTAAAATAATGTGGCTATTTGGCTCCACTCCAGCTATAGTTTGTTAAAAGTCCTCTCCTTGAAGTAGCCAGCAGCCTTAGTTCATACGTGTCCTTCTCTTAGCATAAGGAGAAGGCAGAAGCATTTGAAACGCAATGTTATACAAACAAGGAAGATCCAGCATTTTCAAAGTCTTTTGGGAGGGCTGAAATTATTTTCAACTCATTAACTTGAAACCAGATACCAAACTGGCAATTCTTAAAATTACTTGTGTCAGAAAAAGCCTTTTTGTTAATTGAAAACTTGTCTGAACAATGAAAGTTACCAAAACATTTGCAGCCAGTGAAGACCAGACTTACAGATAAATAGTTCAATTTGGTCTGGAAATGGTAAAAAAAGTATACTTGCCTGTTTTGGGACACACACACACACACACAACAGGGGACAACACAAAAAAACAACCAACCAAAAAAACCCAAACCACCAATACTGTCAAATTTAACAGTCCTCAAGTACCCAACCAAAGGATTAACAAATTTAATTTTAGTTTCAAGACAGAACTCCATTGGTGAATATCTGATTTGCATTTGGTCAAGTTGGAAGGTTTTAAAAAAAAAAAAAATCAGAATATGTACTAACGGAAAAATATTGTAAATATAAGTCCTTAACTAACTTGTCAAAAATGTAATCAGATTTTTGACCATGCTAGCATGATGTTATCTTTTTTCCTTCTTGAAATGGGAAACGTGAAGACACACATTTGTGAAACACAAGGTTATTGAAACGTGTAAGCTGCAGACCCTCTCTAGCTACTCACTTTATACACATTCACATTTCACTAGCTTTGAAAATTTGTGTACTAGTCAAATCAGAACCTGAAACACTTCAACAGGTAGTAGTACAAGCTTCAACATTACTCGAAGTTTTGCTTCAATTAAAAAAAAAAATAAATTAAAAAAAGTCAGTCATCATTCCCTGTCTCTTCTCTCCCTCAGAAAACTGTATTAATGCAAATTCCCCAAATAAATAACCATTCTCAGTCACAAGAAAAGCCTGGGAATTGCTACCTAAAGAGCATTAAATTTTAGAGGGCAATAAATATTTAAACCAGGAACTTTGAGTGGAAACCATGATGAAGCCTTAATTATAATATTTTTGTTAATAAAAATAGATTTGCTCTAGAGAACAAAATTCTGTTTCCACTTCTGACATCATTTTCCCCATGAGATCTTGAGGAAGTTCTAAAGGCCAAACCACTCAGTAGTAACCAGCAATTCCAGATATCATGTCCTGGTACCCGTCAGAGACTTCTTCAGCCTGACTGTCAGAAGGGCGAGTTTATTTTCTATTTAGGTTCACTCTGTGTTATGAAAGCAATTTTTAAAAGCCCAGAATTTTCAGGAGAGACATTCTTGCACAGAGGATTGTAAAATTTGTGGCTACATTTCACAACACGGGTCTAAATGTCTCAATTTCCCACCTGTAAAATGGCCTTTGAGCTAAAAGACTGCAGTAACGAGCTTGACCAGAAAAACATGTGTATAACAATCCAAGAGACAGTTACGATCTTTACTGCCATTCACTTATTTTTAGAATTTTTTCTTGGAACTCTTTCACATGGAGGAGTGGCTGTTGAATACCATGATTAATCTATAGTGAATAATTCCATTAGTCAATCAACCAAGCAGGAATATAAAAGCAAAGCAGACTGAGTCTTGTTTTTTCACTCAGAATGATCAAATAAGCTGTTACTGAGTCAGGATGCAAAAATCCCTATCATACTTAGAAGGTTAAACTTAGTTGAATTATGTTATTGACAGGAATTTGCTGCTGCCTTTTTTTTTTTTTTAAGCATTAGCCTATTAAACCTAGAATATTTTGATAAGCAAACAATGATCAACTGCTACTGTGCTACAGCACAGATTAATACTGTCAAAAAAGCTGCCTGCTTGATTCAGACTCCTTAGGTACTAAAAAAAAAACATTTAAAATACATATTACCGCCTTATTTAGGTTATCTTCTCATGTAATTTTTAAAAGCTAACTAGACTCAAACATGTAATAGATATGGATAATAATAATGAAAAACAGGAATCGGAACTGCCCAAATTCCTCAAGTGTTAGGTTATTTAAGAACACTTAATATAAAAACGTTATTAATAACATGGAAAGTGTTTTCCCTCTTCACTACTTGCATGGCTTACAGAATTCATAACATTGCTATAATTTTTATTTTGAGCAGCTGTAATTGTCTGGCTATTAGCTTTGTTTTTTTTTAACACATGAATACCAAAGCCTGTTACTAATCTGTTATTTTGTACACTTGGTGACTGAAAAGAAGCAACATTTGTCTAATATGACACATCTGTTATAAACTCTTGAGATTAACATTTAACTGTGAACTGATAATCAACTGGATTTATATTACACTAATATTTCTTTGGCCTAATCAATATGCCACCAACAACAGAAACTATTCTATTCCACCATTTCCATTTCCTTTAATATTAACCTTAGCAGTACATATTGCTAATGGTTGCTACATACCTACCATAAAATAGCAATGTATTCAGCATGTAGCAATGTATTCAGATACACCTATCTCAGCTTCAGCATGTAAACAATAGTCCTTGTTCTTTCCTACCCTTTGCCGAGAAGTTTTAAGCAAATTAAAAGTGTCACACGGTCACAATTTGCAACTGATCTTGCAAAGAGCTGCCTATGAATGATCCAAGTATGGATTCAGGGTTAATTTGGCTCTCTGGAGATGCAGGGTCTGCCTCTGTGGGGATGCTATTAGATTATGGGTAATTTTGGACAGTATTTTGTCTGTGGTCATCTGTAATTAATTTCATGATGCAATTCTGGGGGAGTGAATTGTGGCATCAGTCCCTCAATGAACTGTTTGCATGGCAGCATCAGTGAACAGAGGCTGAAAACATGAAAGAAAATTAAATACCATAATACACAGTCACACGGGTGTTATTGTGCAATTATCAGCACCCACAGAAAGTGTCATGGGATCTCCGAAGCCCATTTCAAGACAGTTCTGGAGCACACTGACAAAACAAGTTGGAATCCTGAGAAACTCTAGACAAGCTCTAGCTAGCGAGAAGCAGCTTAGGCTGTAACTAGTAGATTAGTCCTCCTCTCTAACAAGCACTGAATTAAGTATGCCAACTTAGTTTTCAGATGCACATACCATTTAAGGTTTAAAGTAGTTCTCTGTGGAAAGCGGTTAAGGTGCTTTCCAAAATATCACAAAAAGACAGAATCGCAAAAAAACAACCCAACAGGGAAAAGAAAACAAGAAAAAACAAAAAAAAAAAAAAAAAAAAAAAAAAAAAGAAAAAAGAAAACAACAAAATACATATTTTCCTATGTACATCTACTGCAGTAACTCTGGATAACCAAAGGAGCCCGATTACGAATACTCATAGTTATTCCTCTCCAGTTGTAGATTCAACAGCACTAAATGCACCCCAAGACCATGTATTAATACTCTTGTTAGTAAGGCTTTGGAAAACATTGTTCGACATTCTGTTTCTATGTAATAGCACTACTAATTTTTGTTACAAGCTGCAGAACGTATAATACTAAAGTGTCAAGAAGTTACACAGATGCATCTGTTAGTAAAGAAAGCACGACCTCTAACCTTGTATCAGATTAGATATGCAGTAGTGCCGCTGGCAGTGGCAAACTGCCACTGAGCATGTAATTTGTTGTGTAATTTTAGTGGCTTCTAGCATTTATACAGTTATCGCAGTATAACCAGAAAAACCTGAAAACATATATGAAGTGCATCTACCTTCTACATCCCCATCTATCCTCCACCTCTTACTTTGATGTGGTGCAGGCTATTCTCTTCTTGGTGCTGGTTTGTCAACGCACACGAAGTCATTTTTTCCTCACGCAGCTACGTGACGCCCACTAGCCTTTTAGGAGCCATTAGGATAACTGTTGCTGTAGCAGTAGTAGTAGCCATTACACTGTTCATAGCAGTCAGATCACTTCTGATAGCTCAACAAAAAGGAAAATGTGACCAGGGCTGAAAAAATAACGTGAAACGTAGAAGATAAACAGAGTATTACTCAAAAGCAGAAGGTTTTAAGATTAGACACGTTCTCCTGCTCAGTTTTCCAGCCCAACAGTCACCACCGCAGTTCTTAGCAGTAGGTAAAGCACAGAAATGGGACATCTAGTCTCAAAGTTGTGTGAAGTCCTTGAAGTCCTTCCATTATCCCAGTAGTGGACAGAATATACTGCAGGAAGGAATTAAATTATATTCCTTCAGTATATTCTTAAAAAAATTTTTTTCTGGATTGGAAATCTTCCCTCAAGAATTAAAGTTTCCATTCTGCTTTTGCACATGTACATGCAGAAGGTGAGCAAATGAAAATACTACAAAACCTCAGGCATAACATCCAAAAGTATTGACATTCATTTTTCATCTGGCCTGTGAAACACCACCTTGTCTACACACTTTCCCATATCCATCAATTGCTTTCTCATATATTTGGTACTGTTGCTAGAAGTTTATGACATACAGTATTATAAACTAAAACACCATCAGTGTTCCTTTTTAACCAGAACAGTATCTGCAGTCAATAAATTGGTGAGAAAGAATGCTACATGATCCCCTCGATTATCAGATGTTTGTATTGTATCAGTTTTAAAATAATAAGCTAGGGGGCTTATTTTCACAGCTGGGTTTGCCTTATACTCTATCATCTACCTCAGGAGTGCAGTAGAACCCCCCCCAGGAGGGACCTCCATAAAGCATATAAAGTTACTCTGGGAGCAAGACTTTCAAAAGGAACAAAACTCCATGGATTGGACACATCTAGGGAAAAAAAAAAAAAAAAGTTGCTTCCTTGCTCCTGCAAAAAGTACTAATTAATTCTACTGTGCTACTCCTGAACACCACACAATGAACAGTGAATTGTATTCAGAGGATATATTTTACTGCCAATTTTTCAGCTTTTAGCTGAGAAGGAAAACTAGAATAAGGAATTTAAAATTTCTTAGTCAACATTTAAAGCTGTTGCCATTGTCAAGCTGATAATACTGATTTGTTTTATTATTACTAACCTGCCAGACCCCAGCTGTTGTCTTAGTCAAAACCTGAGTTTTCCAATAACTAGGAACTGCAGCTGCTCCGAATGGGTCGCCAGGGATTTGAACCACCACAAACATTACTCATCTGGTCCTGCCCTGATCAGACTTCTTTGGCCAAAAGGCAGGGTCAGGCCTGCTTGAGATTTGAGACATACCAATTAAAAGCACTTTTTTTCCCCCCAATCTTCAGAAAAATAGTATTTCTCATTCAGCCTTTGAAAAATTATCCATGATTCTCACCTTATGTATATCCAATCTGGCACGTCCTACTTTTTGTGGATACTCTACACTAATTAGCTTTTGGGAAACAGATCATGAATTATTACCGAAGATATCCGCTAAGTTACTGCTCCCATCTATCATTCTGTCAGTGCCAAAAACTCAAACCCAAGAAAGTATTATTTATTTCAAATAAAATTTACTCAAAACAATTGAGACCCTAAGTTTTATACACTATGTTTTTGCCAGCTGCATGTAACAGGTGTAACCATAAGCGTTAGAAAATGCTGCATTTTGATGGGCAAACAGCCAAAGTGCTGCCTGATTTAAACATCCCAAACTGGAATTATTTTTGTCTAACAAATGCTATCACATGAAGTACCTTCAACAGAGCCCCAGAATTTATGGGAAATGACTATTTAATGTTTAACATTTCACTGATATTTATTGTTGGTTTTACTCTCATATATTAGTTTCAGATGGGAATCCTCGCCAAAAAAACCCTAACTTTCCATTCCTCCAACTCCTCCAACTCTTATTAACTGTTTCTGTTTGGATTACCGACATCACACATCCTAATTTCTTCCTTTCCTTTCAACAAGTTTCTCTCCAAAAACATCATCAAGCTGTCCTGCTCCCTGAGCTCTGCGGCCCTCTACTGCTTGTCCTTCCTCCTCCGTGTTTTCTTTCCTGTTATTCTGGCTTTAACTCCAGAATACGACCCTCCTTGCATTTTTCTACCACTGTACAGCAGAGTAAACTCTCCTGCAAAGTAGAAGCACTTGCTAATGAGCAACTGTTTAATTGGAGAAGTCAAGGCAGCTTGTTCAAACTCACAGAACATGGAAGTGTTTAACCACAGAGGCAGTGTAAGTAGGTATTTCCCCTGTGGCTCTTGAGATACTCCTACACGCACTGCACACAGCACGGGGTAGAGACCACCCAACAACCGAGCCCGTCTCCTGCAGAGGAGTGAGGAAGAGCACCTCCCGTGGACGAAGCATACTGAGCCGAGTTTAGCAGATTATTAATTTAGCCAATTGTTCGGAAAACAAACACACTTTCATGCAAACTCATAGGAATGTTTTTTAACTAATGGACTGAGCCCTCTGTTTTCATCTTAGCGATTTCAATATTCAACAGCACACCAGCCTTTAGTATTACACTAAGCTCCTGCTCCCTTAAAGACACAGGAGAGAGCAAGCCACGCACTGGCCAAACCAGTTCCAACCGGTTCAGTTGGAGACCTTTTCTCTTCAGCACTACTAGGCTTTCCTGGTTCCACGTTCAAAAGCTGCGGGATGACATGCTGATACTGTCCTTTGCATCTCCAAGACCTTCAGCTCTGACAGAAGAAATAACAAATTATTCATTAATCTCCACAGAAAAGTAGACAATTGTCAGAGATGGAAGTGACAGGTCAGTCAAGCGAGTAGGCAAGCCACACCCTGTCCAGAGGGAGGGGGAAGACAAGGGTGCAGGGTCAGAAATCTCTTTCAGAGTGAAAAAGTTTGAAGGCTTTCCCTTTTGCTAAGTTTATTTGCCCCTCACATTTTTTAAAGTTGAAGTGGAAAAACATGAACAAGCAAACCTTGAACAGCAAAAAATTATACCTTTCACTGACCTTGTAGAAACTGAAAGTGAAAAATTTATAACTTTCCAAAGCCATTGAATTGCCTCCTGCAAACAACTGAATCCTCTTCAGGCACAAAAAAAAAAAATCTGCCAGTCACAAATGAATCTGTGAGGCATGCTTATTAGCAAAGGTTTCTCACTTTAAGTCCCACAGTCTCTATAAGCACTGCCAAAATTTTTAATCCTAGAAAAGCGGATAATTCATCCCATTCAGCTGACCAGCTCTACCTTTCTCCCCCAAAGGAGCTAACGCCTTCCCTCTCCCCATAAAGCTGGCTAACCTCTCTCTAGGAGAGGACGAGGCCATGAATGGAGTTAGCAATAGCTCTTTTCTCCTCACACAGAAGTCTGACCTTTCCATCCACCAAGATCTGGCTGGCTCTATGGTTTTTTTTCTTTCCCTTTCAGTAGCTTTCTCCCCATCGCACCTCACTTGGCCCTGCTTTTGTCTTTGTATCGTCTGGTGGTCTGCAAATACCTGCCAAAACCTGTCATCGGTTGCAGTGCTTATAGTTTGGGATGTGTCCACCAACTTTGCTGCTAAGGGCTAACCACCCTAATCTCTGCCTTCTTCACAGCTACTGAATTTTGGAACTTTTTAATAAAGTTACCTTTTTTTTTTTTTTTTAGAAGGGACTTTAAATGAGACAAGTCAATACATTTCTTTTAAATTCACGGAATTAACTTAGGACCTAGAGAAGCTTTTGGAAAGAAAACGTAGACAGCCAGCATGCGTTTATTTCAGCTAATAGGTTTTTGTAGCTTCTTCTCATCAGTGGCAGATGTATCAGTTTTAAAGCCAACAAACCAACCAACCAAATGCTGAAAGAATTTCAAATACTGTTATGCCTGCCCACTCAGGCAACAAATGCATATAAAGCAAAAAACAGCCCTGAATTTTGACATGTGGAAGCTTCCCCCCTCCTCAGCACCCATTTTCCATCATTTTTCCCTCAACAGGCTGACCCTGCCCATTCTGTGCTGCTCACAAGCCCTGGCTCCCAAGCACTTTTTCCTCACTCATTTCTCTTCCCCCCACCCCCATAGGTCCAGATGTCACTTTTTGGTCCCCTCCGACACACTGCTTTACCCCATCCTGGTGGATCAGGGGTCGAGGACATAAACGCCACAAGCCCTATCAGGGCTGTTGCTACACCTGGCTCACTTAGCTGGCAGCAAGGATGGGGTGGAGCAGCAGTGCGGAGCAGCGAGCGCCCTGCCCCTTGCCTGCTGATGGGCAACACTATTGAGCCGCTACACCAGCCTCCAACCCACCCCCACTCTTTGGAAGCTTTTGCTGTGGGCCTTCATAAAGTGCCTGCAGCCAAAGGTTCAGTCACGCAGGATGGTCCAGCACCACCACCCCTGCAACCCATCACAGACACTGGAGGGAGGGAAACTTGAAGCAAAGCGCTACTAGGAGATTCCAGGGTTATCCAAAGTGCTCTTTGTTAACAGCACTGCCAGAGGCACCCTATGGGGTGCATATCCATGCTGTGATGTGTGAATAGCATGCTAGCATGGTATGCACCCTATTCACACATCACAGGCTCAGAAGTTTGCTCCTGCAGTGAATCTCCCCATTTCCCCTACTCAGTGCACCTTAGTTCCCATGGCAGGGCAGTCTCACAGCGCATGCATGGAGGCTTCCCCATAAGCTGAGCTACACGGGAAGATGCACTCCAGGAACTCCAAGGGTATTATTATGCACAGAACTGAAGTAGAACCAGGCTGAAGCAAACCTCACTAGAACGCGTAGGATCAATGCTGAATCCTTAGCAAAAACTGTTTTCCCCTACAAATCCACTTCTCACCACAGTACTCGCCACCTTTTCCACATCACTTTCCCTGCAACACATATCCCCTCCACTGCCCCATTTCTGTGGTTATCACTACGCACCATCCTGCAAAGGGCTAGACTCCCAGGCATTTCATTGCACTGTGATTCCCGTTCTTCATCAATATATTAGGAAACACTGAATATCACAAATAGCTTTTGCCTGAAAGAGCACTTTGCCTCCAACACACAAAGCACTGAAACAATAGTGTGGATAGCAAATGGAAACAAGATTGCGGACAGACTTACCTCTCAAGCTAACAGAATTCCAATCCATTTGCTCAGGTGTTATACAAGTCCTCAGAGAGTCGCATGCTAGGCACTCCTCTTGGCACGCTGGGTCACACACCCAGGGAGGATAAGTGCATTTCTAACCAGTTGTACCACAACACACTCACATCCACTCCACATCACAGGAACAGACAGTCTGTCGACCTGCAGAGTTTGGCACATCACCTTCTCAGGCAGGAAGGCAGTGACTACATGCTGCCCTGCAACTTAAGATCTAGGATACAACTGCCACAACACGGGAACGTAAAGCAGAGGCAAGAGGAAAGACTGAACTCTGCATTCACCCCATTAGCCTTATGCAAGTCTGGAAACATCCTGTGCAAGTCAGAGCTGTTGCAGGAGTCTAGAGGAGAAAACACCCAAGCTCCACAGTGTTCACACCTTCAGCCCAGTTCCTGTCTGACCAGCCAGATCAGCAGCCTCTCTGCTTTTGTCCCTTAATAACTTCTGGGCTTATGAGCCAATTTCAACTATAACCAACACAGGACAATAGTTATCCAAGGATAACTACATTCCTGAAAGTTTTATGGCCACTGGCAACTGGATAAACTGCCATGCCCATGGTTTAAAAAAGGTGCAGATTTTCTCTTGCCTGGCCAGGGTTAAGTGGATCAGCACAGTGGCAGCCAGTCAGCCCATGCCATCCGTCATGTCACATGCTACATCATCTCCACATGGCCATTAGGAGACATGGGAGGGAGAGTATTTGGGGACACAGGGCAAAAGCATTACAGTAGGGAAGAGGTACTTCTAGAGATACTAAGTTCAGAATACATCATTCAGGTCCACAGGAAACAACTTTGGTTTGCATGATTTCCAAAAGGAACGAGCAAATTAGATAATCAGTATGTGTGCAAACATGCACTTGTATGTGAGAAAATACTAAGTTCTGTTCATTTGCAACTAAAAATATTTATCTCCTTCAGCAATTTATTCTGTTTGAGATCACCATGGAGTACTTGTAATAATGATAAGTCCCATGGAAAAGAGGGGGCCTGCACTGCACTGAGAAAAAGTCTGCAGCATTCAAGGACACCTACAGAGAAGGAGCAGCCACCAGACAAAACCAGAGGAAAAGAAGCTCTATTGGTCCCACTGTTCAGTCTCATGGGACTACTTCAACACTTGTTCTCTCACTCAGGAGCCAACCAACCCTAACTTCACCCAACCTGAGGCTAGCTCAACAGATAATATGATCTGGCATACATCAGCATCTCTAGAGCACCCCTTCCTCTTCTCTTAACTATTCACTCCTCTCCCCACAAAGTCTTCCCTGTTGTTCTTGGGCACATCAACACACACCATCGTTGGGGAAATGTTTTGCCTTGCCCTGCCTTGAGCTGGCAAGGAGATCTCAGAAATGCCAGCATCGACTCTTTTAGCAGCAGTGTTGGCATATGCTGGCTTGAAGCATTTGTCAGACTGCCCTAAAACATCAAAGCAGAAGGTCTCAGTCGTCCAAATGCTGTCTAGCTCTTTTTCTTTTCTTATTGATATTTGTCTTCACAGAGCTTAATGAACACAAGCAGGCAACACACCTAATTATTATTACTATAATTACTGCTAAATCATTAGGCAATTTATCAAAGTAAAAATAAAATCTACAGTTAATAAATTTTCCAAAATGGATGGCTGGGATAGCAGCGGCTGTCTTTGTAGTTAAGACTGCCCAACACTGTTCTTTAAAATCATCACTTCATAAATCACAGATTTTAAATAAATGTTTGCTGAGACTGTTTTTAATTCAGTGGAACTTATATTAGACACAAAAATTAAAACAGCAAAGAATTATTTCAGAAGACAGTGATAGAAAATGTACAGATTCGCCCACATTCAGTAAAGTCTACTCATTTGCACATTTGTCTAATTAGTTCTAATGTCTCGTGGGGTTAAAAATAGGAACAGAGATCACAACAGTAGTCAGAGTGACACATAGCTATGCATAAAGACTTCACCAAATACAGTTAAACAGTATCCAAAGGATATTCTCAATTGACCATGCTCAGAACTCGAACACTGGTCCCAGAAAACTTCTTGATGTTCCACCCTGCATTAAATATGTTCCCAACATGTGGTTAGTCTCAGGAAGAACATCCAGCTCCACAGAAATCACAGAGCTACCAATTTTACCGTATTTTATAAGCATATTATTTAGACTCACAGCATGGTAGAACATGTCCTCTTTGAAATCCTCACTTCATAGTGTTCTGCTTAGCTTCCTCTGACACTCACTTGGGTTGAGGCCTCACTTCACAGCCTTTCTTAACACACAATGCCACATGCTGCTAATTAAAGAGGCCCCATTTTACAAGTTGGATATCTGAGTATTTGTTACAATGGGAACATAAATTCTGCTGATTCTTCTTTTCTTTTTTTTTAAAGGGAAATTTACAACAAAACCCACAATTCTATGTCATCATTTCTCACTTGTGCAATGACAGAATTCAGAAGTTAGAATACACCAATTTCAAGCTTAGCATTCAGACCTAACCCCGTTTTCCTGTGCCAATGTGGTATCATCATTAATTACATGAGCGTATACTACACTATCCTAAGGACTTCCACAGTGGGCACACAAAGCATACATTTCTTGTGGAAAGAGATGACCGTGCACACTTGTTAATCTCTATGAAAGTTTGATCCTAACACCTACCATGCAACAGTTAAACAATGCAAGGAATGTGGAATTATTACTTTCTCTTGATTTTTTTTTTAACTACATTTAAAGAAAGAAAAATTAAGATCGCAACATAAATACAAAGCAATCAGATAAGTGTTATAAACAGTTCCCATATATTCCAGTTTTTCAAATTACTTTCTTTACATATACTACTGATGTTATATACAGCACTGTTAAACACAGCAGTCCTCCTTCTGTCTGAAAGGTTTATAGCTGTATGCTTCCAAATTTCTACCAGAAGAAGTATCATCTAAAAGCAAGTATGCTATCCCAGGTGGAGCTTTTAGATCTTGTTAGGAGGGCTGGCACCTAAGCTTTATACCCTTTCAGAATTAGGAAGTACACAAAGTACAAAGTATATAAATCACCAAGACTACATTACAACTTAAATATCACTATATTATTATGATTTATGTAGGTATTTATTACAGCATCATTCCTGCAAACTCCTTACAATAGTCAAATCTGCTTCAAAATCAGCATGTGCAAAGCAGACAAGACCTGACATCAGACTGAATAGAGTATCTATCATCTTCAGGTAGCCCAACCTCCCTCCTGCCCACTTCCCGGCCCCCCAGTTAAAAAGAGTCTTATTGTGGAAAGAGGCTTAGATAACAGCCTAATGTTTCAGTGACTATTCTTTTTGTAACAGCTCGCAGAGAAAGAACAAGATTTATTTTGTGCTTACATTTATTTTCATGATAATGGTCAAGTGCAGCCTAGCAGCTCTATCTTCTGCAGCTGACAGCAAGAACTGCTTTGCCTCGGGAATGGCTTAAGAATACCAAATAAAACATGGGCTCTAGAGAAATGGACATTAAACAAGATCAAATACACATATTTTATATGTTGTTCTGTACAAAATACAACACTGACAAACCTGCATGAGAAAGTCAAAGAACACGTGCCCAGCTAGGCTCCTTCATCACGACAAATAATTTCAACATAGTTTAAGTCCTGTTGAGGCTCTACTATAACTTTTCAGGGGGAAAAAAAAACCCAAACAATTCACAATAACTGTAGCAATTATTACAACTGGGAACATCATTCTCAGAAACAGATTCTTACAGTGCTGGTTTTTCCAAAACACAAAAATCCACACCTTGGAGGTAGGATTCAACATATGCCTATAGTGCACAAATCTTACATGTGACTATGAAGATAACAGAAACAGGTGGGTTGATGGCTCAATTCATCTCAAGAGGGCATGAAAGTCAGTCACAAACTCTACGTGGTTTATCTCTGTTATGTGCACAAGGATATTCACTTACAGGGTTGCATCACATTCATTGCTTCACACGAGTACACTCATGAGCTCCACTCTGCTATTTTTCCAGCTAACAGCCTAGAACCTTGTGCAACAAACCACATCTGTGACAAACCCCATATCTGTATTTTTTAACATGCTCTCAATGTATGCAAAAAGCAGAGACAGAACGATAATCAAAAGTACCAACACAGTAAGTAAGAGCAATTCATAAAAATCACCTTATCTGTGGTTAAAACACTGCTGCCAGTGTCCTCTATGAGCTACACAGCACTACTAAAATAAAAAAACGCCTAGCTAGTTAGCTTTTATTGTTGGAGTCAAAGGCAGCCTTGGATAACTCAGCTGAGACCAGTATAGGTACAGCTTTTATCACACAAGAGTTTGTATAGTTTAATTCCTAAAGCAACTTCACATCAGAATCTCTGGAAATCAGAAACAACTAATAAACTGCTACTGTTGCCGCAGCAGCATTGACAATGCTTGGCTTAAAAGAACAAATGAAAATGAAAATCAACAACAAAAACCCCAACACACACACACTCACTCCCTAATATTACAAGCACCAAACACTAAATATGTCAGTGTATACAATACTTCCCAAATGCTCTGCTGAATTACTCCAAGAAGAAGTGAGATAAGACCAAACTTTAATATGTTCCTGTTAGTGCAGTGCTTGCACTAGAGATGATTATAGTGTTAATAATGAAATACATAAAATTGCAAGATAGAATAGTGATTTGTTATCAGTCAATAAAACTGTTGCAAATAACTGTGACCATGGTTACATAAAACATCAGCATTAGGAGAACATGCTGCACCTGCTGAAGGTAAAACCATTGATTTACCAAGAAAAAGAAAAAGAGAAAAACAGTATTTAGGAGTAGAAGCAATTACAATGCATGCATGATTTCCAGCAAATGTAACAAAAAGGCTGCTCATCAAAACACAAATCATTAAATCCCAGCAAGATAACTAGCACCATCCTACGAACATCTCCCCATGCCATGCAGAGAGAGGTAAGAACAGTCCCAGTGCACCAGACCTGGAAGTAGCCATCACAGGATTCATTCCAGCTCCCAGGAGTCACGGAAAGCTTCACGATAAGCTTCAGTGAGAGCAAGGTACAGCTCATGCTTTTTATAATATTGGTTCTGTGCTTCATTGCTGAAACGTGCACTTTGGCCTTCTGCTTTTCTGGTTGGGATCACAAAAGCAGTAGCTCCTGGTATGTGAGCCAACTACACAACACCTCAAACACTCACTCTCTTCCAATGGCTGCTTTAAGAACCAGGCAAGCTTTGGGTGATGCTCGTTTACCTTACCTAGCCAAAAATGACACTAAGAGAGAGAATGCCGTGTGAACCTTATTTATACAGACAAAGACAGTCTGAAGATTAACAGAAGAGATCTATTCAAAATTAAATCACATCATTAGAAACCGAGAACAAGCCCACTGGAATTATTCTGCACATGAGAAGTAGCAGCTGAGAATCGGGATCACACAGTTCATGAACATGTGTGTTCTTCAGACCATTTTTAACTAGGTTAGATAGTCAGAAGACAGGGGGCATAAGTTTGTCCATTAGCCATTATGAGGCTAGGAAAAAATGCACTTGGCTAGATATGGAAGAACAAGGTGGGGCGGGGGGGACGGACGGGGGGACCAAAACAAAAAAAAACAAAAATTAACATTCACAAAATTTGTCAAGGGAACTCTCATTATACGGTTTAAATTAGGACTCTTCTATCAGGTTCAATAGTGATATAAATACAAAAAGAACATGCAACAAAGGATTAGTAGTTCAGTCTACAAAATCAGTTATAAGCCAGAAAGAACACCGAGTAGCACACCATTATTTAAGTGTGGAGAAGAATGTAACATTCCTCTGCTGTCATTTGTGTTTTGAAAGTATATTGGATTTTTTTTTTTTTTTTTTACTTCCTGTTTCAGAGTCATGGCATTTCATAACCACACTTATTTGAACTTTCCATAACTACATCCGGCACAGTGCATAATGCTGTTCTCAGTGAAATAAAAATTCTGATTTTCTTTGCAAGTAGGCTCAGTTCAGTAGGATCAAATTTACAACATTAATAAATCACCAAAACCCAAGATAGCATCTCAAAACAGTGTAATATATAAGCCTTAGCTGTGTTTTACAAACACATTAATCATGAACAGATTGAATAGGCCCATGGTAAAGTGATCCTTCATCCACATCCATCTGATTTCTTTTCAATGGTTGACAAAATATTCTTAAAGCAATATTCTACGCTATTTCCTTCATGCTTTGCCAAAGCTCTTCTGCAGGCCCTGGCCTTCAGAAGACGTTTTTCAGATGCTTACATGCAAGCAAAATGTCAGTCAATGCATGACATACGCCTTGGGTTCCCCCTTCTGCCACCACCATGAAGGATTCCTGTGGCACTGCTGAATTCTCAAAATAGAGCTGCAAATCAGATCTGTGCCTACCTTAGCACATAGCATGGCCTGACAGGAGTGGATTTCCAGACCAAAGCAGGTGATCACTAGGACACAGCATTCCTATTTTTAATGGTTTGGTGGGTTTTATTTCAGAGTAGATCTAATCTGGTCCTATGCACCAAACCTGCTTCATTGGGTAGAATACTCACATCCCAGTTTTGTTTTGTCTGGAAAGAATCCAGTTAACGGATGGATGCTCTGTAGGACCATTTTCTGACGTGAACCAGGAACTAATGAGAACAGTTAGAACAGTCTCCCCGAAAGCACACTTCTGACTTGAACACACTAATGTAGACATGCTCCAAGTCACAATTTTCTCCACTTGATGTTAAATCTTGTCAGCCAAGGAAGAATAATCCAGCAGATGGAGGCTTCAGCAATGGGCAATCTAGTACCCTGCCACCATAAAACAGGCAGAAATGAGCCTTTAATAGGAGAAGACAATAGTTCTTCATAACTTGACCATATAAATCCACCCCAAATCCCTGCCCTTCTCTCTGCTTGATCATACCCTTCCTTAGACCTAGGCTGAAACCACTTCCTCCATGGCTCAGTCCTTACCCTTTCTCACTCAGCTCATGGCCCTAAGTGCTCTTCCTCAGCAACCTCCCCACTAACTTTGTTCCTTTTCTCCTTGAACTAGCTGCATGTAGAGTAGACATTCAGGGTGATCTCTCCTCTAGGCTTCCTACTGATCTGCACAACCATCTAACTCTCATTCTTTCAAACCAAAACTGAGGCTCCAGCAGACCTGCACACGTAGCCCTGAATACCGCAATGAAGCTGAAAGAACAGATGAGGAACGTGGAAGGGAAACAGGTCTCAAGCTATCTGAAATGTAATAAAAATGAAAACCTTGCAGGAGTTCAGCAGTCAGGGAACAGTATTACACTTGAGTCAGGGGATCATCAGGAGGAAGACATTCAAAAAGCGATCTAACAAGATACAAGGGGAGAGGGAAATTGACTCCAGAGAGGGAAGTTGCCCAAGACAGAATGAAAACAGATCTTGGAAAGTACTACATGCAATGTTGAAACATAAGAAAAAGTGAGAAAATATATATAGGACAGATGTAGATAATTCATACGACTTATTTTTTCCATTAGAAAACTCTAAAATACTATTTTGCTATTCTTTAACAAAGTGCTTTTCACTAACATGTCACAAAATCTTCAATTTAATGCTAAATAAACTTATTGCAGAGCTTGGGCTGGAGGTGGAATGCAGCCAAGCTATTGCTTAGTAATGGTTAATACACCGTTTAATTGATCTACTTAATATAAACTATTAGTGCAATGTATGAAGAAAAGCATAACATACACATTAAAAAAAAAAATCAGTGAAATGTAAAAATAAAATAAACACCCACCTTATTTTTATTCATCTGTGTTTTCATATTCATTCTCCTTGAAAAATGAAACTTACTGTAAACTTCACCTCCAACAAACAGATTTGTGTAAAGAAGGAAGAAAGAAAAATATTTTATCTGGCTCAGTTGGTTTTTGTTAGTTGAATCTAACCTAACCCCAGCTTTTTACCTGGTGAAAAAGTGGTCCAATGTTTGCTATGGAACTATGAACAGATACGGATTTTCTTTTCAATAGGCAACTAGGTATTTTTGAAAGCAGGCGGTAGTAACAAGAAACTATTTTGCAGCACTGTCTTTTGCTTTCAGCAGAAACTGTAATAGTAAAAATCTGTGCAAGGGTTCTACGTCAGCTCTGTGAGCGGAAAGCACTGTAAGATGACCAGGAAAATGAAACACTCATTGCTAAGTTTAAAAGGCAAACCAGAAATGAAACATTTCTTTTTTCAACTAAAAAAATCATCACAAAACACAAATCAAAAGTCATTGTTGCTCAGAATATGCATATAAAATCCTTAAAGAAGCCAAGCACTTTCTCCACAGCTGGAAAAAACTCAAGGTTAAAAATTTAGGCCAGAAATGGTCACGTCAATCTCCTGTTCATTGAAGAGAATTAAGCTGACAGAATCCCACACGTATACAGACAGACTATGGAAGCTGCATTATTTGATGTCCTGCCTGGTAACACAGTCACTCTGGGCACTACCCCTCTACAACACTTGAACACCCTGGCCTCAGAGACAGGATGCTCTCTGCTCTCTTCCCCTATACCCATTCCTTCCTTCCCCTCTTCAAACTTCAATACTTTCAGCAGCCAAAGATATTTTTACAACCTTTGTTGACCCAACCTCTAAGACAACAAAAATAATTAAGGGGATTTCCCTACTTTTGGGTAGACTCCTACCAACTGTCAAAAAGAGAGATCATTTGGTTTCAAGCATCTGTCAAATCTAAGAAATCTGCTGTACATTATTTTATTTCTGTATAAGAAATTCAGCTGAAATTTTCAGCGATGCCTAAAGCAAATCAGCTGCTCTGTTCCTGCTACCCTTTAAAAAAAAAAAAATATTGCCTATTTTCTCTTATATACCTTCTTCCAAGTACAACAGGTAGGAGGAAAAAAAAAAAAAAAAAGCTGCTGTGGGTTTTAATGTGCCAAAAAATGTCATCATCTTCCAGACTGTCAATAACTCAAGTGAACCTCCAGAGCAATATGACAGTTTTAGGGAGGATTTTTGCTATTCTGTATACTGCATGAACTCTCCTAAATCAGAATTAAACCAGTGTCCTAATCAGGGTGCCTGTGGGCTTGACAACACAAGGATTGGGACAAGTCCTACACACAGTCCCTTATCAGATATTAAGGACTTTTCTATGGTCCCTATTAATCCGAAATCAAGGTCTCTTCTAATACACCTAGAACAAATATATTAAACAAATTATTATAACCAGTTGAAGCTATACTAGTACATACAACATAATCCTACAACCATGAGTTTGACTTATTCCCCCTGCCACTTCCTGTCCTCAAGCCTGTCATCTGATGAAAAGCAGAGATAATGGCATTCCAACAGCTAAAAGAAGCTCATTTTTGTGGCGTTTTAGGATCCATCTGAGAGAAAACACTTTCACTGCTTCTCCACACACATACTCTGTATTTCATAGTCTCCTTGAGTGAAAACAGGAGGGACCCCACATAAGCCCCAAACTTTTTGAATGACTAACAAATAACACAACAATTCTGCAGTCAACTCAAGATTTGCCCAGCTGTTCTTAAATCTCCTACGTGAGAACGATCAGCTTGATCCTCCAAATCATCAAGGAATACTATTAAATGTCTTCGTACAATGATAAACAAGCGTACTACTGAGCCACAGATGGTCAAAGACTAAAATAACCTTTCTTGTATTTAACTTCACCTTAAATGTCTTCCTAGTCTTTAATCCAAAACCAAATAAAAAGGCAGTGAAAGCCTACAGGTCTAGTCTACACCAGCATCAGCACTGGTGCTTCTCAAAGCAAAGGCTGCCAAACAACTAGGGTGAGCGTAAACACGCTTAAACGCTTGACATCTATAGCTGCAATTCTCTAACGCGCTTCCAGGATACAAACCTGAGGCTGTGCTGTTTTGAAGTGCATTGAAGTGAGCAACCATCCATTATTTTAAGCTAGACCTCTGCTTAGAAAACCTGCACTTTCAAAAACCCTGTAACATTCTATTCTTTCCTGAAAGATGCCTGGTTTTACTCAGCCCAGCAAAAGATTTGTCCATATATGGACAACCCTGAAGACAACAAATGGCTCTTTTCCCAGTCTATTATCAAGCCAGGAAATTAGACTGCCTGAGGTACTCTGCCTTACTAACTCGGTTCAGAGCCGAGAGGAAACATTCACGAGTTCGTCAATCAACCAGTTTCACACGAAGGTAAACGGATGCTTTTCCTTTACAGCTTTAGCAGCAATCGCCACCACCAATTATATAGAAGATTAAAGTCCTCACACAGCCCTGTGAGATAACAGAGTGCTAACGATGACAGTTGAAGTTATAGGGCAGACAGCTGTGTCCCCTAGGGCTTGGTGGAGGGGAGAAAAAAAAATATTAGTAATTTTTAAAAAACTAGTAATAATAAAAACAAACAATCAAAAAAAAGAGAGTAGAAACAGGAAGAAAGCAAACCTGTTGTCTGCTTTTTAGTAAAGCCTCAGATATTTCCTTGCATTGCTAAGATTTAAATCTAGTTCTATATAAACCTCAAGTCTGAAGAACACTATTGGTATGAAACACTTTGCCCTCTGATACTCAGCTGCCTGTAAAGCTCTTTGGCCTTTCCACTCTCAACTTGCAGTTGAAGTCACTTTCTTTAGTAAGAAAACATATATACGAGAAATCTTTACTCTAAATAGCTCTGGATTCAGGATCCAAAGAGGTTAAGGCTTCCTAAACGGCCAAATAGTACCATCTGTCTTTCATACTGGAAATTCTGCAAAGAAACCCCTCTCACAGAGTCAGCTCAGCTGCCTAGAAACTAGTGGCAAGCCAGTCTTTGCCTTTTTAAACTGCAACAAAGGAAATTATTAAGGAAGCATTAAAACCTAAGTGCACCATAAAAGGCATCTACCAGAAAACTAGCTGCTATTTGCAATAAAGAACGTGCCTTATTTACCCAATAAAAAAAAAAATTAAATTAAAAAAAAAAAAAATCACAGTCCCTATATCCTCCTTAACATATACAGAAAAAAAGAAGGTATCACAAGAAACATGACTAAAGGTTGATATTTCAGCTCCTCAGACTGGCAGAACTTCTTTCAGAAGCTGGTGTAGGGACTGTATCTCCTCAATGGAAAAATATGAACTGATGTGTCACAATCTATTTTTGTTTTGTTGGGATTTTTAAAATCTTCCTCTTCTGCCAGAAAATTCCTTATTGCCCCTTCCATTTCTTGATGTCCCAATTGTCTTTCCAGCTATGTTTATTTTCTGATTGGCAAGGAAACTGAAATTCTATCTTGTTTCTTTTATATGCTTTCTTGCTCCCTTCCGTTTTCCTCCTATTAACACATCCTGCGCACGTTTATCTTTCAAAGTACACTTCGCAGAAGAATCAAGCAGCCCGTTATGCTGCCAGCATTAGTCAAGACAAGAAATAGCTGTAAGAAGGCTACTTAAAGCAGTCACAGAATTGTAACTACTAGATATCCATT
>NW_009260059.1:40806-57866 GCF_000687185.1 Egretta garzetta
CCATAAAGCTACCAATCTCATTCATTTGACAGCTGCTCTCCCTTGGTAAAGCTGTCAACACGGGGGCAGGTGTTTGGTCTTTCAGAGAAAAGTCTCTTCTAAATTGGAGTTGTGATGGGATAAAAAGCAAACCCAAAAAACACCTCTTCCTGAAGACACCGCAACTACTAAGAGGCTGTGGTAGGAAATCAGTTAACAAAACCTGCAAGAAGTTTTGGAAGGAGGAAAGGCCACCGAAAGCTCTCTCACCCTTTCAGCAGATCACTCTAATAGGGGGGGCAAAGCCGTCATCTCATCCCACCAGGAATCCCACATCTGTATTTAGGAGGATATGAACAGATCAGTTTATGTTGTTAAAAATACTGTTACCAGCACTTGGTAGTACTCTATTTCCTTCCCTAGCTTCCACCACCTGCCCACCTTCTACATGAATAATACATTGGAATTTGACAAAGGTACAATACATTAGTAAAGAAAAATATATTTACCATAAATTAAAATGTAAATCATGCATAACTTAAAATCAGCAAGGGAAGGGAGTAGGTGATGAAGTGAAACTACAACAGCTCTAGCAGTTCACAGTTTAACAACAGCATTTAAAAGCAGTATTTCCCTTCCTCCTTTTTGGCCATTAAATCAGTCAGAGGAAGGGTTACTTCATCTGCCCAGCACAGTAGTCCACTTCAAAGTGCCACAGCGCTTGAGAACAACTGCTGTCTACGTACAATTATGTGAATACCAGAAGAAAAGCTGTAGAATGGTGAACTAGTTTACAATCATATTTTGGACTCCAGTCTCCCAACCATAAGCAGCCCTGTTTCCTCACCACAGCCTCAGAAACAGCAACTATCATTTTTTTTCACAGAGCCTGCTGATTTTCAAAGATGTCACAAGCCCATCTGTTGAGTCAAAGAAAGGAAAGTCTCTGTAACTTTTAAAAAAAGAGTCAGGAAAATTAAGCTGAACTCAAGTCAAATGTAGCAAGTGCCTGAGTATAAACTATCGCTGTGAGCTGAGCTGGAAGGGAAAGGGCCTTAAATATGCTTGTAAACTGTATATTCATTTCCCAAAATACAGCGGCTTCTTGCTTTCCGCTTTCAAGAAAGAAAAACTCAGTTAAATATAATGAACTAAAACATACTCAGATGTCAAATAGTCTGGTTTGGGCAGTTCCACTGTGCTTCCTTCAAAACTTAACATGAAGTTAATTAAATGTATTATCCTTAACCAAGTCATTATCTGAGCAACGTTTTAGTGTGTTTGTTAGGGAGCTTTGATGGTCTGCTTCCACAAGTGTCCCCCCTCAAAAAAAAAAATTAAAAAAAATTATGTTGACAGACTTTCAACCCTGAACATTGCACAGCTGGCTGAAGGGCACGCAGGGAGTTGCCCGTCTGCAGCATCCGATCAGAAGAACCATCTCTGTGCTCCAGTATTCCAACTGCTACAGGATGAGCATTGTCAACTCATTTTTAATACCTGCCACAAACACTGGGGGAATAAAAAGTCTGTTTCAAGTCCAAAATGCAACTTATGATTCAGAAATACACCTCTGGTGTATTGTATGACTGGTGCCCCTTTGTACAACAGCTATTTAATGGGGTTTTTTCTTAAAAACTTCCATAAAGACATCACAATCCTTTCATAAGCAAAACATGAGTTGCCATACCCACCCCCCCAAGCTGCAAACCAGCAGGGAAAAAGGCCTTATTTTTTAATCACAGGGAAGGTAGCGAAGGAAAGGTGGTTTCCATTTTCTGTCAGACATGCACATAAGGAGAAATCAGCAGCAGAACTGTGTAGAAGTTTCATTTGAAAAATCCATTAGCGCTTGCAATTCCCTCTTTCCCCTCAATTTCCATATCCTTTATAAACACAAAATACAGTTCGTGCCCTTGAGCTTGTGCCAATGTACGATTTTACAGAAAGGCCATGTGAAAATCTTAGTGGTTCAATACGATTTAAATGACCAGATGAGGTTGTTATGAAGTTGGAACCGAGCACACCAACATCCAATAAAAGGAAACTTTGACCAGTTTAACATACCTTATTCATTAATTCAAACCACCCGATAGTGTTCTTTCAAGTTCATTTTCCTGAAATCTGAAGCTAAACCAGTCTTCATTTAATTCACAAATGCATTTAGAAGAAAAAAAAAGTCTGTTTGAAAAAAAAAATAAAATAAAAAAGAAAAATAATCTATGTACCATTCTCATCTGTGAATCCAACTCTCAGCTTAGAGAGTTTTATGGGATTTGACTTGCAAATACATCTTTGGCCTGGAAAAAACAAACAGCCACAAAATGACCATAAACAGAATAAATATCTTCAAGCTGTTACAAAAACATACTTTGTTTTACTTTACAAAATCATTGTCTCCTACTGTTTTTAAACCACTTGTAGAAGTTTTCTTCAGCAAGATTTATGCAGAGTTAAGCATATAAAAACCTGACCATTGAGTCTTCTGCCCTACAGCATACAGAAAGAACAACTGTCTGTCTAGTTGCCGTTGCCTTCCTATCAAGGTTCAGTCAGTGGCTTGCAAACTTCCTTGAGATCGTGGGCTATAAAACAGCACAAGGAATTACCTATAACACAAATAATTACCATTTTTTAATAATGCAGAGCCATCAGAGCAACATTATGACCAAGAAAGAGGGGAAACTTTGCAAGTAATCATTTTTGCTCCCATATCTCTATACAAAAGTAACTGACAAAGTGCCTAAATGTTCTACAGAACAGTTTCACAGCATCACCATGCAGGTCTGGCTGAATTCTGGAAACATCTCTGTGATCAAAGTATCTGTACACAAGAGGGACTTTTTTGCTTTACAATATTTTTTTTTTTTATTGGCTGTATGCTTTCCCACCCCCTGTACTACCATTGCCTTAAAACCAACAAAAATCAGCTAAAGTTACTAAGCACCAAACTTTTCATCCACTATGAACCCCATCAAAATTAAGGATAAAACAAGAATAACTAAGGGAAGGCCCTTTCCTTTGGAATGTTCTTGAAGATTTTCTGGTCACAAATTCGTTATACATAATTATTCACTCTACAAATTATCACTAAGGTAAATTTCTGTGCATTGTATTCTGTGACCAGATAAAAACATTTGGACACCCCAAGCATTCAGACCAGTCATTTCCAGAGGCCAAAAAAATAATATTCAGAAGTAGTCACTAAACATTTCTGGTTTGAATCTATGAAAAAAAAGCGCAGTATTTCTGCAAGTTATGAAATGCAATGTATTTCTACTTCAGATTAAATGAGATTTTAGACAAAATAGTTAAAATAGCATGTAATACAGCAAAGTGATTTGGTTTAAACATATACTGTTGCAGCAGACAGGATCAAGGTGATACTGCTTCAACTTAACGCATTTTAGTTTCCAAGACAGACTGAGAGGAAACAATGCATCTTCATCAGAAAATATATCCCTGACAGGAGTAATATGCATTAGGTAAATATTTAATTTATTTGAAGAATTAATCTACCAAGTCCATCCAGCTTTATGCATCTAGCCACTCTTGCTGTATCAATTACGTTGATTCCCTGTTTTAGCATAGCCTGAAGAGGAAGAGACTAGAAATTTTGTTGAAATCAGATTTGGCTGCGCCATATTTCAAAATATTTTGTAAAATTACTCTTCATGAATAAAAACTCTCAACACTGCTTTTAGGGACTGATGTCAGGAAATCGGATTCATAAAGCATGAATGACCTGTTACAGCAAAAAGATCACATGATAGGAGTAAATATCACGGCAACCGAAATCAATGACAAATCTTGCATTAAACGGAGCAGAGCTGCGATTTGTTCTGTTTCCAGGAAACACAAATGCATTACATCAGTTGAGATGCACTTCCCATCATGATGGCTCGACTGCAGAGTCCCTTGGTAAATTACACTTGAGAAGGAAGAAGCTACTGAAAACATCATTGACCTCTCCCCCCAGAAGCTATGTGTATCTGCCTTGTGCATAAACCATTAAAAATTTCAGGAATCTAAAGAAATTGGAGCCATCATTAACATAACCTCAGTCTTACTGAGAGAACTAATAAAGATGCAACAACAACAAAAGCCCAATAAATCTTGAGAAGGTCAAAAGAAACAAGACATGCAATTGTCTTACTGGTTTTCAGCTACAAAATTTGCCCCTTCAAATACATTCTGACCTTATGACTAATTGCAAGCAAATTTGATCAAACAATAATGTATCAGATGAGTTCATGAAAACCAGCAGCTAGGAAGACCACAGAGACATGAACGAGTGGCCACTAAAAGAGAACAGAAGTTCTGCCCACCTTCTGAGATAGCAGAGGTTCCAGGCAGCATGTAGGTTATGCGGAAATAAATCAGTTGAGGAAGCAAAGAGGGAAGAAATAGCTGCAGGAACTTCAGATCCAATGCCCACTGAGTTGCTTAGGGTTTAGAGATTACTAGTCTTTGTCTTACTTAATTTGAATTGCTCTGTCACAGGTGCAGAGTTGAGCTGATTCCCAGTGTTTCAGCAGAAAAACCATGCAAGCAAAGTAGCTGAAAATATGAAGACATATAAAATAGGAGAGCAGCGCTTAGGGTGGTACCCAAATTACGCACTGCTCCAAAAAATGAAAGCATTATGGCAGTAAGATGACAGTATTTGTATTACAGTGTTTTACCAAAACAATTCATAAATACATAGCTTTTTTTTTTCTCTGAACAGCATTATTACCAAACAAGTGTGGGATAGAACTGCTAAAAACTAACTAAACAAATCCCAAGCCTGAATTCAAAAGGTTCACTGATCTGTGCATCACTTGATAAGTTGATAAAACTGAAGGACTAAACCTTCACAAACAGAGTCTGACAGCCAAATAATATAAAAGACACCAGTAAGCAATGGACCACATATAACCTCCAGCAGTACAAGACAGGAAGTCACCATTATCCATGCTTCTGCATGTAAATGACATTGTGCATGCTGAATAGCAACACAGGAGGGTATCAGTAACCATCACCTGGACTGACTATACATTACTTTACAGTCACTGTACGATTTTAAACATGCTTATCTATTTCTCCTTATTTTCACCCTTCACTCAAACTCCTCCCAAAAACCAATAATTATTTTGAAGTTCAAGAGCTCTGATGTAGTTTCACAAAGATTTCCCAACTGATGCAAAGATGCAGGCTTGAGTTATGAAAAAAAAATCTACAAAATCCATCACATTACCGAACCGCAGTCCTCCCTCAGTGCAGCTTAATACTTCACTCTTTAAGCAACAGCACTGATTGCAGCACAATTAGCCATGGCCAAACCATACCAGTAAATACACAGGAGGAAGAAACTATGTTCTGAAACTTGGAACAAATTCATATTAAAAGGTAAAGCAAAACAGCTGCAAATTCTAATGTTCGAGATCAATAAACGAGGCAGAAAGCGGTAAGTGCCCAGAAAAATGTGAATCGCAAATACAGTCTAGAATAATCTGAAAGGTATCTTCTCTTCTGTCTTCTCGGTCATCTCTTTTCTCCCCCCAGTCTTATTGAGGCCGGTGAGGTAAACCTGTCATCTTTATGGTTCTTACCATTTCTCAGCAAATATGCTATTTGTTAAAACAGTAATTCTTCCCTCAGTGACAATGTATTTTAGAAAAGTGGCAGCAGCAGAAGTAGGTCTAATCAAAACTAATCATTTCTCCACTTCATGGTTTTAATACAAGCACATTTAAACTGGTTTCTCTGTTGGCCTTGAAGAAAACGATGCACCATTTACATTTTTCATTCAAAGCTCCTACATCCCCAGTGTCTGGGAGCTGTTTACAGAAAAAGATAAACACAACAACAAATTAAGTCATGGGAAGCTATAGCAACATTCTCCTTGGATCATTAAAGCAATGTTGTCTGGCAGAGAGATCCCCAATTTAGAAGCCAGGTCTTGAAGTTTCATTGTGGCTCTTCCATTTTCCTACTCCGTAACCACTCATCTAATTTGAAATGTTCTCCCCAACTGCTTGGAAAGATGACAAAGGTGTCCATGTTGTCTAAGTTTTAGACAGCCTCCTGGTTTAGAAAACTTCCAGGTTTGTTGTGAAAACTAGTCTGTGCTCACTCAGCACTTGGGAGCAGGAGGGTAGGAGCGGGTATCAGTATTTCAGGTTATCTCCAGTCATTAAAATACACAAAACTAGAGAATATTCTTGTACTTCTGACTATTCCCTTTTGCATTCTTTAGTACTATGCAAGTGACAAGAGTCTGTTACTGCCCCATGGTACAAAAAAAAAAAAATTATTTCATGCCCACAAAACTTTCATGCAACCACCACCACATAACCACATAAGACAACTAGCAATTCCATACTCTGTGGAAGGTCTTCACTATAGAATCGGAAGGATTCAGGGTTTGCTAAGAAAAAAAGAAAATACTGAATAACACTTCCTCTCATCAACATCATTCACATTCTGGGCTGGGTAAAGTACTGGGCAAGTGAAGCAAAAGTCTTGCGGGGAAAAAAAAACAAACACCAAACCAAAACCCTGAATATGCAAGTAGAGACCTTCATAAAGCTGATTTCCAAGATGGCAAAATCTGTGTTACATGCTATTTCCCCATCTCTGAAGGACACTTCCACCTTAAATAAGACATTTTAAACATGCACTTCAAACTTATTTTCAGAAGTTTATGAACCTTTAAGGCATGCATCTTCTCCCTTTTTAATCCTGGTCTGTTTTGATTGAGAGCAGATCGTCAATCTAGATCGCCATGGGGCCACACAAATGTGCTTGCACAAGGGAGGAGTACACATGTATAGGAAAGAGCAGCCTTAAGGAGGAAGAATTAGGCCATTTCTTTAAACAAGAGGGTTAGTTTACGTGAACTTCAAGTGGTCATGAAACTATGGCGTAACTGTATCAAGCACAGCCAAGCTGATCTAAGATGAGCTGCTGATGAAAGGGGTTATCCTCTCATCAGCTCCCAGCAACATGCTGATGTGGCTTGTTTTCCCATCAGCACCGATGATCCTCTGACTCCACAGTGAACTTATTCAGGAAGTTAACCAGGAGAAAACTTATCCTGCTCCAGAGAGACGCCACAGGCACCCAACATCTCAGCTCCCTGAAACAGCTTGCTTTGGGATCAGACATCTTCCAGCATTAACAGACAGAAAGGGGAACGAAGCAAGTAGGTGTAACAGTTTGTGTCTTCATTGCTTCCAGCAGCCTCTTGCAACCTGCTTCTAGAGGTTCCCAGCACACAAGTAGGACCCAAGGTCACTTTTGCAGTTCTTCATCAATCACAGCAGCCTACAGCTCAATACATTAGCAGACATTCACCTCTGCATGTATTGCAGGTTAGGAAGCCAGACAATGGGCTTGAGCCTTTTCTTCTGCTACCTCTGCTGAGCAGGTAGTGACTTCGAGCACAGAAGCACAGGTTAGAGATCTCAGCTGACACTAGTAGACCTGCCAGAGCTCACCTCTGAGAGGTCTAAAACCTACAAAAATTATATTAGTTTAAACCAATATAAAAGTCTTTATACAGGCTTTCCTATCAGTTTGACAACTCAGTTTTAAGTTTCAAAGTGAAGTTCAGCACAGGACATTTCTATATTTAAACAAAGTCTTAGCAATTTCTGTTTTAGCAAAAGAATTTCAATATTCCTCAGTATAACTGCATTCTCTTTTCAATTTTGATATATAGAGCAGATTTCAACTTCCTTACCATTCCTCCCTTCAGCTCGACAAACACTAAAATAATTGTTGTCAAACAAGAAAAACAAAAACCTCCTTTTACAAGTGCTTGGGAAAAAGTATTTCTTGGCACAGCAGAACGGCTAGTTTCTTTGCTTCAAACACAAGTTGTTAAAACAAGATGTTGCAAAGCGCTAAGAGTGTAGTTCAACATATTTAAAAAAAAGGTACACACAGCTAAATGAACAAAAACAAACAGAAAATTGACCTTGCAGTCAAATCAGAAGGTAACAACTGCAACATCATCTTTGTTTACAGGAATCAAGACTCCTCATGAACAAGTAAAAGGTCACCATCAGCAAAGTAACCAGCCACAGTGATGTTAGGTACAACATATCCAGGGCTAGAGCCATCCAAGGTGATTTCATGTTAAGAGACAAAGAAGGGGCATGCACTGTACATGTAGCCAGATTCATGCTTTAATAAACTGTTAGAAGAAATGGGAACAAGGTGGGTGAGTTATTAAATTACAAATAAAGCTTTCAAAAAAAAAAAAAAGAAAGAAAAAACACACAGAGTAGAATAGTAAAACTTTCAGAGTGACCGAGTAACATAATGGTAAAAGACGTGGCCAGCTGGCGTACAGAAAAGATTGTCAAATAGCAGTTGGTCAATCAGTGAAGACAACGTTAATCTACAAAAAGTGAAGAAATAAGTTAAAAAGTTATCTGTAAGTACATTCATAAAATACATGAGATTCACCAGGCACCACTTATGTTGTTACTAAAAAGAAGAAAAAAAATTATAGTTAAGCAGAAAGAAGGCATTTCTGACATTATAAAGAAAAATAACCCTCACACTTAAAAACCCCATAATCTTATACTTCAGTGAAATATTGTACTTCAGTGAAAAGATTTCTTCAAAATTTGATGATTTGCTGGGAGACATTTACATACGAAGTCTTTCATCTACCCCAAAAGAAACCTCTTAGAGTTTATAAATAGCTTTCCCTATAAGGATGAACACTTTCTTCTGCTGTAATCAAATTCCTTCAAGCAATAAAAATATTAAACTTCTCTTACCATTCCAATCTTCTCCTTTTTCTAGTTCTAATTTCTACTGCTTCAATACAACTACCATATATGGATAAGTCTCCATCATTTTTTGTTAATATAAGGTATGTGCTATCACCATACACACTTCATTCATTCTTGTCAACTGACAAACTTAGGTGTCTTCTCATTCCCCTATGAACATTCATTTGTGCATTTTAGCCACAGCTTTTAAGAAGCCTTCCAAAGCAGCAAGTTGAGGAAACCAAGACAGACAAGCTAAATAACTGCACTGAGTCAGGCAGCAAGCCCTGTCTCCTCCAGCAGAAATCCCTTATTCGTTGGACACATCTTTCATTCAGGACTTTGTAGAACCTGTGGTTCATTCACCAGGAGAGCTTGGTCTGTAGAAACAAGGTCTGCCCTAGTGCCACAAACAGTATAATGATTTCTCTGCTGGTCCATATGACTATGGCCCTATACAAGTAAATAAAACAGCCCAGAGCCTGTTCTCTAGCCACAAAGTAAAGGGGCATGACACAACTTGTGTCTGCAAAGCTAAACTCTTATCTTTACACAAGGTCAGAAGAGGTAAGTACCATTCCCACTGCCTTTTGGGAACAGTCCCCCTTTGCTTTCTCCCAACACACATGCAGGCAGTTAGGCACCAGTCTAAACTGGATCAAGGAGCACACTAAAAATTAAGCAGAATGGACGGGCTAGAGCTCAAGCCCACATCCTCTCGTGCTTAGTTCAAAAGTATCTGCACTGCATATAGCTCCAAGTCCAAAAAACATTTGAAAGAAACAGGCAATCTACAAGCACATTCCTACTCAAGCAGAGCCTATGGAAGTTCCTACAACATGCCAGGTGATCCTGTTCTCTCTACCACCGCAAGAGCTAAGCCAGAAGTTGTAAGGGGAGCACGCTGTTTTATAAACACTGGAGACCTATACTCTATGACCTCTTGAAAGCACTTCTCAAAAGGACACCTCTAATCCCAAGACCCTCTTGCCTTCGTAATCATGAACTGAAAGCCACAGAACTACATTTAAGACTCAAGATTCATGAAAAAGCTGCTCTCAAGGGTAGTTGTCTTGGGAGTCTTTAGTGGTGAAAACTGAAGTCTGAAGAGACAGGAACAGTGAGACACGTCCACACCAAAGCAATTTGCTCACAAGCATGAGACACAGGAGCCTGGCATCATGAAACCGGAGCACACGGGCTACGGCAGTGCCTGTTTTGAGAACAGATGAGTTCAGTTTCCTGTTACATCAAACAGTAACTTTCATCAGTCCTACGTTTGCTTAAAAAAAAAAAAGCAAGAAAAAAATCTCTACTGACATCACACTTAGGGCTGGGCAGAAAGTGGCAGATTAGGAAACACAATGAGTCACTGCAAATACAGAACACAGAGCAAGAGTTTTCAAGCTGCCATGCAAAATTCAGCCTTACAAAAAAAAAAAAAAAAAAAAAAAAAAAAAAATACAGCCAAAGTGAGGCACACCAGAAGAAGAGTAACAGCAGCATAGTGCTTTCACACAACCAAAGCAGCTGGGGAAAATAGGAACATTGTGAAAAGGACAGGCTAAGACATAGGCCCACTGCAGGAAGAAACAAAATCAACACAATTCAACAACCAGGAAACATCAGCTAGAATAAGCTGATGGGTGGACAAGGAGGAAATAATATTAAGCCGAAAATACAGATACAATTGAAAGAAAGAGAAAGCCATGCAAAGAAAGCACAGCCAACAGAGCTACGTTCCAATAAAGAATTCACTCTGGAGAAGTTGCCAAGGTATATGTATGAGAGAAAACCAAAATATAAGCAAAAAAACCCCAGTGTAAGTAAAAGAATGAGTTATAGAATCACAGAATTGTTTAGGTTGGAAAAGACCTTTAAGAGCATCAAGTCCAACCGTTAACCTAACGCTGCCCTTCCACCATTAAACCATGTAAAAAATAAACTTATAATAAACTTAACTGCTATGTGTTAGGGGAAAAAAAAAAAATCATTAGTTAAATACTGAGACACTTTTTTTTTAAGAATGAGTCAAAGACCATTACAAGAGAGAGTAGTAGCTTTACCCAGTCTGGAAGTAAATAAAATAAGATACTATGGAAGAAATACAATGAGGAAATAAAATTTAGGCAGTAAGGAAAACTACAAAAGAATAAACAGGGTGCACACTTAGCCACCATAATTCAGGCTAAGCACCTTATGCTCTGAACCAGCAGAACACCCCAATGTTGCAGAAATGCTACAAAAATATCTAGGGCAAAGAAAGTTGCAGCTTTCCTGCCAGTTAGGAAATTTCCTCACAGGGTGAAGCAAAGTAAAAAGTATTATTAAGGTGAACGTGGCAATGCTTGTCTGCAGCTAGAAATACCTGCTATTTGGGGTATGTATGGATCAGAAATGTGAGGTTTCTGTACAAAGTTGTTGGAACTTTGGATGCAAAAGTTTTCTTTCCTTTAAGAACTATTTGGGGCTTGACATTAGGGGATTTCTTTTTGATGCAAGAGGAAGGATGAGAGGAAGGAAGAATGTTGGAATTATTAACAGCTGAATAAACTTTCTTAAGACAAGTACAGCTCAGCTGCACAGGAGTTGGTTGATAATGCAGAAACAAGGAATCAGATCAATAAGTGCTAATGAAAGCATTAAATGTCCACAGTTTCCAGATGGAAGGTGGATTAACTGGTCTCAGATCCTGACAATCTCTTCTTTGGGTCCCAACATCAAAGAAGGTGAGATTACTACTGCTGTTGCTATGTTGAGGTTTATTATTATTATTTTAATTAGGAACCAGTAAAATGACTACGAGTTCTCTAAGGGCAGTGAATAACATCCAAAAGCATTTTCTTTTGGTATTCTTGAGCCAGAGCTACTTTGGAAAGCCTTCAAATGATAGAGAGACCCCAATTCTAGTCCTATTGAGCTATAAGATCGGGTATCTCTTAACAATGTGACTTTTTTTGGTAAAAATCTCACTTACCCAGACTAAAACTTACTATCAATGTATTTTTTCAAAAGAATATGAAATTTGGAAACACAGTATTTTTTTCTTCTTAATGTCACCTATGACAAGGTGCTTAGAAGCTGGGAATTAAGAAAGCTTCCTGCGGCAACAAATCACCAGGAAGAAGGTATGTAAAAAAGAACTCCGAAAGAAAGGAGTTCCTTGTAAATATATAAATGATACACTTTTTTGAACTAATTCATGCTCTTGCCAAGTTTTTTTTCTCCCCTAAGAACTTGATTAGCATACTTCTAAGTTGAGACAAAGCATTCTCAGTGTGCATTAACAGTAAAGATGAATTCATCAATTTACCCTAAAAATTTAGAACTTGTTAACCAGATTGTCCTTCTCCCCTGCAAAAATAAACACATCATGAGCATTTTAGAATGTTCACTTGTTAATAAAGTCACGATTGTGAGTCTGCTACCTGCCTTTTGAACTGTCTCATTCAAGTGTGCAACACATCAATACGGTGTCTGGCATAGCAGAAGCCAGAGTCTTCTATAAACATCAGCCAGGCTGGTTCCTCCCACACTAATTATGTCAGCTTGACAAGAAGTGATGATGAAACCACAGAAATACACTGCTTTCTCACAAGCCTTTAAAAAGGGGACAAAGGGGGTGGGGGGAAGCCCACCTCCAGGATGAAAATCCTGTTTCCTCACCTTGAAACAAATTAGGAAGAAAAAAACCCCATAATTTAATATAGGAGGTCAAAGCCAAGGCTTGATTCAACACAGCTGCCACGTTCAACCATATCAACTTTGTCACATCCCACAGGATAAACGAGGCTGAGCTGTGAGAGCCTTCAGATGGCAAAGGAACGAAGTACTGCAAGGAGCTGTCACTCAGTAGGTGGCACTCTTCAAACCCTGACAGTGGGAAGCCAAGTACCAGCACAAGTGAGGACACGTTACACGGCAAAGTCTGGATCTTTAGCAGAAATATCAACAAGAAATATTGAGCAATTTTAACCATAACTGACACCCACAGGGAATGCAACGGCTTTGTTTCAGTAACATATACAGCAATCCTGGTGTGTAATCTTTGAAGTTCCTAAGAATTATAATTTTTGAGTGCTATAGATATTTTGGATGAACACTACTGTATACTTGTGTACTAAAACCAGTATCTAAAGAAGTTATCCATTACATCCGCAGAATACTTTGAGTGCAGCCTTGTAGCTAATTATGTAGATGTAAGTCAAACTCATGAACATTTTTTTTTTTTTTTAAATCACAAAGCATAGCATAATTATTTAGGTTTTGCCACAGCTGTTCTTCAAACCTGGGCAGTAAATTTGTCACAATAAATTTAATAGATAACTAAGTCTTTTGAAAAAATATATGAATTGTTATTTCTGTGATATTTACTGGTGAAGATGTGGCCCACACACCAAAAGATTCAATTGTTTTTAGAGTTCAAATCAATACAAGGTATAACAAAAATGAAAACATTGTTCCATAAAACAGGTGTCAAATTTTCCATACCTGTAAATAGTATTTCTTCATTTAACAGTTACAGGCTTTTTATTATTATTTTAAATACAGGTTTAAATCAATACACATTACTGCTCATTTGATAAAACGGTAAAGGAAGAGCAGATTTAGTAACAAAGTTTGAGTACAGGTACTTGTAATTGAAACAGCCAGCAGAGGGAGCATAAAAACAAAATAAAAACACCCAAGCAGCCCTTTTTCTTTTTATATTTTTTTTTTTTACTTACAGTCTTAGCTTTCTTTTAGAATGTAATAGTGCCAAAAGTGCAAAAAAATATAATATTGTTAAAACCACTGAACTTTAAAGTATTAAACATGACTTGAAACTAAAATAATTTTTGAAGTAGTATTAAAAAAATTGGCCTCAAACTGAAATACAATTTTAATCACAGACAAGGTTAATATCGACCAATAAGCTGCATAAGCCATTGCCAAATTATAAATATACACACTCTTATTCTTATTTCCCAAATCTAAAACTAAGTTCATGATTTGAGAATATTGAGATAGTGTCAGCACAAAATCTTAAAAGTGAACAAAAGGTCTTGTTATACTGATCCATACAACAGAAGACAGAAAACCAAGTAAGCCAAGTATATGCCCCTAGATCATTAGTGGAAATGAGCATTTACGTGACTGTTTCAAAATCAAGTCACTAAGTCATGTATGTGCTGAAATAAAAACTCATCTTTATGCTTTCAGGCTTTCACCATGTCCAGCTGATGAGTATGGCTTAAAAACGAGCAAAAGGAAGAAGGACACAAAAGGGGGCGATTGGAGCGACCAGTCTTGTGTCAGAATCTTAAGTGAGCTCCGATCCTCCTTGCACAAGTAACAAAAAGAAACCATCTCCCAACTCACCTACACTATCTCACTGTGCATGATCACACTTTCCACAGTCCATTTTACACGAGGATCAAGCTTACTGAGATAACAGCGAAGGCGTTACCTCCTTTCTCAAGGCCTATGAGCGCTAGGTACCCCCAAGCCATCAGGCAAACATGGGCAGCAGAGCTGAGGAGTCAAAGGGACAGAGGATTAGTGATTCCAAATGTAAAGTGCATGCTTTATAGACAAACATTTGTAAAAAAATACCTGACTCTGACAAAGAAGCCCTCCTTCACTGTTAACAACTTGTGCCCGGTTTCCATTCCCTTTCCATGCCATTCCTTGCTGTCTGCCCTAACGTTGGTCCGTTACCCCTCTAAATAGAATGGCAGTGCTTCAGACCAGGATGCATGGCATTCCTATATATTAACACAAAATGTGGTATTATGAAACACCAGTCCTGGTGGTAGCCACTGAATGACATCATTTACCATCATAACTATACAACGCTTTAGTGACAATTTTGCTTTTAATTAATGGGGAGCCAGAATCCCTGGGGTGAAAACCAGAGACAATTCCATTTTCTACATCGGCATCTAAATTTTAAGCATGATTTGATTGTAAAGCCAAACCCTGTCCACCTTTACACATAGGATTCATTGATGAAGATCACCATTTGGCTTATAAAACCCTGATTGCAAATAATGAATACACAGACTGGTGGGGGAAGCCAAGCCAAGATTAACTTTCCCATTAGCACAGGAAATAGGAATACTTTTAACTTTATTTAAACCTTAATTGCTATTTTCTTCCACAACTACAAATCTTACTACATCTACTCTTTCTTACAGTACTACTCAAGCAGAGAATCTTAGCATCTGGCACACAAAGGTGCAGGATAAACTTACCGCATCACAAAAAAAAAAAAAAAACACCAGCTAAAAGGTAACTCTGTATAAAATACCAATATACTGATAATACTCTGACAAGCAGAAAGCCCTCATACTGTAAAATACTCATACCTGTGAGTAGACTCAGAGAACACAGATAAAATATGCTACACATGTGCAGCTTGAGAGACCTTGACTGTAGAAGGAACATGGGATGCTCCCCTGAAGGTAAGACATTTCACAGAAACCTGGAATACCTGGCAGCCTGCAGTATCCTAAATATGGTAGAACTCCACTGGAGAATTGATCCAGGATGTTAGACACTCAAAGTTTCTCGAAACACTATGTTATGCACCAAGTTACAGATTTTAAACAGCTAAGAAAAACAACACACACCACACCAAGTTCATATAAGCTTCTGCAGTCCAGTCCAGTACTTTATTAGGAATCTTAAAAACAAACAAAAAAAAAAAGCCAGATATGGCACAAACTGAGTATTGCAGAAGCTAAAATGTTAATAATATCAAGAACCTTCTAAGAAAATCCTAACTAGAGAGCACGCAAGTCGAAAGAGCTCAGAGGAGAAAGAGGAATACCTCTCTGGCAATTTCATTGTTTTCCAGTCTTGAGGATTCTATTAAGTCAGTTTTAAATCTCCCTTCCAAAAGGGCTCATCTCAGTTCTCTTCCCTACAAAACTCCCCAGTTACACTGTTTGACTTTAAAGACAAAAAAAGTCCAAGTATTTTTACAGGGTATATATATGTATCATTTAGAACCTAGAATACAATTCAGGAAACAAAAGCTATGAGATGCAGCACATTATCTTCATTATTCTACATGATCTCATCCTCTTCAAAACAATAGTAGCCTTCCGGCTGCACTGTAACCAGGACTGTGCACAGTCCTCCAAACAGTTGGACAAGCGCTCTTTGCAGTAGCTGCACTGGAACTGAATAGTATCTTGTTTGACTTCCCTCCACTCCTTTTTTCAGTCTGGTTTCCTAAGGAAATCAGGCTTATGCAATCACTCGGGGAAGGGGGGAAGCGTACGCATATGTATATATGCACATGTGTGAGTATCTGTCCGTCTGACCTAATACCTTTTAAGCCCGTTGGCCAGTTTCAATCACATTCAAAAGAGGAGTAGAGATAGCGGACATTTCAGTTCTTGAAAGTTTCACCGCGAGCAGGCTGCAGAGCACGGAAAAGTGTCTCCACAGAGAGAGAGGCGGCGTGTTCTCTTAGACGTCAGTAAACTCACAAGGGAAAGAACCGTTCTGCTCCTTTCCTGCCTGCAGGAAAATCTTCAGTCAGAGATCACAATCAGCTAAAGACAACCAGGTTTCTTGTGTTCAAGTGTTCATAAAATAGCTTGTTGAATTCACCTCCGCTTTTAAAACGGTGATTTGAACAGAGCTGAAGTTTTCCATGTCATCTTTTTCTTGGACTAGCATAGGAGAGAATTGCCCGCCATGACACACATTCCCTGGCTCAGTCCCTTGCTCCCAAGACCATTTATTTTAAAACATCAGAGTTGTACCATGCGCACGGCAGCATTCTACCCCTCTCAAACACAGAGAAAATAAAAACTGGAAGAGCTCAGGATTCCCTTCAGGCCTCAAAATTAAACAAGTATGTGGCTCTGTAACATAACCAACTATTGAATAAAGTTTCAAAAAGACAATACAACCAATACATAGGCATCTTCATTCACCTCTACCACAGAGCAGAACAAGTGCTACCACACTTGCAAGCTATTGTGCTAAAGACAGCTGTGAGGCAGTAAGACAAATAATGAGGTTTCAGGTGACATCTCTATAGCTCTTCTCACATCCCCCCAAAGTACATACAGGTGTGATCTATGCACTGTTCACCTGTATCCAAAAAGCCACCTAATAAAAGTATGCTAACAGATGAAAATGCAAGTTTGGCGACACTTCAAAGCATAAATCTATGATTTAAGAAACAATCACAGAAAGAAGAAAAATAAAACCAAAACAAAAACCCGAATAACCACAGCTGACTGAAGTCACCCTGAGCATCAAAACATCAGGCGAGCAAAAAAAAAAAGTTTATTATTAAAAAAA
>NW_009260059.1:58472-59087 GCF_000687185.1 Egretta garzetta
GTGTGCCCCCTGCCGATACCATAACGCTGCCTTATTGCTGCTTCGAGTGAGTAGGGGTGAGAGGTTTCCCTTCCCCTACCTAGCATTCCTGAGCAAATTAAGCGTGCACCACGGAAAAGGCTGACACACGTACACGCAGAGCCGTCTGATCCCGAAACGATGCCGAAACCCCCGAGGCGGTAGCCGCCAGCTGCCACAAAGAGCACTCAGTTACAGCGAGCATCCCCTTTGTCCGTGCATCCTCAATGCACACCCGGCCGCTCCTCCATGCGTCCACGCACGCCCCACGCATACGGCCCCTTTGTGTCTTCGCCTCCCCGCCACTCACAAAGAAACGCTCTTTCCTCAAGGCACGCACCCAGCCTCGGACACAGCCCCTCGCCGCCCCCCCGAGACACGCTGCCGGGCACAGCGCTCCGGTACCTACTTGTGTTCAAGAAACAGTCCGTAAACCTCCTAAAGCAGCTTGCAGAATTAGATCCATCTTCCATGTCTGGCCCTAGGAGCAGGGGAGACGAGAAGGAGAAGAAGGCGCCTCTCTGCCGCTGCTGCCGCCTAGGAGTCCTGCTCCCGCCGGGGCCGTCGCCTCCTCGGATCCCGTCGCCGCGGGCTGCT
>NW_009260059.1:59260-59477 GCF_000687185.1 Egretta garzetta
ACGTCTTGCTGCTGCTGCCCCGCCACCATCTCCTCCTCCTCCTCCTCCTCCTCCTTCCCTCCCTTGGAGACTTGTGAGGTTAAAGGAAGACGAGGAGGGGAAACGAGGAGGCGGCGGCAAGAAGTAAAAAGAAGATGGAGAAGCGGAGGAAAAGGAGGGGATTGGAGCGAGGAAAGGAGCCGCCGCCGCTCTGGGGACGATGCTGGCGGAGGCGGCG
>NW_009260059.1:59912-60643 GCF_000687185.1 Egretta garzetta
AGGACGTCTAGGAGAGACACCGGAGCAAAGCGAAAGGGGAAGCCGAAAAAGGACGGAGCCAAACGAGGGGCAACCGCGGTTCGGTGCTTCGTTCCCTCCAGCAACCCCCGGGCAGTATTTCCTCTGCACCCCGGCTCCCCGCCCTCCTAAAATCCTCACATTTCCGTTCCCCCTTTAGGCCGGAGGGGGACAGGGCGCTACTGACCGCCAAGCGGTTCCGATCCCCTTTTAAAGTCCGCTTTTCCTCATGCTCCCACCTCGCATTCAGAGCAAGAAAACGGCAACAATCTGGATTTTCTTCCAGCGAGGCAAATATTGCCCCGTAATGTGCGTGCGCGTCTGCAAAGAGGCAGATAAAATCACTGCAGTGCCGCTTCCAATACCAGCCCCGGCCGCCAGAAAACGCCCACTGGCGGAGCCGGCGCTTCCCAGGCTGCTCCCTTCCTCTCATTACCAGGCGCGCACACAGGAGCTACAGCACAGCGGTTACCTAAAGGGAACGCAGGGAGAGGGAGAGACGCGAGAAAAAGATCCTCCCTATGCGGCCTCATTATTTTAAACGGATCCTTCCAGCCACCGAGATCAAAAGGCAGGCGCCCTGCGGCGCCTGGGATGAAGGTGCCAGGGAGCTGCCCCTCCGTTTCAGCGGGGCGTCAAACCCCCCGTTCCCAGACGGGGATGCACGGTCCCTCCCTGACGCGCCGCATCACGCGTGTTTGCTCCAGCTCCCC
>NW_009260059.1:62105-96891 GCF_000687185.1 Egretta garzetta
CTCACCGGACCCCCCCAGTCTTCCTCTCTCCGTTGAGAATTAGGCTCTCGCCTTTCGAATTTCGACTCCTGCTTTGGAAACAATATAAACCTGCGCTTTGGGGGGTTTATTTTAAATCGTTCAAGGATTTTGTATGTGTCGGTGCGGGACCTCTTTTAGCGCCAGAACACATGCTAACTCCTGTCAAAGTTGGAGTCTTCGTGTATCTCTTCCTCTGCAAAACAAGACGTTCCTCTGAAAATAATAACGCTTTCAACTTAAAGTGCGTTTTCAGCCAGTTGCATGTTCTGTAACGGTGAGAAACAATCCACAGAGTTTGCAAAAGGTTTAAAATGCCAAAACAGATTAAAGACTCTCATCAAACAAACAACCCGTAAAACAAACAAACAAAAAAAAAACCTTAGAGAGGGCAGCTTTTACTAAACTGTTTTCATCTGCATGGTTCTTAAAACCTGCTGTTGCCTAAAAATCCTTAACTAAAACACAGAAAGCTGCATCTGCTTTTGCGACCCATTTTCTCCTAGTGTATTTGACTTTGTCAAAACAGTTTAATAACTTCTATTTCACATGTCTATTTGTGTGAGACGCTTTTATTTCCTTAAGTCCAGCCGTTACCTACTGTACAGACAGAGCTTTTCTCTCACAGCTGCTGCAGGATGACTGGAGAGCCGGCAAATATTTAAATTCTCCGAGAGAAAGCTTAGCTAATGGAAACAAAACTTTCGTGAGTTGTGTTTTGTTGTTGCAGCCTATTTGTTCAGCAATTAACAGCTGCTTATTAGAAAATCCCTTATACTAAAATGTTTACATTGAAAGAGCTAATCAGACTGAAATGACTGATAAAAAGCAAGAGCTATTCACCTGAAAAAAAAAAAAATAAAATCTGCTCCTTTAGACAGATGAGTCCCAAATTGTTCTGTCAATATCAAGAGTAAACTACTGAAAGTTTACATCGTCAATTTATAATTGTAGAAATCTTGTTTGACTATGCTAATCTAGGCTACATTCCTCAACTGCTGTTCATCCAAACTACAGTTGTTCAAATATCACTGCCTGAAACCGAAGAGCTGTGTATTTATACAAGGAAAGTGAATTGTGCATGCAGAAATATATGTGTGTACATTCAACAAACCAGGCAAAATACATTTTGATTTGTAAGAAATCATCAGATATTCTAGACAAGCAGCTTTCAGGTTAAGGGTTACTTACAAACTGTTAATTTGATTATTATTCATTAGCCATTAGCAATTCATACCTGCTTGGGCACCTGCTTCTTGGCTGGGCAAGCAAAAGCAATTACAGGAGAAAAGTTAGATGACAGTGAAAATTAATTTTCAAGCTCTGTACATACATATTTGTAAAATATATGGATTTGCGGACAAGTCAAATGTGCCTGGTGGCCATTTCAATACCTGGGGATAAATCAGCGATGAATCACATTTGCTCGTTCCTCGGTGAATCTGTCGGTCTGGGTTTTCATTGCTCAGTCAGCACAGCAGTTTCCATTGCCACAGAGCGGTGATGCCACTGTGGTGCTAACCGTACACCCACGCCATTTGCCCGAAAAACCTCACCCACTCCAACAGGAATTTTTGATGCGAAACAGTGAGGTTTGCTACATCATCCCCCAGAAGGATTTTAAAAACTCTGACACACGATGAAACACAAACCAAAATACCCCGATGCATCCGCTTGCACCAGGTGCAAGGGTTCCGGCATGAATGCACCTGGTAGCAGCGCAATGGCGGGCAAAAGCCTTTGGTTGCATGTGGGTGGGTAAATGAGATTTTGCAAGAGTTCCGGAGTCGGAATTCCCACTGAAGGAGGTCTACCATGAATCCTACTTGCAGGAACAGGCCTGGTTTGAAAGAAGCAAATAAGCCTGTTTGGCAATAATTCGGCAATATTAATCAAAATATTTGAAGGAAAACATTGTGGGAAAATGTAAAATCAAGTTATAACAATGGTTGTTTGGTATTACAATAATGCAGCTTAAACCCAAACATCTCTTCTCTCCCCGTTCTGCCTGCTACGTCTGAAGAATGACAGTGACTCATCTTTTATCTGGTCCCACTCTTTTGCCTGGTAAATCCTCTTATCTCACTCATCATCCTTATATCCTAAGAGTCCCCTCTATGATGTATGATCCATTTCTTGAAAAAAAGTAAGGAATAAGACAGGTCACAGGAAAAGGGAGTTTAGAAAAATGTAGGATGACGTTGGTAGAGGAGCTGGCAGAACCAACCACCTGGATGTGGGTGAGGCAGGAGCAGCCACAATGAAATACAGAGAAGGCAACCTGCGGGATAAGGGGGGTGGGGGAAGCCAAAGGGTAAATGCAGCTAAAACCCAAGCTCTAGAGCTGAGCAAATACAGACCCAAATCAAATCCTTTACGGAAAAGTCCTGTGCAAGTCAACAAAAATAACTGCATTTTTTTCTAGGGATTTTCTGCTAACAGATCTTACAGAATATAGCAATTATTACCCAGCTACTGAATTGCTATCACTAATTAGAAACCTACAGAAAAAAACACGGTTTCCCAAAGCCTTATTCTATAAACCTTTAGAGTCATCTATAGAGAACCCTATTTCATAAAAGATTCTTTTTACAAAGGATTACTCTCAAATACTGTACACATGGCAAGGGGTAAATTTGTTGAAAGGGTATCAGCCATTTTCCTTGATTCCCACAAACACTCATGCAAGCCACCTCTTTTCCACAAGGATATCAACTGCAAGTGTCAACAACATGCAAACATGTGCTAGCAGCCATCTTGAAAGTGTTTTTTGGTTTTACCTAGTCCAGATGCAGAAGAAATACTGTGAGATCCAAAATGAACCATAATTCGTTCAGCAAATCAAAACAATTTTTTTTTTTTTTTAAGAAGTCCAGGTCTGTTCAGAGATAACTGACATACAGGAAAAGGAAAAAAAAAAAAAAGTAAATAAATATATTGTTTGCTTTCAGTGGTTTGTTCAGCTCTGCTTATGTCACTTAACTGTCTGCTCTGCAAGGCGACAGCTGAAAGGTTAGGCAGCTTGAACTGTAAATGAAAGTTTTCTCTAGAAGCGCTGTGCTCTGTGATGAACGATGGTGGGTACATCAATAAAGCTGTGAAGATCACGTCTTTTCCTGGCAACTTTGTCCTTTTAGAAAGACACGAAGCTATGCAAAGTTTTCAGTATTATTTTTCAGGGGAAAATTGCAATTCTTTGTGGAAAGAAGATACTTCATGCGCAAGGGTACTTTTTGAATCTCAAAATTTTCAGGTAGACATATTGCTACATATTACGTTGTAATAATTAGCAAAATACTTTTCATTTTGAAAGGGAAAAAAACCCCCAACTTGTGCCAATGCACAAAGGGAAATATTTACAATAATTGTACTCAGATTTGTTTCCTACAAAAGACTATGAAAGAAGCTAAAGAAAACCTTATCATGCCATCTACCATTTTGTGCTGTTCTATGCAGCACAAAGATCAGATATTCATTGGTTTTATTTAAAGGGTGTTCAGCAAAGGAAACGGCTGTTTGGGCTTAAGTTACTTTTGTTAAAGTAGAGGACCCCCCTTGCAGAGAAACTGTCCTCTAAATAAATTAAAACTCCAACAGCAGGTCTCTTTACCGAGATGCTATATTATAAACCCAAAGCGCCATGAACACTGTAAGCTCTTTGATACAAAGACCATCTTTTGAATCATGTCAAGCACAACAGGATCCTGGCTTGGGACCAGGGCCTCTTAGGTAGCAATGAAACACAAACAGCAAACGACGTAACAGTTGGCATGGTAGGCAACAGCACTGGTGTTACCTAATGCTATTGGAATAGCCATTTTTATTGCATGAAAAATAAATAGGGTTATCAGGATTTTTGTAATTTTATCTTTCTGTTTTCATAATGAAATCTAGAGTTAATTTATGACAGAAGAACATTGTTATAATTTGCTATCTGCTAGAGACAAATAATTAAGTTATTTCAATTCTGTGTTCAACTGGAACATAGAAAACCTAACCTTTACATGAATTAAAGTTGCTTTATATGTAACAGTTTTAAGAAAAATCTAAAAGAAAAAGTTAATACTGACTTATCTTTTACTCCTTCACTATGAGTTGGGCATCTTGCTAGCATGTAGGACGGACCATACACTGCTACTGTCACAACAGGGATGCCAGCTTTCCCCTGTAACTCTCTCCTGCAACTCCCTTCTTCACCTTCCAACCACTAAAAGCAAGAAGACTTTTCCCCAACACGGTTTGCACAGTTCATGAGAAATCCTACTGCCCCATCACTGGCAAATTCTTTGATGGAACAAGCAATCCCAGCTCAGAGTTGGAAGTGTTGGGCTTTGTTCTAGCCTAAGCCTACAGCTGATTCCTCTTTGATATTAACAACAGGTGCAAAAATAAATGAAGAGACCGAGTCCAGCCTTTAGAATTATCTACAAAGGAACCAAATTTATGTTGAATTCAAGCACCTTGTTGTGACTTCTGAGCATCACTATGGGGGAAACAAGTTTCTTTCTAGAACAACGGCTCGTCCTTTGAGTGCCTCCTTTGTTTTACAGTTTCTGACAAGTCCCATTTCGCTCACTTGCAGTAACTACCAAATTACCCCCACCTAGGAAGAACAGGACTTTTACTCCCACCCCATCTGTCTAAGAAGTCAATCCTGAAACTGTGGCTGTTGATAGTGAAATGCAGTCATTAGCCTTCAGAGTTAACACCCTGATGAGACAAAAAGTACAAAGGCATGCATACCTCTAGCTACCACAGGCTATTTAACATGTTTTCTAACACAGCTTGGTTCCAAATCCATGTCCTGTTTCTATGTAGAAACCTACCTTTGCAAGCCTGAAGACTACAAAGCTTGACCTCTTCCCGTTTGCTGTGCACCCACAGCTCTCCTGCGTGGCCTCTCAGACGGATGCCACTGTAACACGCGTTCATTCAACACCACAGTCAAGCTGGCGAAATTGAGAAAAGTTTATTATCTAAGTAACTTTTCTCTATCCCATCCTCACTTTAGGCACCAAGACATTCAACCCAACTCATCTCCCTGCAGAAAGCACACAGGTGCACACTATGAACATGTACGTACCTGCTGTCTTTACATCCCACCCTAGGGCAGGCTTGCTATCTTTTTCTTGCCTGTTTTTCACACTTCTCCCCCTCTCTCTCGTGCACGCACAGAGCCAGTATTTCTGTAGCTGCAGAATCAACAAAACCATACAGATGTATTTTGGAAAACACTTTGATATCAACATGTGCAAAACACCATGTAGAAGGCTGGGGTATTTCTGCTGTCATCCCTGAACAAATACTGTCTCACATACACAACCCTAGACCATTGCAGACAAGCTTATTTGAATCAGTACCATTCTTCTCCTCCAGAAATAGGACACCGCTGCCATGTACTTTTATTCATTCGCTTTTATCTGTCTGTTTACTTATTTCCCATTATCTCCTTTGCCACCATCCAGCAGCCCCTGTTACTCCAACAGCTTTCTCTCCTTCACGCACGATCCACCCTGCCATCCTTCTCTCTGGTTCGCCATTTCTCTCCCCGTTACCATATCTGCCATGTCTCGGCAAACATATTTCAAGCTGGCAGCATCCCTGCCGTCTCAGCTGCAACAAGCTCTTCACCTGCTCTCCCTCTGTTGCTTCCAAAGTCTTTCCCTAGCAGAAGCACCTTCTCCTGCCTTTCTGCTGGCTGGGTCCCACGGAGAGCTCTGGTACTCACAAGGCGGGGAGGATTCTTCCTAAGCCTTGGGTCTAAATAAAGGTCAGCTGGAAAAGCAGAGGAAAAGGAAGGACAGAGACTGCTTGTGATCTACCAGAAGCCTTGGGCTGCCCATGGAGGAGGCTTTAGGATGGTAGAAATGATGCAGCATTATCTTAGCCTGGCCACAGAGACAGGGAGTCGCTCATCTCTCCTGCCTCATACGGGTTCCCTGAATGAATGACTGGGAGACTGAGCACAGAGCATGGAGCTCAAGCAGATCAAACAGGACATGTCCTCCCCCCATGATAATACAGGATCAGCAGCTACTCCAGAAATAAAATAAGCACAAATAATTTCTTTACAAGTTTTTCCTTAGAAAGTAAGTTACATTATGTTTCATAGGTATAACTGACAGGAGTCCTGTTCAGGCTAGAAAGCTTTGTATTCATGTTAGCCAAACAGGATGGGGATTTTAAAAGATTATTGATTGCTTTATTATATAGAAAATAAATACATAGCAGTATACTTCAAAATACTGCAATCACATTTGGACCTGAGTATCTAGCAGATTTTTGCAGTTTATTTGAACAGATTTTTTTTTTTTCTGTTTTTTTCTGCAAATCTCCTGCAGCTTTCGGACAAAAGCAGAAGAGAAAGCACAGTGTAACACACTTGAAGCAATGTCTACAGTGTCCTCAGCTCTGCCTTCTCTTGCTGGATATGGTCTGCAGAGATGTAAATGCTGCACCCAGGGGTCTGTTTTCAAGACAAAGCAGCAACGTGGCTCCCACTGAATCCCGTAACTCAGAATCCCTACGTTGAGAAAGCTTCTGGCGAGCCATCTAGTTTGTAGTTTCTAAGAGCAGAAAAGGTAAATCACACAGTAGTTCCAACCACACAATACCCAAGTTACATCAGACCATCTCTACATCTGATCTGGCTCATGCACACTCAGATATAATTATCTATCATTACCCCTTTTTTTTTTTTTTAAAGTACAGATTGACATCCAGACTAAACAAGCCATTAATGCAGAAGCAACTCTGGGTTTATTTCTGCAGAAAGGGTTCCTTTGTGAGACCGCAAACCTCCCATTTAACTAAAGCTCTATGTGGGGTTTTTCACCCATCGTTACTCAACCTAAGTTGTGGTTTGACTGGGTGTGGCTTCACTAAATAAAATCTAAAGGATTTTATTAGAAAAGCAGAATTTTTGCTGCAAATAGCTTTTCTTGCCTGGCAGCCCTTGTCATGCACATGGGTTATCACAATACAGATTCAAAACTGGAGACCATTTTTCTCAGCTACAAAACTATCGGAGTTGACTTCCTAACTGTTTCAGCACCATGGAGCTCCAAAACAACAGGCTACCGTGAACGCAGCTTTAAACGATCTGTAGAGCAGGGCTTTAGATGAGGGGGAAAGGGAGCCACAGGAGCCTTTAAAGGGGGAAGAAAACAAACCTGAGACAATCAGACAGAATTTTGGTGTGAGGGGAAGCTTGGGAAATGGTGCACGGTACAGGAGGGGAACCCACCCACCGCCCCCTTGCCTAGAAGCTGGGCTCCAGCTGCAGGCGCTGCCACGTGGAGCCCATCACTCTTTTCCAGGTCAGTGGAGCTCTGCACCGGAGGCCTGCAAGGGATCCCCTGATCCCTGACGTCAGTCCCTACTATCGTAGATTGGTCACACATCCAAAAATCAGTTACACAGCTTCCAGTGCCCCAGTAAAAAGGTCATTCAGAATCTCACTCTTCCTCCTAATTTCCAGACAAAATAAATGCATGGCCATTTCTTTTGGACTAGCTTTTTCTGCTAGCTTTAAATACCTCTTCTACCTTCCTGACCTTTGCTATTTAAAAGGAGCAGTAATATCTTTCTCAGACTTGATTTTCCTTGACTACCGAGGCACGATGTTTGAGTTCTTTCATGTAACAGTAGCTCCAGTTTCCTGATCTCTCACCTCACAAGCCCTTCTCTACACCTCTTCCACTTGGAATTCATCCTTCCTCAGTACAGGTGACTATAGCTGCAGACACGCTTTCACTAAGGTTTTACAGATGACTTAAACGCTTGCCCAGTTCTTTTGGAGAAATTTTGTCCGATATATCATGGTTGCATTACTGGGGGAGTGAGAGAGGTCACTGTTGCCCAAGCCATTTTGTCATGAACACAGCCTTGAGGACTTGCTTTCCTCTTGGTCCTTTCCAGCTGATGAGCTGGAAGGCAAAATTCATATTCATCCCTAGGTGAATGATTTTGCACTTTGTACTGCTATGTTTCATTCCACTTCCAGTAATACAGACTTCAGAGCTTTCTGAATCATCCCAAAATCTGCTCCTGTTCCCCTCTGTGCAGACAACAGCATCTCAAGTTTTATAATCTCTGCTAACGCACCCTTACTTGCATACAGGAAAGAATATATGAAACCAGTTCAATGCCCAAACAAATTCTTGCTAAATTAAACTCGTAACCTTCTTTATGCCAGTGGGGCAATTGTCCTCCCTTATAGCTACAAGCACTTCATTCTCAGGTGGTCTACAACACCCAACGCTTCTGCAGACTTCACAGATACTCAAGACATTGCCTGACAGCTCTGCAAAACAGGGAAGTATTATTCATGAATACTGCCTTACAAAGAAAGAAACACAAGTTTAATTTTTTTTTCCCCCTAAAGTTATGGAGGAAGTTTGAAAAAAGAGTTACAAAAGACGGTTGGAAGAATGACACAGAAGTATCCTGGTCCCCCCTCTATTCCTCTGCCTGCAATATCACCCTCTGTTTTCTCATCCACCCCACGCAGGCTGGGGCTGGCTTCAGGCACAGGCAAAGTAAGCAGATCCCCAATTTGCAGACTGCCAGAGGGCACCTGGCTGCCTGCTCTGCCCTTCCAGGAAGGCGAGCAGATGAGCTCTTCCAGCAGGGTAGCCACCCAAAGAGCACGGCTCCAGCCCTGCCTAAAAAGCCTCCCGCTGTCTCAGCCACCGAGGGTATGATCACAATGCATGGCTTGTCCTTAATGCCTGCTGCCCTGCTTTTTTAAGGAAAACAAACTTCTGCTCTCCTTTGTTTTCCCTCTTCCCATGGCCATTTTTCTTTGTTATATGTGACAGTAAACAGTTTTTAAAACAAACCCTCACATTCAACAGATGTTTGATTTTTCAAAACCGCACTCATTGCTGAGATCAAGCCACCCCTCCTCAGCTGTGAGCTACCACCCTTCTATGCAAGCCTGGTCTACCAAACATTAAATTACAATGCACATAAATGACTTAAATTAATCTGAGAAGAAATTCAGAAACTCCAAGCAACAGTAACTGACCTGTTACTTGATTAAAAAAAAACCCCAACACCTCGTGGTTTATTTGTTTGTTCATTGTGAGATGTAAACCCCCCCCAATCTCCCCAGTTACAGACACCTTCTTGTAGGTGAGAACTTGTCTCCTCTGATCAGATATCTGGCCTGCTCTGGGCATACAAGGAAGATTCCCACCTAGAGACTAGTTAGTGCATGGTCAAGATTAATAGCTTTCATGAGATTGCTGCATCACGCTGCCAAGCAAAAATATGTGATCCACGTGACCCACGTGGCACATAGTTTGAGCTGCTTCTGAAGTATTTCTTAGTATTTCTTATTTTTCCAATAGCTGGGTTTCAGGCAGCAACATGAACGTAACTGACACAGCAGCAGCTGCCGCAGTTGCACTGACCTGGGCTCCTTTTTTGGGACAGAAATGACCTGACCACAGCAGGATTTATTACAGCTGCTACTTCTGTGTACATTGTGTGTCAGATTCAGTTTTTCAAAAGACGTTTTGAAATGGCTCTTGTTTTGAGTAACAACAACAAAGTTAATTCACACAACTACTCTTCCATGAAAATCAGCATAGCTGTGCTTCAGCAAAGATATTTCTCTATAGAAGAGAGATCTCAGTGTATACTGCTTCCCCAACTCCATTGCACTTTGAGGAAATGCAAGAATAAATGTAGGAAGGAATGGAAAAGATCTAGAAATCTGGTGTACCAAAGTATACAAAAGAGAAAGGAAAAACAGCTGTGTTATCAGATGGAAGGTTAAAATTTGGAAGGAAGGGAAATGTAGAGAAAGGTAATGGAAAAATAAGTGGAGTCAAGTGGAGTCACCATCCTGGAGATCTGGGGGAGCCCCGGGAAAGGATGCATCATCTTTACTGAAAAAACAGAGCGGTTTTTTAGCTGTTTAGCTAGCAGTTACTGTAATGTAATTCCTACCACACCCTTGCAGTAGATTCAGGCAATCAGAAATACGCCTGTCTAACAGACCCTTCATGTTCTTACTCCCCAACTCATAAAACAGCCTTCTTGATGAGAAGTTCAAGCTGAACAATGATAATTCGCTCATTTACCCATGAGAAAGATTGTGTCCTCGCTATACCTGAAACCTTGTGCCTGATTCTTTTCTGCTTTGCGCCAGCATAAAGCCTTGGACTTCAACGGGTTGAGTTATTTCTACCGCAGTCAAAGAGAAGAGCCAGACCACATGGTATTGGCCTTTCCTTCCAGCCCTTCCCTTGCCTGCCTGCCTTATTCACTCTTTGTAATACTTCTTTTTTTTTTTCCATTTCAAAGCCTCTCCAACTGCGGCTCCCAGGGATCTGGCTGAGATGAAGTTCTCTCTCTTTCTAGGGCAAAAAATGTTAGAAGTTATCTAAGCCTCATGCTGCGAGTGAGCACTTGCTGCAGTTACATGGGACAAGGAGTAGGTCTGTGTCTCCACGAGCACTGGGAGTGGAGGGAAGTTTATGAATCCCCATGCAGGTAACACTGTTCAAATTGTGTGAAATGAGCAGCAGTGAACAACTTAAAGCCCACCACTCCAATTAGATGAATCTACCAGATGGAAAATTACTTAAAAAGCTAACAAGACTGTCATATTTCGCTGATTCGTCAACATGTGCCTTCCAAGCATGTTTGAAAACAAAATAAAACAAAACAAAATCCTCAGAAAGCCAGGGAAAGCAGAATTACAACTGGGCTTTTCACACATGAGACCAAAACAAACTGCCCACATTTGTAGACTCAGTCTTCACTGGCTATTTAGATGTAGGTAAATTTTTCAGGTCCTGCATTAACTGCTGAATGAAAGGGATTTCTTTATAGTTCTTTATAGTAAACATATTTTTAAAAGAAAATCAGGTGGAACAAAAGGAATAGATGCTTCATGAAAGCCCGTTTGTAATTAATACACCAAAGGAATTATTCCAGGTTCATTACGCCCTGGCGTCACTGTCTGATTAAGTAACTCACCATAAGTTACAATGGGGATAATTCTGACCTTGCAGATGTCTTCAAAACCTTTATGTTCCCCTGCTGTTTGGGAAATGCTGTGTTTACTTGGAAAAAAGCTCTTCTGAATTTCTTTCTCGGCACCATTTTTTTTTTTTTTTGTGTTGTACTTCCTGTAAGATGGGAATGGGCTTCTTGACTCCATTGGTACACGTTATGACCATGGTTCTGTTAGAGGTTTGCATATTCCAAGCACAAACATTGACCATCCTCAGCTGACAGGTCATTTCAGCCCATGTTTAATCCTTGGAACATTTTGTTCTTGTGTGTTTAAGGACTCTGTGAACACTGTGTTTGTACAAATGGCTACGCACACAGAACTAACTACATAATTAACACTAAATACTGAGGTATACCTCAGTATTTGTGCATGGTGATGGTACCTGGTTGTTTTCAGAAACATGAGGAGTCAGGCTAGTGTAGCACAGTTAATAACTAAAAGGGCTTGCTTCTTTTCCAGAAATGCTAAAACTGTGTAACTAGTTAAAAACATTTAGAATACGCACTGTGTAACCATGCTCTTGGAATCACTGCTATTTTAAAAATTAGTGTTTGTAGACAGCTAACAAGGTTAAGTTTGAAATTAGAGAAGAAGTTCACCTACGTTTCAGAATTTAGGCTGGCAATTCAATGAATGAGGCTAGGAAGAATCTTCTCCCATGTGCAGTTCAATCCACAGGTGCCTTCATTGAGATTTCTTACAGATTCTTCCAAAGTTTCTGAAAGCGGACCCTCTCAAAGTAGGGCAAGACCACTAGACAAGCTTATCTGCAATGGCTTCTTCTATGTTTCTAGCAAACCTAATGTTGGAAAAAAAAAATAATTAAAAAAAAAGTGCTGGGGGAAAGGGGGACACATGGATTAACCAGAGCAATGGAGCACTTCACATGAAAAAGAAATTTGGCAGAGCAGAAGACGAATAAGGACTTCAGAATATAGCCCGACAAACAGACTGCATTCCCAAATGGTACCTGGCTGGAACAGTTGGTTTAACTTGTTCTGTGTGATATAACAGTACCTAAGAGTAGGAAGTGATCTAAAAATATTAGTGCTCATATGTTAGCAATAGTGGGTTTGCAAAACATTAAGATATTGTCAGAAAGTAGAGATTAAAGCAAGCAGTAGAAACGTAGTAGTTGCCTAACGTCTCTGCCCCGTATCGTTAGAAACTCTGAAACGTGCCTGTTCACAAGCGCCTTCTGGACATCGATTTTCTGCCTCACTGTCTCGCTCCTTCCCCCGCCCCCAGTCATCAGTTTTCCTTTGCAGCTCCATGAATCACAAAACTGAACGCACTCTGAATCACCCCAACACTCATCCAAAAGGTAATTCCCCAAGCAACAATTTGCTTGATGGGGTGATTGCAAACAACATATACGTGGCTGAGGCGCGAGGAGCGGCGTGTTACCACCAGACAGTTTTGGCCACCAAGACCAGCTGAGCTCAGCTGGGAAAAATACTCCACCTTTTAGAAAGTTTAGCTATTTCCCCCCCGCCCCCCTTGATTTTTTCCCCCCAAATGAATGTTTAAAAAAAAAGTTATTTTAAAGCTGTTTGGAATAATAAAATGTAAACAAGAGCTGAAAGGGACACGTGGATATAGACACACACAGATGCCCCAACATCTCTTGAAATGTTAGCTTTTAATGACCCTCACCTTCACATTCAAGAACCTGCACTTCACGGTCATGCTGGGAGACATTTTTGTGACAACTTGATACATCTAAGCATAGGGCACTCCTAGGCTGGGGATAGCACTCTGCTCCAGAATTAGCTCTCCCTCTGACATCCCATCTTCTTCCACCCCACAGGATGGGAATGGGAATTCCTCTCTACTGCCTGTCCTCCTCCTTCAGTCCCCCAGAGGGTACCCTGTCGGTACCCTGCCCTCTCCTCCTGCTCCCTGCTGACAGGAGGACGATTACGTTTTAGCTCGTCTAATCTAAACTGTTAACGGTTGGCCCTTTTCCTTCTCCCTCCATTTAATAATGTGTTGCAAAGATGAGACAAAATTGCAGACCCCAATTTGTGCTGCTTACCCCTAATTCTTAATGCAGCCAGGCAGACATCGCCTCTACCAGGACCCAGGAGTTATTCCTCAGCAACAGGCAATGGAAGCTCCTTACACCTTACTTTCTATGTTGGAAACCTTTTGGGCATGTCTGCTCTTCATTTCTGTAGGTGTGAGCATTACCGAGCTCGTTTTATCTCCTTGTCTTTCATCTCTTTGTACATGGAGCTTTTTCTTCTCGTCCTTCTGAGTCGTTCCCTTGACAGATTTTGCACATTTGAGTTTCTAGTGCCTTGTTTCATTTTAACAACTTTATGACTCTGCTTGAAACATGGCTGCAATGCTGAGCAGTGCAATGAAAGAGTCCCCAGAAAGGGCTTAGATATATCCAACTCCTTGTAGCTCTGAACACCTTCATCCTTTCTCTCCATGCACTGACTGCAATTCCGGAGTGAGGCCCTGGTATCCAGGGGTGCTGAGTGGGCTCTGGCCTGGGAAAGAGGATTCAGTCCCCTCCAGATCCACCCAAACTTGCCCAGGGTGCCGAGCTCTGCATCATCACCTGCATTCAGCACCCAGGGGCTCCCCGTGCTCTCCCTTCCCCTACCCCTTAGCCAATGCCAAACTCCTTACTTCCACTTTCCAGGGTCTGTTTAACAAGCAAATCCCCTTCCTGCCTGCCCATCCTCCTCCTCTCACTGTCTCCATCTGCTCAGCCTGGCCTCCCCCATCTCCATTCACCACCTCCCTCCAACCCTTTTGTGTTCCCCTCACATGCCTGCTTGCAAGCTCTTTTCATGCTGTCTCTGTGCCTGGATTTCTCTTCTTAAACCCCATCTGGCACACATTCGCTCTCTCTTCCTCCCACCTTATACCCCTTCACAAAATTAACTTCAATGAGACTTAAACAGTGTCCTCTGCCATGTTAAAAATTGCCTTTAAACTTACTCATATTAATCTGGAAAACTCACTGGCATCAGTCATCTGAATTAGTTTTTCCAATTATCATGCTGGTCTTGCCTTCGTTCACTTTTTCCCCTCTTCCCTCTCACTCCCCTCCCTGTTGCCCTTCCCTCCTGTTTGTTCTCCTCTTAACTTGGGCTGGAAGCTTTTCAGGGCATCTTTATCTCAATCAGAAAGTGCCATGCATGTTGATGAAAGAGGGGATTGAGCTGAGTGGAACCAAAACGTCCTGCTAACTCCAGACGCTGCTGGAGATGCTACATCTGAGCTCTCTTAGTGAACACCAGCCAGAAAGGATGAGTTGAGAAATTATAACTAGAGATTTGGCTTTATGTCAAGGAGTGATTTCCTTAGGTAAAGTCTAATAACCCCTTCTTTGACAACAACTGGTGTTTTGCCCTCCCAACTGAAGGCAACAGAATCCACCAGGATCTTCTCGCTGTCTTCCAGCACACAGGAGCAGTGCACAGCATAACCCAGGCTCCCCCGCACCTCCAGACCTGCAGTGGGTGACCCTTTTTAAAACGGTTGCATTTTGCATGGTCTCCACATCACCATGCCAGGTCTGGCATTCCTCTCCCACAAACACCAGCCACTGAATTTCACTGCTAACTCAGGTGCAACAAGCATTGTGCTGCTCAAGTTTTGCAGGCAGGTAACCACATCTGTCTCCCCCACCCTCTCCAATTTGAACTGGAGATAATGTGTATATACCCAAAAATGAGCTGTGAAGACTATTTTTTCCCTCCTAACATACAGGAGAGAGTAAAGGTGTGTAGGTCTCTTGATTATTTGTAGAATGGTAGCACTCAGGAGGGCCTGTGGGGACCCAGACACTGTACAACCCCTGCTCTGGTGAGTCTGTCACCCAAACCCTCCTAAGGGTGTTCTCAGTGGGGGCAACCACAGTGCTGGGAAAAGCACTCTGGGCAAGCGGAGAGGCCAGCAACAAGAACGAGAGGCGAGGATGGCTCCTGACCTGCTGTGAAGGGGGGAGGAACCAAGGCTCCTGTGACAGAGGCACAACTGACTCTCCTGCCTATTCCTTGAGCAGCCCCCGATGGCAAACTGAAACCATAAAATTAATGCATAATGGGTTGCCCCAACATAGTGGTCTAGCGTCAAACACAAAAAGCAGCATGTGTTTGCATGTTGGCAGTGCATTACTGAATTAGCACCTTCAGCAACAACAAAGGAAGAGCAAAAAGGTACTAAACCAACTTCCATTGCAGGGTAGAACATCAAAATCAGTGCAATGGTACAAAACTGGAGCAGAATGGTATCTCAGGAGGGTGGTAATAGTAACAGCATTTCACCTTGAGGCTGATCAGAGTAATAATTGAGTTATTAATGTCCTAAGACTCAATACAGCACTCCTCACCCCTTAAGAAAAGGGGTCTCATTTCATCCGCAGGGAGATGTTTTTGCCAAGTACAGCTCAAACTGTCTCTGTGCTCTGATGGCTTTCTGGTTGCCTGTAGGGCATTAATGGCTGCAATTCATTTCTATAAAAGGGAGGGCAACTGCACTTCAGAAACACATCTCTAGAATGAAAAAGTATTAACAAGCCTTCTCAGTAGTTTCAGTGGAAGAAACACAGGACTGAAGTGGCTTGCAGACTTAACTCTCTTCATTCATTTGTAAGAGTCCTTCCAGCCAGGGCAGAAGAAAACAGGGCCATGACACTGCTTCTGTGCCTAAATCTCAGTCCAGGCCTGACAGTCTCAAAGCTATTGGTGAGGAGCAGCTGGAATTTCCACAGCTGGGATGACTTCAGCATCTTCGTGGTATTTTCATGGGCCAGAACTTCCATCACAAAGAGCAATCCCAACCTCCCAGCTGAAAAGTAACTTTAACTTTTGGGAGATTGATTATCACTAGCCATTACCCTGAAAGGAATCTCAAGAATCCTGGTTTACTGACCTTCAGTTATTAACTGGTTGTCAAGAACTGGATTTTTTTTTTCATGGAGAAGTTTTATGAGAGGGTGTGATTAATCAAGGCATCTAACTGCCAGAAAGCGCTAACACCCACAAAAGCTGATTTTCAAGGACTTGTAAAGCCTCATGCACCTTTTTACCAGTACTAGAGAAATCTATAGTAATAGCCCAACAATCCATTCCTTAGTTTTTATCTCTGCTAGGCCAGCAGAACCCCCGGGACAGTCCTGGAGTTTGACAGTGTGATGAAAGCAAACTGTATTCAGCAGCCACCATACATTTCCTTAAAAAGTCACCAGAATTTTACTTCCATTTTTTTTTTCTCATTCACTAAGAAGAGCTTTGAGTTGTATAGCTATGAAGTAGCGGTTGCCTGAACCTAGCTTTATATGTTTTTTTATACTTCATTTAGACTACGTATTTACCAGTTTGCTTGTCAGGGCTTGAAGCAGGGACAGTCTACTGTTCTGCATTCGAGCAGTATGACAAACTAGCACGACAGGCCTCTGTTCTGGGTTACTCCAAGGCAATTCTGGAAAAAAAATAGCAAGTGGTCAGTACAGGGGACACAGAGTAAGTACCTCAGAAGCACCATTTTCAATTGACCTTTCTTCACAGAAGTTTAGGAGCCACCTCTGTCCCGGGGATGCAAAGAGCAGCACAGTGGTCTCCTCCCAGTGTCTAGAATGCCACAGTCACAAGACCTGGTACAAGCGACTTTTTTGCCAGAGAATACTGGGGTAGAGAAAGACTTCACTGAGCCTCCATGCATGTATACACACTGTGCACGAGTGTCAGGGAGAAAGAGAGGCTAATGAAAACCTGATTTAGAACACCTTATTGCTTCACAGTAACAGTCCAAACTGATGTAGCCATAACACAAGTTAAAGACGTGGTGGGTTTAGCCACTGCCGTGAAAGACTAAGTTTTATTTTGGTGCTTTTTAATAAGAGGGAAGGAAATGCCTCACATTGCTCAGCAATGATTCCTTTGGGCAATTAGGAACGACATCCACAGGCTAGAGGGAGGTTTGCCCAGAAAAATGAAGGGCGCGGGCCAGAAAGCAACAACAGCAGACCCTCAGAGGTTTGAAAGTAACATGAAGGATACCCAGAGGCAATACTGGGAACATCTTAAATCAAGGAAAACAGCAGTAGCTGCATAAAGCCCATGCTGTTTTCTGTTTTCAGGTTTACAAAAGCTTCTGCAAATGAGTAAGCCATGTGAAAACGTTAAAAGGTTACAGATAAGACGCGGAGTAAACTCAGCTGTATCTGTGTCACAACCAGCAATATGCTGCATTCCTAACTAGAAGATCCTGGATACATTTTGGAAGGTACTCAAGCTGCCAGGCTCAGAGCCAACGCAATCTGTGGGTGAATGCTGGATGCTTGCCTTGAAATCCTCTTCTTGCCAGCTAACCTATGGAGTAATAATGGCATCAGCTTTGGAGGGAGATTTCATAGTGTTTAGAGCTAGAAGAGACCACAAGTTGATCTACTGTGACCTCCTGCTTATCACTGGCCGTTAAATTTCACTGCTGCCCTTTCTCTTGAGAATAATGATTTTGGTTTTAATAAAACAACTCATTCATCGGTCAACCAAGCTATCTGCATGCCACGAGACTACGAGCAGGAAGGGAAGAAGGAGATCAAATACTTGCAACCACAGGTGTGATACGACCACACATTCCTTGTAGGTGATCCACATAGCTATCCTGAGAGAAAATCAAGATGCTTCCCAGGTCTCAGCTGAGGGACCAGGAGAATCATTTTTTCCCCTGGCTGATCCAAATCTGAGGTATAAGACTATGAGACACAAGACAGGTATCTTAAAATGAGAACTCCCTCTACTATCTGCCCAATCTGGTCTCTCATCTACAACTGTGGTCTGTCTTTAAAGAGTCAAAAGACAGTGAAAAACACCCCCCAGAATGCATCTTGAGAACCAGGCATCAGAGGGAAATATCCTGCCTAACCCCTGTGGGCAGCCAGCTGAAGCCCTGGAGCATGAGACTTTATTTTAACACCAGGATGTCTTCCAGAAAGGAAATGGGGGAGGACAACAGGATGGAAAGATGAAGTACAAAAATATAGCACTGTCTCAATTCCAAGTAAATCTGCCACCTTCCAACTCCAGTGTGCTCTGTGGGAAACCTACAGGGTGGGCATTTGCAAAGATCACACTCAGAGGTAAAATCATGTTATGAACTCCCAATCTCTTCTTCACCCTATTCAACCTTTGACAAGCAGCAGCATAAGGAATTTATAACAAATAAGTTAAAACAAGGTAGACTAAGCCCACTGAGATGATAGTAGCATGAGAAAAAAACCCATAAAAACCTGAAAAATGAGAGCACAAGCTAGGCTCAACAAAGCAAGCATTAATTTGAAAGTGTGGAAGAATGAACCATCTCATTCCTTATGTAAGGAAATAAATACTAACAATGCTGACAACATTTTTAGGTGAACTAATGAGGGCAAGCAACAGAAAACTGGTCGTGAATGAGGGGTAAGCAAGCATACTTTAGGGATAGAGGGAGATGAAGCACTATGTCAGCATGAGTTACCTAGAGATGAAGGATGAAAAACATGACTCATTCACTATTTGTAGAAGTATTTTCCAAGTATTTGGAAACAGCACCATAGTTCCAGCATTTAGCAAACAAAGATTCTAGAAGATAGGCTGACATTATCTTCCTAAAAGACTAACACCTACATTTTTTTTTTAAACCCTCTGAGATATTTATGAGTAGCCAGGGGGTGCACTTGGAATTGTGAAATTTAATTAGTGAGTCACTACAGAATTATGAAGCGTAAATCAGGTCAAATTCATTCTTATGCATTAGCTGTTGGTCTTGATTCAGGCAAGGAACCAACAGATCCGACCTAACAGATATTCAGGGATATCTGCTTTTTAAGCGGGTTCCATGTGGACTGGATTGCTGAATAATCCACTTCATTCATTAACAGCAATTTTAAGAAATGAGCCCGATTCTGTAGCCAGCATGTTAAAAAGTCCGTCAATTATCACCATTGGGAAAGCTTTCTATTTAAAGAATGGGAGCAAGGAGGCGGAGACCTAAATCTGGAGGGTTTGTACCCTGCCCTGGAGCTGGTGAGGAGCAGACCACCGGCAGGGCTCTGTCCAAGCACTTCACTGTCCCTTCCACTGCAGTCTCCCGGCAAGGCCCTCCCGGCACTTCCCAAAGGCAGCTGCCACACACAGAGAACCGGAGCTGGGATAAAGCGGTGATTTATCTCAAGTCACATGGCAAGTGTCTGGGTCTGTGCTGGGGACGCAGTCGTGGTTTGGTCAATGGGAACGATGAGCACAAACCATCAGAGGATTTCAAAGACGTGCTCGCTTCTATCAAGGTCATGCTGAGTGCTGTTGCTAGCATCATTCCCACTACTGCAGTGGCAGAATTTCTTCCTCCTCTGTTTCTAGCTCCTTTTATTGTGGGGGAAAAAAAAAAAAATCACATGGTCTTGCTTTCACCATCAGAAATACTCGTCTCTGTGCCCATATTCCCTGTGCTCATTGATCCTTTCACATCCCTCCACCAGTCAATCCCTGATCTGATGATTCTGGCAGGTTCTGCCTCCCGTTCTCTGTTCAGAGCACACAGTGTTAAAGAAGGCTAGCAGCTACTTGTTTGCAGCAAGGAGAGCATGCTTTATCAACCCAAGTACCTAACACGAGTGAAATGGAAGTAGCATCCAATCATATTGTGCTGTGGTTGTCTGGTTATCAGAAATGGAGGTATATGAAACATCTGAACAAGGCAAGGGTTATTTCAGCTTTTCAGATGTGCCCACTTGAAACTTTTGCACCAAGTACAGCAACTCAGAATGAAGTAACTGCTCAAAAAAAATCATTACTTGTTCAGTTTCTTCATTTAATGCAGCTGACAGTGGTTGCTGCATGCTTATGCATTCTTCTATTTTTCCTTTTGACCATAAACACAGACAGAAAAATTGCTCTTAGAATGTTTTCTTGTTTCAAAGTCACAGTAATAGTGCATGAGCTGCAGTCTAGAACTAATCAGTCAAGTTTTAAAATCATGTTAAACTTGGTGATCCAAAGGAAGTTGTCCGGAGCATAAGGCAGGGATGTTGGGATATAAACTGAATGAAACTCTACCAGAAAAACCCAACAAACCCAGACCCCAAAAACCACTATTAATTTACACCAAGCTGTGAATAATTGAAGCTGTCATCCCTAGCCAAATGGCAGCAAGTTTTTATACAAAAACTGGAAGACAATATGGTGAACACCAAGCAGATACCTGCTGGAAGCCCACAGGCAAAAAGCCTTCCATGTGGATTTAGTGACTTCTGTTCAGTTCTATCACCCAGCCCAGCCTGGCCTCTGGGATAGTTCACATGGCAGAGTTTCTGCAATCTTTTTCCCAGAGATGCTCTAGACAATTTGACTTTCTGTTGATGGCTCATTTTGCTCTCTGGCTACGAGGAGTCAGCACAGGGCTCCTGTGTTTGTCTTAGCAAGATTAAGAGGAACATTTGTAAATTTTTAAACCTAATTTCTGGCCCTTCCCCCATTCCCTGAAAAATGAAGACTTGAAAATAGTTTGCTTCAGACTAGTTTTGTGAAGCAAGTTTCGAAATCAAACTCAACAACTAAATGCTAGGCCCCCACTAAGCTGGCACTCTCTTTTCTTAAGTCTTTGTAATCACTGCTCTCAAAAGAGTGAGAAGCAGTAGTCTCAGACTAGAAGGTAGTTAAACCCCCACACATTACTAAACCAACACCATTCAAAAGCAACTTCCGCAAAGAATCCCTAAGGTATTTGCATATGCAATCAGTAGAAGATACCAGAATTATCTCAAAACTATTAAACAAATTAAACCAAATCACTTGAGACCCCTGTGTTTAATAAAGAGTTGTGGGGAGACTGTGTTCTATATTTTCAGTTCCTCTGAATAATTTTGCTGCAGTAAAATGAATCAAAGGATGTACATTCCAGTTCAGCCTGTAGCAGACAAGCACATTCAGAGATGATATTCCCAGTGAGATATGGTTCCCTGAACTCTTGTCAGGGCTCACACATACTGTACCGTTACAGGGGTGGGGGAAGATACTACCCGCTGGTTGACCCAGGGTTAACCCATCACACATGCTAATGGGTGAAACAGCAGAAGAGTTTCGGTAAAGGCAATATATTCTAAATTTGCAAAGGCACAAAGGGTTATCTTGTCTCCATTAGCATATAGTAATTCAATGGTGAGACAAAGCCCATAGTAATAGCTTCCTCTACTCCGGCAACACCGGCATGGACAGGAACAAGGATAGTCTTATACTGCAGACCTCTACGCTTTGTAGGAGCTCTGCAGCCCAGATATGGTGCAGACAGGAGCAGCACATACATATGACCTTCTGACTGCCAGCTCGAAGCCTGGAGGAGGAAGAATGTCTGCTGGTTTTATTCCCGCATGTATTTATTTTGTTAGTACTTCCATTTCCCCTGCATCATCATTGGGTGATTTCACCAGCTTCATCAGGTAGAGATATCATGTTGTTAAAAGTGGCAAGTGTTTAAGATTTTCAGAAGCAATTCAGGTGAAAGTGGCTTAAAAGGCAGAGCACTGAGAAGATAGGTTCGACACCTAAGGCCTCAAACTGGATCCAGTTAATGGCTCTGCAAGAGATTTCCAGTATGATTTAATCCCTCTTTTGACACCCTTTACAACCAGGCTAAAGGTACTCCTCAACCCTGTGAGGATGATGTCAGGACTAAGCCTCTAGCGCTAGAGATACTAAGATTTGGTGATGATGGAGAGCTTCAGCAGCTTCCATAATGAGTGACAACTGGCAACACAGTACATGCACCTATCTCTTTACAGGTATGATATTAAAAAAAGCAAACCAAAACCCATGATCCCTTTACATCAGCTCTGAATCCTGTATGATTGGTTCTGGGTTCTCATACTTTCAATATATGGAGTCTAAACAGGTTTCATTCAGTTTAGTGGTCATAGAAGTATCATCATTAAACACCAGTGGCAAATACTGCATCAGGGAATGAAAAAAACCCCAAAACCCTCAGAAATCTGAGCTTGCCCATAACAAAACCCTCCTTCCAGTCTGGAAACTTCAGGACTTTGTTCTCCCTTTCCGCAATGAATTAAATTGCAAGTGACCTGACTATTTTCTGCACTCTTAACCTTTAATTTAATTTCCCCTTGGCTGGCAATACTCAGATTGCAGTCCCAGCAGTGTACCCCATTAAACCGACAAATGACGATTCCACACCTCCTATGCTGAGAGGATCGTGAGGGCTGTGGGGTGTCAGGGCTGCACAACCCCAGTGCTCATTGCTTCCCTGCTTCCCGGCACACGACGGAGGCAGCCGGCAGAGTGTCATCTCCCGGGTCCCTGCGGCACCGACCCGTTCTGCCCACCTCCCCAAGACACCGGCGGCTCACAAGGAGCCAAGTGCATGCTTTTTTCATCTCAGCTAGCTCTTCCACCCTGCGAGCCTCCTTTCACAGGCAACTCTTTTCTTTTGCTTATTGTCTGGCTCAGCCCGAGTAGCTAGTTTGGGGAGGCTGGTTGGTTTTGTTTCTTGAGACAAGTATGTATTTTGGGTAACGCACTGCCACGTTTTCCAAACAGCTCAATAAAAGGTGAATTTTTATATAGGGTCACTCACTACCTCATAGGGCCATTCTGAGGAGAAAGAAAAAAAGGAAAATGCTGAACTTTGAAAGAGTTGTGAGTCCTAGACCTCCAGTTAAACAAGAAGAAAGTTAAATAGTGGCTGGTCCGATACACTTATTTAATTCGTACTGACTAAATGTGCAGAAGCATTTTTAAGCACGTTCTAATCTTTTGTTGAGGATTTGGAAAGGCAGGAGCATTAAACCCAGTGATTTTCTCCAACTTAAGAAAAACTCCAAACCAAAACCCCAAAGACAGCAAACAAACCTGAAGAGAAAGCGGCTTGTGATGGCCCTCACTACCCAACTCCAGACCTTCAGAGACGAGTCTGACCTGCCCGCTGCGCTCCCAGTCAGGGCAGTTTAAGGTGAATGCTTTCTGAAACAAAGAATTTTACTACAAGTCAAATTTGTAACTATAAAGAAGAACAAAGAAAAGTCCCATCAACTGATAGCATTTTCTGCTCCCTGTTTTGTTTGAAAGCTAAGTGAGCCTTATCTACCCCCAAAAGAAGCTTCAGTGCAGGGTTTGGTTTTTTTTTTTTTTAACATGGGCTCCAAGGGAAAGGAAAAAAAAAGCCTTTAGAGGGGATTTTCTGAAGTTTCATAAAATCAGTAAGTCTTTAAAGTATGTGAATCAGATGACAGAAGGATAAAAAAATAAGAAGGAACTTATTTTCTCCCTTTCTTCTTTAAAACCACTGTCATGTTACCACATGAATCTGAGGAAGTTCAAGTTTCTGGAGGTCACTACCTGCGGATGGGTATCTCGAGGAGAGAAGAGGAGAGGAGAGGAGAGGGTCTCCACACTACTGCCCATATACATGACAGCAACTCCTGCAGAGGTGGCTGGGCTCCCTGTGGGCCGGCCTGCCTGGGGATCTCCATCCAAACACTGCTGCTGCACTCTGGCAGTGACCGTCGAGAGAGTGCTCAGGGGGGTACGGTGCTGCACAGCCCACCCAGGGAAAAACCAAGCACCGCAGCTCTGGTGGCACAGTATTTGTCACTGGGAGGTTTAGCCAGCATGGAGAAAAGCAGTATTATTACTGCAGCTGTATCCAAAATACAGATACTCATGAACTATGAAAAAAAAATCACCTCTATCCCAGCCAAAACCAGTATACCATGCTAGATGGCAGGGAGTAAAACACTGTCCTTACCTGAAGATGGGGGAAGCAAGCAAATCCCCTGAACAAACTTTTATACATCTTCCCTACCTACTGCTTCCCACCAAGGATCAGGATGGCCAGCTGACTCTAGGTGACAGCGTGCGTTACTCATGACTCACATTTAGATACAAGTATCTTTGTGTTGCTCCTTATATTTGGGTAGGAGCTTCCTATACACATCCACAAACACAGGAGATGCCAGTCCTTCAGTAAAGCACCCTGGCACTAGAAATCATATCCAGCACCTAATGTAGGATTGGACTGGTCAAATACAGCATCGGTCGGTATCAAGCCATCACTATGGGAACAAGGCTGCATGGAGGAGCCTGAAAACTCCCTCTCTCACTTCCAGTTCAGCGAAGATCATATTAAACTCACTTGCTACTTTTTATTTTAATTTTCCAGCATACTTTTCACTGCTTTTGCTCCAAACACTATTGAGTCTGCAGCTCAGGAAGGAAAGGTAATTTCTTTAAAACAGGGCACAAAACTTAAGTACCAAGGAGCTATGTCATCTAAGAAATTAGAAGAGTAGTAAGAAACTGAATTTCCTTTAGTGCTTGCCTGTTACCATGCTCAAGCCTACTTCACACTTGTTTACTACCTAGTATGAGAATTACTGGTGAGCTACAGCTAATAATTCTGCCGATGAGTTAGGCTGCCACGGGGGCAGCATACTAATCGGTTTCATACCCTCATAAACCAGAATAATTTCCCAGCAAAACTGTTCAGAACAAAACCAACGACAAGCCTTGCTCACAAAATATTAATCTGTTTGCGTATTGAGTTACTTCCCCAACATCATTTAAAATTCAGACAAAAAAACTTCCAAAGGAAAGAATTATGCGAGAAAGGAGCCTATTATTTATGAAGACAGTTAAACGTGCAATTACTTTTTCCCACTGATGGAACAAAATACAAATCAGCCCCAGGATCACCAGACTGTCACATAGGTGAGCAGAGCTCACTGACGGAGGCTGCAGCAGTGTCACACCAGAGGGAAACAGGCGAACTCAAGTCTCTTTAAGCCAGAGGAAAGCGAGCAGATCGCAACCTGTGCGAGAGAGATTCCTGAACCATTAAACGGTGGTTCAAATAGGAAAAACACCCACAGCAGCAGTAAACAGGAGTTTCCAATTAAAAAGACCAATTTCTCACTGTGCAGGGACGGCTTTTCCATAAGAAAATGCACAAAATAGTGTCAGTGATCTGCAGCTGCATGCAATTCTGCAGACACCACATATACAGCCACGTTGCTCAGTCCTTCCTCCATAGACAGAACCAAACATTTCTCTCAATGCTCTAAACTTTTGCTACAGTTTCAGAGTTTAAAGGCTGTGTCATGGTTTGAAAACGTGGTTCAGTCTGCCCTGTAGGAAGCCGAATTAGACAAGCACAGAAGTCTTTCGGTCTTCATCAGCTATGAATCACCTATGCGTGATAGGATGTCACTGTGTTTTAGCCACAGGGAAGCATGACATGCATTTTGTACAACAAAGTGGACTAATAGCCCACAAAGCAGCTGAGATCATATCACCCTATATGCACATAGGAACCCATGAAGTCAACAGGAACGATACATGTACTGAAAGGTGGACCTCTGCCTGAGAGCCATGCTGAATTAGGACCTAGAGCCATTAATATTGCAATGAGCTTTTATGTATCCATCTCATGTGCACCACACAACGGCCAAAATGCATGTGCTTTCCACACATGGATCCAGCACATGTATTTTATATTAAGCTATGACTAGACTGCCGAATTTAGCAATTCCTTTTGTTCTCTTCTATTCATATGTTTTCATGAGACACCCTTCTGTTTGGTCTGTAGGTGCTGATTCTCCTTTGGAAACATACACTGTTGCTCATTAGCCTTCCCCCCTCAACAATAAAAAGTAAAAGAAAACCTGGAACCTGTCTTCCATCCTGCTCTAGGAAGATCCTCACAGAAAGGCAGAAACCTCACAGATCCTGACAGGGCGGACTTTCTACAATAAGGGTTTCTTAAGAAAGTTAGAATTACAGGAAATCTTTAGTCATGGTTTGGGGTCCTATTTTATCTTCCAATAAAGGAAGATTCATGGGAAGCTGCATTTTTATCAGTAACTCTACTTTACCCCACTCCGTAACTTGACCTGGGACTGATCCTGCACAACCTTAACAGCGACAGGGTGGGGAGGGAGGGAACTGACCATGCTGTTTATCATTGCATCGTATTAAGGTCACCCTCCAAGGGCTCATGCTAACTAAGGAGACAAAGCTCTCCTCCTACCTCTGCTTCCAGTAGCGGAAAATCTTTGCCTGATGGAACCCTCCTCACTGACGTGCCTTTCAATAAACCCAAGAAATTATCACGCATTGTGAAACAACAATCACCGGGCCTTCAGCATTGCTAACATCACCACCTAAACAACACACACTTGCTAATCCTCCACCTACAAGAGGGTATTCTACTATGAACACAAGCATCGTGAATCACAGACCATGAATCCCAGCCTCAATTCTGCTCCGCAGCAGCATCAGCCTTCCCCCCTGCTCCAATCACCCCTTGCTCCTACACTCCATCCTTCCCTGCTACGCCTCAATGGCACAGCCAATATCCACCACTGCCTGTGCTTTCTGTGGGGAAGGAGAAGGAGGAGGAGGTAGTGAAGGAAGTGCGGAAGGGCAAGCTTTATCTCCACTTACGAAGTGCATGGAGTTTGCAGTAATGGTAAGGGATGGACATGTGGGCGGAAGGTATGCACTGCCCTCATTTTCCAGATTCTTCCTTTTCTTTGGTTTTGTGTCAGCAATGCTGTGTGTACATCAGCTTTTGATTTCTATGCTTTTGTGGCTTAGGGCCATCGGGGTTGCTATATACACACAAACATACAACATAGCTGTTTCACAACAAAGATTTTTGTGCATTAACGCTGCAGAGGGTTTGCCATCAGAAAGTGTTACTGAAGACGAGAACACTAGTTCTAGCAACAGATTGATACAAAGAAGTGTTATTTAAAACACAAACAAAGAGAGGAAAGAATGGGAACATGAGGAGAAAGGGAATACCAAATTCTTTTGCAGATATTTATTAAACAAAAGGACTGCTCAGATGTACTTGTCCAAATTATTTTCTGATGTAACTTCATAGGCTTCAGAAGAGTGAGGATGAAAATATCTGTTCTTGAAATGTATCATCTGTTCACCATACTCACGTAGGTGGGCAGGTTACTTTTAAAACTATAAATTAGAAATTAAAAAAAAAAAGCAATTATTGGATGCAGCTCACTCAAGATCAGCTTGATCTTCTCTTCTTCTTATAAATGAGTCACTAGAAACAGGAAGGTTCATTTCAGGCATGACTGTAAAAAACCATAAATTTTAATTTAAATAGTTCAGACCTCTGCCTCAAAACTGGGCTGATCTTGCAGATGAGTTAACTTTCCTGGGATGTCACTTATCATAGTAGACAGAAGTGACCAGAACCATGTGGAAACAAAAAAAGAAAAAAAAAAAGTGAACCCAGCCTCAGATGCACCACTATAGAAGTTGCCTCTTCTCGTTTGCCTTCATGAGAAAAGGAACACTGGCCACATGGGATTCTGCTCAATTTTAATTTTACCTGTGTTTGCTCGTGTTTCCGCAGTCCTGAGAAACCTGACTGAGGCTCACCCAGGAGTATGCAGATGAACAAAGAGGCATTTTAAGGACTGTCACTACAAATTTGTATTTGTTCATGAGGGCTGTCTTATAGAAGAAAGACCACAGCAAACTTAACAACTCGGGCTACACAGTCTGAGATTTGGATCGCTTTTTATTTCGTTTCCACATTGCATGTGACAATGAAAGGTTGTGACATTCTAAGTGGTTCCAGACTCCATCAGGCTGTCCACAATGAATTAAAAAACAATAAAATCCAGATGCTTTCTCAAGTAAACACTTCCTTTCTCAGCAAAGCGAACCAAATGCAAAGGATACTGCTGAAAGTTTTCTTCTAGCATGTTTATTTTATATAAAGATATCTTATACTTCACTGGCACTTAAGTGGTCTCCCTCCAACACAGTAAAGCCCCTGGCATACTTTTCCTGTATTTCTGGTGTTGAAAGCTAAATTCTTGAGAAAATATCTTGCTTACATGAATGATTTTAATTTGCTTGTAGATATTTAATAAAGTCTACACCTAAAATAACACTAAAAAGTTAAATTGGCTCCTGGAACACAGTTTGCAATGAGATAGAGTAAAATAAAAATATGAGGGTTTTTTTTTTTTTAAAAAATGTAAATTCAACTTTCAAAGCACAGAATTTGTGTCTCAAAGAAGGAACATGAAATTGCTTACCAGTAAAAGAAAAACATATCTGCTTTTTATTAGCAGGCTGAGAAGTGAAAAAGCAAAAAATCATAAACCCACAAAAGTTACAAAGTAAATTCATTGTGTTAAACCATTTGTTGTAACCTTTTAAAACATTTTTCGTAACACAGGTAGGGACTTTTAAATGAAGTACAAATATTACCACTAAGTAGGACTGTGTTCTTGAGAAACACTTCAAACATGAGATTCTAATTGCAATGTATTGCAATTCCCTTAGTAAAAATAAATCAAAGCAGACACCTCCAGATCCTGGCCTGCAGGTGACAACAGTTTATCGAACCTGGGCGTACCTGAAGAAGTAAGTACCTCGGAGTCGATGCCCTCCATACCTAGAACCATTCAAAGAAATGTATCCCCACAGATGCTACTTTTAGTCCTCTTTCTTTTCTGTCACAAGGGTACTTCCATTTTCACCGCCCTTTCAGTGCTCCTGGACTATAATGAAAAAAAAAAAAGGTGCTATTTGCACAGCCAATCTCTTTCCATTAAAGCCCAGCAGCACAGCAGACAGACACATCTAGCCTTGAGTAGCAACAACAGGGATCTGTTTGTCAGGAGACAGCAGCTTCGTTCCTCTTTCCCCTATGTATGGCTTTCTATAGATCCACCCCTGGCCCCCACTGAGCCTCAGCAGTGGCTTAGTGGAAGGCAAAATCACTAGAGCAAATTTATTCTGAAATACAGTTCTTGTGAGGACTGTACAAGGCACTGCTTGATCCAGAAGAAGCTCCGAGAGATGAAACAATTCTAGACCTACTCATCCTCTAATATGAGGATGTATTTTCAAGCTTAAAGGACTGCCAGGAAGCTTTTTTGCTTTTTGATTTAGGATCTTCAGCTAATATATATCAATCTGCCTAAGGGGGAAAAAACCCCCCCACCACCGAATCTTGAAAGCCCACAAGAGATTTCAATATAAAGTGATAAAAAGGATCCAACTGTATTTAATATAGAGCACGTACTCCCACAACACTCAGGGTGATCCTGGAAACCAAGGAGCACTTTCCTTTTTACGGGACTTTTTTTTCCCCTTTAAAGGAAAAAAAAAAACCAACTAAAAACCAACAAAAATTTAAAGAAATACAGGAAAACATGAAAATCAGCAATAACAAACAAGTGGAATGAGGTAATCCTTGGCAATAACTGAAATTGTGACTGTAGCCATTGCTCCAGAATTTAAGATGTTAGAAGAGCTGAAAATATTTTTGCATGCTAAAACCTGACATCATCGCCCCACGTTTTTTCTGATGCAGCCGCCATTGCTCCCACTGATAGCTGATTGCTTCCTCATGCCCACCTCACTTCCTCCAGTTTTGGGTAGCCCTGAGACAGGTTTATCTCCTCCCTTCCTTTTCTGCGAGTCCACGGTAACTCCACGGAAACCAGTGGAAGGGTGCTGGATGTTTACCTCTCCTGGAGAAAACGGGTATCAGTCCCACCTCTAAAGCAAGGAGATTTTCAAATTACTTCATTTTAGCTGTTAGACACTCTCAGTTCTGAGAAAAGGGGTTTTCGGTCTTGCAAACTGTTGAAAACACAGCCTTTTAACTTATCACACGTTCTGATAAAGTGATTTGGAAAGCCTCAAAAAAAAAAAAAAACTTGAAAGGAAAAAGGGGATGAAACATTCTTTAAAGACGGCTTAGACAGAAAGAATATAAATTTCTTCTGACCAGGACACATCACAGAGGCTTACTTGATAAAAGCAACATGTTGATTTATTCCATTTCTTTCCCCTGCTGCCCAGGCTGTGAAATACAGGCAGATGATGCAATCCCTCTGAGAGAGAAGGAAAGGGAAAAAAAAAAGAAAAAAAAAAAAAGCTAGCAAGCAGGCAAGCGACTATTTCACAGTGCAGCATATTGCTGGCATGCCCAAAGTTAGGTAAGCTGCTCCCGAAGGGACCACAGGAGCTCCCGAGCTCACCCCACTGCAGGCAGGACTGGAAACTGGGTGTCCCAGACCCCTCCGGTCCCGAGGGGCTTGGAGCCCACCCCAGCCACGGTCCTCCCCTGCCTTCAGCCCCAGCAGGAAAAGCATCCGAAACAGACTGACAATCTTAAAAACCAAACAAAGCTGTCATCACCGTTCGTGTTTATTAAAAACAGAATCAAAACCAACACTGGTGAGTTCTCCCAGCTAAAGATTAGCAGAAAGTCTTTTGTTCTGATGTCTGAACTCATCAAACGCGCTTACCCTTTCAAAACAAAACACAACGAAACAAAAGCAGAGGCAGGAATTATAGTCTCTTCTCCTCAAACAGTGCGTGCTCTTTACCAATTTCTGCACAATATATTCTCAAGACTAAATCACTAAAATCACTCGAACTCAAGATCTTATTTCTATTTATAAGTGAGATATTAATTAGACAGTGTTAATTTGCACATGAAATAACAAAATTAGACTAACATGAAGTTAAAGCATTAGATGATTTTATAACATGCTGGGTTCATTGTTTTCAGTGTAAGAAATTATTTTAATATAATTTACGTATCTGTTATCTACACATAGGTCAGATCAAATCCCCTGCTAAGTCTGGAAAGGCTTGCTTTATTTCAGTGTGGCTTTGAATTAATCAATTTCTAGGGCATTGCTAAATTCCCCCACTTCTTCCATTCTCATTTGATTGCAACTTGAGTCTCATGATATTTAGCCTTTTGGACAAATTCACTAGGTTCTAGTTTGAAAGAAACAGCTTAGGACACTCAATTTTCATTTATATAAATTTAAGTAAAAGCTACATTAGTTTTTTGATCATCAGGGATTTACTTAAAACGTACAATAGTTGAATCCTTCACTTTCAAAGACTGGAAGATAAACTGAAAAAAGAAAATCAACCTCCATTAAAAAACAAAACAAAACAACTCATTAAGTTCTCTATAGTATGGAATAATTATGATCCAGATCATTCAGTTATTTCCAACTTCAAGAAAAGCACATTCATATTAAAACTATAGCGTCTTCCTAGATTTCTGCTTGCCTGTCACAGCCAACTGGTCAAGGGCAATTATACACAGGGGCATCATGAAAAATCAAGCGGTGGTTGTAACGGTACATACACAGAAGAACAAAAATATCTGGATATCAATTATGCCTTCTCTCAGCTTTGTACACTCGGGAATCACCCCATTTGGTGGATATCTGATCTGTATTGAGCAACGGCTAGACGCACAACACGGCAGCCTGCAGCAGGAAGTGAAGACGACCTTGGTCAGCTGAAATAGCAAAGGAAAACAAGGTAGAGGGAGTGTAGTGCTCAGCAACATTCTTGCCTTAGAACTTCAGGCCAAAAGATCATGACGAAGCACATAGGTATGTCCTAGGTTGTCTGAAAATACGGTATAATGCCAGCTGTGGATAAACTTTTTTTTTCTAGTGTGTATCTTCTGACAAAGGAGTCAGCCTGGATCTCCCAAAGGTCAAACCAGCAGAAGAGGTGACTCAGGAGCGTAATGGTACGGATGTTCAGTAACCACCTCCTGCCTCAGTCCATCCCAAGCTTCCCGATTGTAACCGCTTCTTCAAAATATTTATAATGCATGGCAAGAAGTTTGCACAGATGAAACACCAGCTGAAGTCATCAGATCTAATTTTGCTGAATGTATAAACATGGTGGGCTTCAGATCCGCCCTCTGAACAGAGCTAATGGCCAACATCCTTGCAGTCCAACTGGTAGGTGTGCCAGCCTAAATAAACCTATCTTGAGGAAGATTGTGTTGTACCCTTTTCAAGTGGAATCAAATCAACAATCAAAATAAATAATGGCTCCTTGAGAGAAAGCATCATAGTGGCTGGACAGTGGGATCATGAATGCTCTACCCGTACTTGATCTGGGCTCCGTTCTCCATTGATCGTGCTGTTCAGACAAGTCTAAACCTCTTTGGAAATAGTACTACCAGAACAACTAGCCAGAACTGAACAGGGGGACCTGAAAGCCTATGCCTACACTTCTGACGTACTTTTCAGATCTGGGAAGACCAGCCCTGCCAAATCCATCTCCAGACACCAGATAAACACTGCAAATCGCTTGCAACCACCCTGTGATAGAAGCATTCATCATATCATCACTGCTGCAATTCCAGAAGTCTTTTGCACTGAAACAGTGGACACAACCTTAACTGACCCTGGCCTGACCTCTGTTACCTCTGATAGTACCAGGAATGAAATGGCTTTTGGTTGGTGCACTGTCTGACTTGCAAGCCTGACGGAGGAGTTTTGTTCCTTTGCAAAAATCACAGGGCAGACGGTACCACACGCCCAGCCCAGCAGTCAGGAAGCTGGGAACACCGGCAAGGACGTCCGAAGACAAGACGTTGGCTGTATTCTTGCTTACCCTCTTATTGGAGGATAACTAACCCCCTCCCTGTTACCTACATGTTTAAGCTAATTGGGTCACAAATGAGTAAGCAAACGTCTCTGGGATGGGCCATAGCTTGTCCCTCAGAATGAACACTGTTACAAGCCTGACTATTGCAGATCCTCCCAACAGCCATGCCAAAACGTATTCAAATACGTTGCACAAATCAAAAACCTCGTGTTGTTCCCCACCTTAGGTACAGGCCTTTCCTACTTCTCCATCGTATTAAGACCAATTTGGATTGAAGCAGCCCTGAACACCAGCTGCAGCCCAGACACCAGAGGGTAGCTTCAGGTCAGAATATGCTGCCGTCTCAGGGCCGAACCTGGGATCTCTACTCTCTACATCTTATCGGCTGATTTCCACTGCTGTCCTCAGGGACCTCTGCACGTCCAGCAGGACTAGGTTTCTGGCTCTGGGCTTGTTTAGAGACCTTTAAATAAGTTGCATGACATGATTTACATACAAACCCAGCCAAGATGGCTGACCAGGCATGGAATCTTTCTTCCAAAATCTCTCCTGCCCTCTATTTCCAGAAGACCAGCAGTACCACAAATAAGACTGCCACTAACTGCTGTGCTGCCACCAAGGTGCCACTGATGAGCAAACAAAAACTTGGCCCCAAATGTCCTGCCTCTCCCCATCCCCTTACACCTCGCTCAAGTAGGAGATGTAGGCTAGTTCCTGTCTGTTACAGGATACTGGCTGAGGCCGATAGTCAGTGTTAATAATAATAATAGGAATAAGGAGAAATAAAAAAAAAAAAAAAAGGAAATTAAAATCCAAGTCATCAAAACAAAAGAATTGCTTGATATTGCGTGCCAAGCCATAGGGGAGAAACATAACTCACTTCAATCCAGAATCACTTCTGCTGTCCGTTTTCAGACCCACCACTCTCAAAGGGACCACAGCACCACAGAACATTTAGACTAAATAAAAAAGCCTTAGAGACCTGCAGAACATAGGCCCCATGCATTTATCCCTGCTTTATAGGCTACCAATCTGAGATTTAACCTCACACCTTACTTAAATAAACAAATTAACAAATATTTAACGTTTTTATTTTGCAACAACAGCCTTAGAAATACAGACGGATCAATGGCGGTGAACATCGTGGCTGTGAGTCCTAGTCCCTCAACGTCTTGGAGGTTGGGACACCCTTGGATAGACAGTGTTGGATGTGGACAAAGCCCTGTTACTGCCATGCCACTTGCTGCTAGTAAAGTCCAAACCAACACGTCCCCACAGCGCAGAAAATCAGCTTAGTGCCAAGGCTTTACGTAACAGGTGTAAACAGCAGAGGAAATACTCTGGCAAACCTACACACTCAGCCCAAAATCCATCACCAAGACAATACAAACACAGAAAATAAACAGGGGGAAAAAAAAAAAAAATCCAGTAATTCTACAAACACGCTGACTGTGGTGTTAAACAAATACGCCGAATTACTTTGCGAATTGCCAAGTGCTGTACTACTAGGTTTCCTCCTGCACAGTGTCAGTACTGCGACCACAGGTCTGGTTAGGATCACCACCGTGAAAAATAAAACTTGTGAGATAGGCCACACAGTTTCTTTGAACAATAAATTACCTTCAGCCTGGCTTGAACAGCATTAAAGCATACACAGAATTCAACAGGGAAATTTCAGCATCTCTCAAAAGTCAATGACAAAAGCCTCATTTGTGTCAGCACAATCAGGTTTTAACCCTGACCTTATGTTATGCTTGTTACAACGTTAAAAAATACTGATCTTAGATAAAGCAAGTGAAGCGGCAACACGTGCATCAACAACACAAGAAACATCCCCGGCTTGGGAAAACTGTCCTCTAGAAACTGCAATATTTGTAAGGTCAAACCGTGTTGCGCGCTGTTCCCAACACTGATTTTGGACCAGTCATCGCAGTTTTCTATGTTACAGTGATCACAGCTGCAACAGGGGGGCAAAACCACCCCCACAAGCACTTTTTTTTTTTTTTTAAAGCTCATTCAAACTGAGTGGAGAGGAAAAGAGCTATAGTATGGTATCATTAAGCGTTGACAATGAGTTTAATATGACCAGCAAAACTTTTCCACTTCCACAGAATCCTTTTTCTTTCTTTTTGTTTTACAGCCTGCTGAAACAGTGATAGCCCACATCTGGTTAGTGTCTGCTTCAAGACAGACACCAAACAGAAAAGCCCATGTTTGGGATTAAAGAGGCAAGCATTCATTGCACAGGGCAGAGGAGCCATTTAATGCTCTTCTGCACAGCAGC
>NW_009260059.1:96934-120160 GCF_000687185.1 Egretta garzetta
TCTGCTTTCTGAACCCCAAACACTTAGTTCAAACTTAGTTTTCTTGATCCTTCTTTTCTTAGAGACGGCATCTAATAAAAACAATAAAATACCCAATAAAGATTAAGCTATTTCAAATGCTCCCAACAGCAACCACATAATGTGTATAGAGGGAAAGCATGAACTGAATTCTTCAGTGATAGCCTTATCGTACGTAGCAGCCCCCTCAGTGTTACTAACTAGACACTGTAGGAAAACCAAGTGATCATAGTTGGAAAGATGGGGAAAATCTTTTTAGTAGGGCCAGCTGTGTCAGGACAAGGGGTAATGGTTTTAAACTAAAACAGAGTAGGTTTATACTGGATCTAAGGAAGAAATTCTTTACAATGAGGGTGGTGAAACACTGGAACAGGTTGCCCAGAGAGGTGGTGGAGGCCCCATCCCTGGAAGCATTCAAGGCCAGGTTGGACGGGGCTCTGAGCAACCTGATCTAGTTAGCGGTGTCCCTGCTCCTGCGGGGGGGTTGGACTAGATGACCTCTGAGGGTCCCTTCCAACCCAAAACATTCTATGATTCGATGATACGCACAGAGGGCACCAGCAAACAGAGACATCCAGCAAGGAAGCGATGAATACATTAATGGAAAGATAAGCAGAGATCAATGGAGGCTACAAACGAGGACGGAAACTACACTCCCCATTAAAAATAGTGAGAAAAGCAGCATAAAGCGGTATTTCTGAAATTTCCATGTCTCCTACATTATCAATACAGACTCTTTAAGCATCACTACGATCAGTTTACTTATTGCAACAATAGATGAGTAATTACTTAATGCTGTAATGGATTGTATTAAATCTCTTTGAAACGCGATGAGTCTAACAGCGATCTGTCATGTAGAAAAAGCATTAAAAACCCCAACATAACGAGCTTCATCTCTGGAAAAAGTTATCAGAAAAAAAGGCAGCCTCCTCCTTCAGCACGGGCACAGATCGCACCATGAACACAGGCACATGCTATACATGGGAAGGAAAAAAGGTCTTTCAGTGACTACTCCTGTAAGAGGAGGATGTATGACCAAAAAACCTGAGAGAAGAAAAAAACCAAACAAACAAGCCAAAGCAACCCCCTATGGAGGCAGAGAAGCAGAGGGAGCACAGCATGACCAAGCGCTGGGCTCACGGACCCCACTCCCTCAGGGAGCATTTTGTTTTCCACGTAAATATTATCTATTTGGGGTTCTGTTCCATTCCCTCCATTTCCCTCCACCATCCCACCACGCCCCGCCCCTCAAACATACACACACCCCCCTCAGTCCAGCAATGCAGGATTTTGCATATTCTTTGCTGACACGCAGGCAGTGGCACAGATAGACAACTCACGCCGTCATTTGCTTGTCCTCATTAGTACAGCTTGCCTTGCCCTGAAATTCTGCTCAACTGTTTGAGTTGAGGCAAATGATGTTATTTGGTAACTGCAGAATAGATGCTGAGCAATATGAAGATGACAATAAATTGAAAATGTTTTGTAGCCATTACGTTAGTGATTTGTTAACATGAGGGAGCAACCTTGGATGTCAGAAATGTAGGTCTCATTAAAAAAACCAAATGCAGCTACATAACTCCTAATGCGCTTAGAAACGGAACTCATTATTTTAACACATCCGCTAAAACCATTTTCCTCTAGGATGTGACTACAGGTACTTGAGGAGCAAACATGTGGCCTTAAGACAGAACACCTCTGAAACCTGCCTACTGCTTTACAATGAACCGCATCACACCATATTCACAATTCTCCATTGTACCTGCTGACTATGATCCTGTTAACGTCACCTCACTCACAAAGAACTTAACAGACAATAAAATGAATTGCAAGAACAAAAAAATCCCCTGATAAAGGAAGCACATTGGTAAGAATATTCAATATTCTGCCCATGCGGACAAGAACTGGGTCAGAGTTTCTCCCAGAGATATACCTGTCAAAGCTACGTTACAAATACACAGCTATAAAATGAATTAAGCAATCAAAAGAGACAAGATCTAAACTTCGCTATCCTTGTTTCATTCTACAAGAGAGAGAAGAGCGAAGGAAGAGATTGATGCTACTGAATAAGAGACACGTCATCTTCTCCAGCATTATTCTTCATCATGACATACCATGAGCAGAGATTAAATAGAAACCCAGATAAGTTCAAATGATACAGCTATCAAAACTTAGGTGTTTCTAATAGGCCCTTCACAACAGTATCTGGGCTATTAAAAGGAGGTAACGCAACAACTGTAAAATGGGTGAGAGGAGGGACTCAAAGAAAAGGAGCTACTCTGAATCGCTTAACAGGATAACCACAGGGAAATGGGGATAGGAAGGAAGAGACAACACTAACATTGTGTTTAATTTTGTCTCCTCCCAGTCAGCAAAGCACATAGGGACCGATTCATCTCTCCTTTATATCAGCATGAATTATAAGGGACTCCACCGAAGACCACGAAGTTACACCAATATAAGTGACAGAGAATTTAAAGTGGTCTTAGATTACTCCAGATTGTCCAAATTACATTCATGCTGAAATGAAAGGGGCTTTTCTCCACAGGGGTGGAAAAACTTGGCTTTATTAACACCCCATTCCAGCCACGATTCAGGCGGCCTCCGCACAACGAAGCAGGAAGAAAGCTGGGCTACCACCCTTGTTAGTGCCTTCCCCGAGAGCAAAAATACCCTCCAAGTACAACCCTTATTAGACAGCTGAGAACCCACCGAGATGCAGACCATGCCCGACCTTCCTCAAAGACCCAAATCCACCAGGAAGCAGCCTTCATTATTGCAATGGCTGCTGCCTTGTGGATCCACGTGTGCTTTTAAAGGGGATGGTGTAGGAGCCCATTCGGAGACACCGTTCTTCCTGTTGCAGCCACTCTTCACTATTGCTCCCAGTCACAGGCAGTAAAATAAAGGGATGCCTCCGAGATCCGGGATGCCAGCAGAAAATTAGCAACAGCCTGGTGTTTAATAGCAACCTTGCTTGTAACTACAGCATATGGTTCTTTCCCTGTGAAATGGGATTTCTTTAGGATAAAGATTATAAAGCATTGTGTTTGTTAAAGAACCACCACAGTAATAAAAACAGTAATATAATACAATCGAGCAGTAAAGCTAATAGTGCCTTCCATTCACAGATCTGAAGTTTAATGACTCAAACCTGGCAGCACCCTAGGAGGCTTGGAAAAAAGAGGTTTTCCTAGCTTTTAGGGAAGGGCAAATGAACACACACAGGCGGATTAAATTATGAACCCTTTAAAAGCAGGAGAAGAATCTCTGGCTGAGATGGGGAAACCCCCAAATTTCAGGCCAATGGTTACATGCTGCCCCTCTCAGTAGTATCATTTTATCAAGGAGACTGTATTACTGATTACTGGGCACCTCTATCTGTGCCACTCAGAAAAGTTATAGAGGCATAAAACAGAGAGCCAAGCTAGGTAGAGATATTCCAGTGTGACTCCTGGAGTAAAAAGACACTTCTTTATTTTTTTTTTTTAATTTTTCTTAATTCTTAATTCATTTGAAGACATATAGGCTCTGTCAAAAAGCCACTATTGCACTGGAATGAAAGCATCTATGCAAGGAATGACGTTTCTAACCATCCTGCTATAATTATGCGAGTACGACTCACAAAATTTCCCTATATGAACAAGCTCCTACCGCCTCTGGGAATAAATTTAAGGAATCGACTAAAGGGGAATTAAACTTCTTTCTAGGAAAATTAACTTTTTTAGCAGAGGGGCCTGAGTGTTAAGCTTGCCATTGCTGTATTGCTCTTCCTGATAAGCATATCTTACATATACAGTGCCAAGAGCCACTGGCACAACAAAGTTTCACCTGCACTTGCTGTGAGCCAAAGCAGGTTAAACTCATGGGGTATTTTGCTTGTCCTTGAGCTCCAATAATACTGCTCTCATGGAGCTGAGCCACTCTAGAGCAAAATGACAGGAACCCATTTTCTATCCTATTACACATACCCTGTCCACAATGCCAAGCTTTGCTTGTGGCTCCATTTAAACCCTTCTATTTATAGGTATCACCCTACAACTTGAGGTGCTGCAAGTCCATTGCGTGTGGGGCCAACTGATGGGGAGCTTTTGTGTTTTCTGCGTGGAGGAGGAAGATGTGGTATGAGAGGACGTGCAACTATAGTCTCAATGCTTGTCACCACAATGAGTGAAGCTGAATAAAGAGAAGAGAAAAAAAGACATTTCTGGAGATATTTCCAGCTGATGTATTTATAGTTTCCCACGGCAGTTCAAAAGCTGTGCATTTTACAGCGTGAGAAGAGAAAGAGCGAAGGGCTACCCCATGCCAGCGATGCGGGGCGTGGGGGTTGCAGGGCTGGGTTAGATGTCTTCTTCCTGCACAAAGCCAGGGCAGCCCCACTGCCAGTGTGCAACAGCCCAGGGGAAACTGCAGGGAGAGGAAAGCCAGGGAGGATCTGCAGCTCCCTGCCATCATGGGGGGCACACCACACCATGCCACCACCACCACCCCAATACTCACCCCAAATGGCCCCAGGGCAGCGGCAGGGATGGGCAGCACAACCGCCCTCTCAAAGGAAAACCAGCCCACAGCACACACAGCCAAGAGCAGCAGGGGGTGCCCATTTTGATTCTGCTTGTTCATGTTCTGCGACTTCCTCACCAAACCTCTCTGGCCAGTGGCCTACAGACAAGCGGAGACAGACATTACTGGGGGAGAAGAGAAGGCAGAAGTTGTTCGTAGCACTCGTAGGACTTTTTTGCTTTACAGTAACCTTTATGCATAACGGTTAATATCTACTGTAGATAACTGCACATGGACCCAACCAACACATTCACCTGAACCATGGATTTGTAGGTCCCAGTCTCCCGTTGCTGGCTTTGAAACCGCTTAAATCCCCTAATACCAAGGGACTCACTGATGATTTAGAGTGAAAAGTAAAATCAGATCTGAGAGAGAGGAATCAATGTGAAGCATTGCAAGTACGAGAAATGCATCTCAGCGGACGCGCGAAGCAGCCCGTGTTGCTTCATTACCAAGCAAGAAAGAGGTTTGGTGGGCTCCCAACAGGCGGAGGTCAGCTCACACGCAGCTCAGCACAGCACCACACCCTTGTACCGTGCCTTGGGCCACCACGCTGCCTCGGCGTTTCCCAGTCAGTGGGGAGGGAGCATGCGCTGTGGGGAAAGTGGAGTTACACCTCGCTTCCCTAGACTGGGCAGGTATAATGTGTGGGTCAATATGGGGCGCAATCGGTTTCATTTCCCTGAGGCACCAGTGAAATGCTAATAAGCTAAACAGTGCATCCGTAACTAAACACCCTGTAGCAGTATTACCCCTTCTGCAGACACAGCACTAAGGGAAGGCAGCTGAGGGTCACTCTTACCCGAGAAAATCATCTGGCTTCAGAGTTAGGCAGCTGCCGAAGGCAGAGGGCCAGGCTCTGCCTGCCTGCTCCCACCCCATCGCACCGTGCATGCCCCTTCCTCAGAGGCAGCTCAGGAGCCACCAGCTGTGGTAGTGGAGGAAGGTCAGAGGAACCTCCCCCAGGAGGCTGGATCCCACCGCGCAGCATAGCTGCCTGCGCCGGGGAGCTCAAGAGCTGATTTTGGTACAACCAATGCACAGACCCCGGCACAGCCCTGCATGCTGAAGAGGAATGCTCGAAGGATCGAGAATTTGAGCTGCACGTGTTACCTGGCAGCTTGGTCTCCAGCAACTAGACTTGCTCTCCACTTCTGAAAACACAGCATGCTCAGGCGAGGACTGGGATTCTCAGGAGTCCCGAGACCAACAGTACCGTGAGGCAAGAGCCTCACCCTTGCCTTCACCACCAAAGCTCAGTGAGCCAACACAGCGGGAGGAACAACCAGGGGGAAGACAGAGCAAAGCCCGAATCCAAATAGCTGCAACCATGGACTTTGAAACAAAAAGACCCATATATATGAAAATTACTAAAAAACCACACCTGTAACCTCTAGTCTTCGTGAAAGCAGAGATGAGCAATCGCACAGACTGTGCCGCTGACTACTAGTTACAGAGCTATGGCAGAAATTCATTAACACAGTTAGAAAGTTTCTATTCTTAGTCTGAATTTGGATGGTCCTCTCTTGCGCACATAGACTGCGGTTGAGAAAGTTAAATAAAATCCATTTCCTTATATAGCAGAAAGGTTTTAGGCTACAAGCATCCCATACCAGAAGGATTTTCAACCTAAAAATTACATTATGATGACAATTCAGACATTAATTCTTTGTTTAAACCCTGTAGATTGAGCAGTTCTTAAAACATAATTCTTTTAATAAAAATAATAATGAAAAATAAATCTATGTATATATGGAAAAGGATTATGCAAAAGTCCCTCTTTAGGAAGGAGAAAAAGAGTTGAACAGACTTTACTGAGAACTTAGAGTATTTTATAGTCTGTGATGCATGTTTCTACTATTTTTCTTTAAGATTATCCTACAGAATAGTGGGCACAGCTCAGAAAAATCTATACAGCTATACTCTTGTGTAAGCTTCCACCTTCCATGAAAGCCCATTATTTTAAAAAAACACAGCTAGAATTAAAAAACAAAACCAGTCAACTTTCTAGAGATGCAGCTGACTGTAGAACCACCAGGAAACCCAGTTTCAGTAATGCTCTTCTATAGGATGCACCTACTTAAGTTCCGGTGTCAGCAAACAGAGGGAACAAACATCCTAATTAATCTGCAGGCCACAATCCCCACCCGTTACCCACAGACGAGTTAGTTAGGGCTCTTTTTCTCCTTAACAATGATACGATTGACAAAGAGCATCGGTCTGACTGAGCAAAGGCTGACTGGCAGAGCTAGGATCACAGGAACCTGAAGAGGTGCTCTTTCCTTCTGTAACACCTTTATCCAAAAAGGAAAAGATCCTTCCAAAACCAAATTCTACAATCCCTGTTTTAAAGAGGAGGAATTATAAAGACACTGAAAGGTTAAAGAATTTGCTCACATTTTTACACTGAATGAGGAGCAACCTGCAGCTCGACTTACGGGTCTCTCTCCTACCCAGCAGACTAGTGGGTTTATTTGGCAAGCCAGGTGGGCTCTCACAGATATATGTTCACTTGTGACTGTGCATCTGGAACAGGTTGCCCAGAGAGGTGGTGGAGGCCCCATCCCTGGGAACATTCAAGGCCAGGTTGGATGGGGCTCTGAGCAACCTGATCTAGTTAGCAGCGTCCCTGCTCACTGCAGGGGGGTTGGACTAGATGACCACTAGTGGTCCCTTCCAACCCTAAACATTCTATGATTCTATGATAGCTCAACAGCTCGCAAAAAAAAAAAAAAAAAAAAAAAAAAAAAAGAATCAAAGCAAACATGAGCACAGGACCAGCATTTCCACATGTCCACTCAGAGAAATGGATCTTGCATTTAATTCTGAGCATAGGAAAGCAATTTTTAAACAGTTCTGCTAGAGGCCCAATCTGCACACATGGTTCCTGTGATAATCCTGACCCAACACATTCATATACCTCTACAGCCACCACCAGTGCCTGCAGTGCTAAACCACAGGGCTGATGCTGTCAATGTCTTCGACAGTGAGAAAAGAAAAAAAGAAGCTGTGAAAATGGGACCTTTATATTTCATAGGGTAGCAACACAGGAAAGAACAACAGGATACCGTCTTCACACACTGGTACAAAAGATATGAGCCGGTTTGCTTGATAAAGCCATGCTAGAGTGTGTGGAATTTACCTCTATATAGGCACTTTTATAGTGGGAGGCCACAGTCCATGACAGACACAGGACACAGCCTTGTGTCCTTTTACAGACCAAGGTATTCTCTCCCATCACATCCATCACAGCAGTCACAAAGGATGCAGGAGAATCCCTGGGTTGTGGGCTAGCTTAACAACCTTCTGCTGGGAGGGAGCAATAACACACTGCCTCCCATCAGGTATTCTTCATGCCCAAGAGCAAGGGCAGAGAAGGCAATAAAGAGAAGGTGTTGCCCACACTTTACATCAGAGGAGACATAAAGCTGGTCTCGTGGTATTCAGGCACTTCATCCTAAAAACTCTTCCTAAAGGTTTGAAGAAGCTGTGAATTTGTAGCATGAGAGAAGGAGCCCTGAAGGACAAAGAGGGTGAGAGCTCCAGAGGTGAAAGCGCGGTTACATGCTAGCACCTGCACGCACGAGGGTGGAGAGAAATGGCCGGCAGGCACTGCAATAAACCCTCCGCATCTCCTTGGCAATAACACAGGCATCGGTTTTTTATCGCCGAGTATAACAGTAGCATAGAAGGCCCAGAAAGTAATCCGCAAAGCATTAAGCCAACAACACCGGCCAGCAACACAAGATGCTGGACAACCCCGGGGTTAGCTCGCTGGCCTCACTTCTCAACATGAACAGAGGAGGCCTTGTTTTATTAGATATTTTGTATTAAATCAAGAGAAAAAAATTATTTCAGCATGAACATATAGACCAAAGGCAGAAGGTAAAGGACGTGTCCTCTTAAGAGGGCCTGCATTTCTTAGATGTATCATTGATTGAAGACAAGAAACTGGGAAGACCTGCATCTACCAGCCCTCCTGATACACAAGGAATCTGAGAAAACAGCATTAAAATTTAGTATTGATTCTTACAACTTTCTTTAATAAATGCGAATCACTCAGTCTGAGATTAAGACAGACACAGACTAAGGAACAGGGCCCAATTTTTTTGGCAAAGGGACACTGTTGGTGTACTTGGCTAAAATGAAGATCATCTTAAAATTATGACATACACTCATTTATTTTGGTGTGGCAATCGCCTAGGAACTCAGACCAGAATAGATGCATACAGAGTTCAGCCCCACAACGTTACGTAATGCTTGAGGAAGGCATGCAGGAACTTTAAAGGTAATTTAGAGAGGTTTTTTCAAATAATTTTAAATAATTTTCATTAAAAGAAACAAGAGTTAAAAATCAGGTGAAAGAGTTTGAATCCAACACTGCAGTCTTATCACAGCAAATGTTAAGTATATGATAAAAAAAATAATCCAGCTAGCCCATTATCTCTAACAGCATCTGTGATTTTTTTTTAAACTGCCATTTCTGTAGACATCTGAATTGGTCACTGGAGGTGGTAAATAAGATGATTTGCCACAGATGCGAGGAACCGAATCCCGGAGCTGTGCAGAGAACAAACAAGAGCTCTGTTCGAGCCACAGCGGAGCCTTCTTTCCTCCTCATTCGAGGCCAAACGCACCCACAAACAGCTGCAATAAATCCATCGCATCAGTTACGGCCCTACCGCTGCTGGGGAATTGCACAAAGTTGCATTTACTTGTTAAAAATGATTGATTTTAGCTCCCCTCGGTATCCACGCTCCACGCAAGTCCCCTGCATGCTATACCATCTGCTGTAATTCTCCCAGGTTGGCTTTGGCACACCGTGACATACAAAAATCAATCAAAATCGCTTGATACGTCAGCGCCCGGGGAAGAAGGGCCGCATGTGCGATCTCACCATTTGTTTCGTACTTTTGCTGCCTGCCCAGCGAGCGTGGAGACAGTACGTTTCTCCCCCTTTCCAACAATGTGATCTTATCGGAGGCAGCTGGCCTGCGCTCTGCACTTTCATTTTTATTGTGTGGGTTCTCAAACTCTGATGCAAATAGTCTGCCGAACATCCTCCCTCCGCGGCGTGTGGCTTTTTCTTTTTCCTCTTCAACCTCCTTCCACGCGGCGCGCTCCAGCGTCAGGCTGGCTCCGGCCAGCTCCCATTGTTCACATTGTTATTTTCATGTCAAGGGCGTGAGAGGAATATTATACTTTTTTTTTTTTTTTTTTTTTTTTAATCAGAACAGCAATTTAAAGCCCAGACCTTGAAAATACACTTGCCATTTGCAGGAAAGCAGCTACTGGACTCACTGCAAGGCCAAAGACGAGGGACAGATCCACGTGGTTAAAAAAGGTGGATGCTAATATAAATTAAAGCAGGACCAAAGAAAGAAGCCAGTTGCAGAAGAGGATGAAGACACCAAAAATGTCATTTGCTCTGCAGTGGCCTACACAGATGAGGAGCTGCCACAGCAGATTAGACGAGTGGTCCGTCCGGTGGGGCTGCCACTGCTGTGGCTATCTCTAAAAGGTCCCATCACACTCCCCTGTGACCCGGAGCGACAAATGGGAAGAGGTAGCTTAGCCATACTGGAGTGTGTGGAATTTACCTCTAGATAGGCACTTTTACAGTGGGAGGCCACAGTCCACGACAGACACAGGACACAGCCTTGTGTCCTGTTACAGACCAAGGTATTCTCTCCCAGCACATCCATCGCAGCGGTCGCAAAGGATGCGCAGGAGAAGCCCTAGCCAGCTAATTGTGCAGGGCTGTACCCGAGTTACACAGGAGCTACCTCCCAATACCACCACTTACTTCTTCAGGGGCTACAGTACAAACGTTGCATTCTGCTGCAGAATTGCCAGGTTTTCAACAATAAATCCGCAGTGTTTATTTCATGTGCCTGCACCTCTTGCAGCTGCAGGCTACAGCAGTTGACAAGGTGTTGGGAAAGGAAGTGTAGCCTTTGATTAGCTCTACATTTTCTATATCAACTTTACAGTATGGAGTGTGTAATTTTTTTTTTTTTTTGGCTTCATTCAACAGGAAAAACAGGAGGAAATGAACATGTTTCACTATTCTCTTCACAGGTTTTTTTTATTTTAAATATTTTTAGATACTGATCTTCACAGTTCAGAAAGCCTCAGGCCTGTCTCCTGTAACATTTCTTCTTTTAAAATCTTTTATACACTGGATCCTGCCTCCTCCTGTGACTGCTTTTATCACAGCTTTTCCAATTGCTGCCACTGAAGTAGATGGCAACCTTTCTCATGATATTCCAGCCCGCCCTCAATTCTATGCCATATGGGTTTATACCTTCTACTTGAATTTTAATCCCCTCTTTATATACAACTGAGTATCCTAGCAACTCCAGTGGTTACTGTGGTTTCCCCAAGCATTCCACCAGGTTAGCCACAAGAAGCACCAAGTGTTTGGAAGGAGGAAGCCCACAAGAATTCACGGGAACCTCTGGACCTTTGTGGGGTTTTCAGCTAATATGAATCTCTCCTACTTCTCTCTGTACCTTCAGTGCCCTTCACCCTCCTCCTCCTCTCCCCATCTGCACTGGTATTTGCAACCCTTCAGGTGCTCTTCATCCCCTAAAGTCATGCTTTGACCTGAAGCCCAAGGGAAGTCTTCCCACTGATTTCATAGGGCCTCAGATCAGTTCCCAATTTACTTTCCACTCCCTCCTCTAAAGCCTTCAAATCCCTACAATACTTTTGGTTCAAGTACCAACTTCTCCTAACTATGAGTCCCCTCCTAACTTTGCTCTGCTCTGAGTTGCCGCCAGTCATCATTTGTTTATTCTGTAGCTTCAGAGCATAGCTGATACCTTCCAAATCTTACCTCATCGGTTCAGGATAAATGCTCCTTGCCTGGTACCTCTGCATGTGCTTTCAAAGTTTCTTACAAAGGACTACACCAAAAAGATCCTAAAAAATTGAGGCACTTGGCCAGGAACCGATTCTCTACGACCCCACACTGGCCTTTCCTCTCCCTAATTATGCTTTGAAGTGCCTCAGCAAGCAGTCAATAACAGGCACAACAACAACCACCACCTCCTCTTGCCACAAACACCTAGTCATAACTTGCTGAAATACGGAAGTTATGCATAAAGCTGTTTGGTCCTTTAAAGAAACCAACAACTCCATTACAGACTTTGGATGTTGTCCTCCATCTGAAGCAGCATGCTGAGACTCCTCTGGACTTCACCAGGGCTGGGGTGAAGCCCACAGTTCATTATTTTTGTGATTCCACACTGTTTATTCCAAAAGCCTTAGAGATATACTGGTACCTTTTAGTCCTGGTAATTTATTGAACTTCAGGTTCTCAAGGGCTTTACATCTTCCTCCTTAGATACTTCAGTCTCTGTTAAAGAGACACAGATAGGTTAAAATTGTATTTACAAAAGTCACCTTTCCTCTCCCTATACCAAGCAGCTACTGATACAGTACTTGGAGCTTTGGCTCATGTTGAGCAACCCCAGGTTTTGATCATGCTCTTCTGAAAACTGTTTCTAGCCAGATTCCAGCATGTCACTACTGATGGTCATGGGAGGCCATACTACTGATCTCAACATTTCTCACTTCTGTTGGCAACACATGGAACCAGACTACTCATCCACTTCTAAAACAGACACCCATTGCACGGTCTTCCCAAACGACATCCAGCAAACCTTCCTCTTCTAACTCATCTTGCATACATCCCCACACAGGTTCTCCTGGATGACAGCCTACAGGGCTATGACAATGCTATGGGGGCTGGCAGCAAGAGGCAATGCAAGCTCTGACAGGGTACAGTGGGTGGATGGGTCCCAACCCTGCTCATGGTGGTCACCTGAGACAGAGAAGTGATGAGCCTTTGTCTCAGCCAGGCTGTGTTCAGCCCTTCCAGGTGGGAGGGAAGGGAATGGTGGTACCCTCTCACTAGCCCAGGGTAGGGAAAAGTAAGTTTGCTGTGGCTGTGGGGTGAGTCAGATATGAGGAAGACAAGGACTGCTCCTTCCTCAGAGGAGTTACACACCATCAGTGTGCAGCCACCACCATTGCTACAGTCGTGTCTCTCAGGGAAGCCTCCCTGCCCATCCTGTCCTCTCACCCTGCACAGAGCATGTGGAAATGATGCCATTTGCCCCCAGAAGTGCATAGGAGACAACATGTGTGCACAGGTGTGTGCAGGACTACAACACTGAGCTACCAATGCTCTCTCCTAAACCTTCCCTCGTGCTGGGGAGAGAGTGACCCAGAGACTGAGTGTAGGAGAGGAGCAGCAGGTCTTGGCAAAGTGCTTTGCTACTGGCCTGTTATTCTTCATAAAAGTAAGACCAGAAACATGTTATGAGGGAAATTTAATTCACCCAGAACTTGAAGAATTTATCTGATGTGGGAAGAGATCAGGTCACCCATCTCAAGTTAGTATGTGCCTTTGAGTGAGGTGTACCAAGACAGCTAGGGAAGCACCTCCCTTTAAGCAAAGGCTGTAACCATACATGGTTTGCTCTGCTTCTACTCATCAGTCCTCTAAACGTTAGTACCTTTGTCCTAGGCTTTGAGCAATAAACCACTGCTTTATTTTACCACTAGGCCTGCCAGACACTGTGGAACAAGATGAATTAACGCAGAAAAATAGTAAGAGAAGAGGACAGCTATGACACAGGAATGATGCACACACCTGGAATACTCTGCAAGAGCTTGGGGTAGGAAGATAGAAGGGCAGGGGGAGCAGCATGGCCACCCTTTGCTGTAGTAACACAAGTCTCATATAGCTCCTCTCCACATTCTTCCAAAGCAGCTACTGGGGTAAGGGCACAGAGCTCACAAGGGATGTCTCCGCAGCCCGCCCTTCATGTCTCTTGCCACATCACTGGCAGAGGCAGGCCAGGACAGCAGTTCACTTCCAAACCTTAGAGAGGGGTAGATATATTTTGGTAGGCATCAAACCAGCTGTGCTTCATGGACCTGGTCTAGGTGACATGTTTCTCCGATGGAAGGATGTCAGGGACACCAGCTCTGCCCCACACCCTGAACCTGGGACACATGTACAGAGGAGGTGCAGGACTCTACTGCCCTACACCGTTCTAGTAAACTTTGCTGCTTCTTTCAGCCTTATGCTCTGTTGTGCTCATAAAATTCAGTTACAGCCCATATCAAAGAGTCGGTAATTACTTAATAGTAATTAAGCAGGCCAGCAATGGGCACAGGTCCCCAAACAGTCCTCTCATTTTTCCTCTGTTTGGACATTGACATCACTGAGGAAGAGTTATTTCTCAATAAAGCTGGAGCTCATCCTTCAACAGTTTAATTCATCCCCTTGAGTTTTGATCATGCAATTGATGAGATTGGGTGGGGAAAAAAAAAAAAAAACAAAACCAAACAGGAAAAGGTCTGAAAGGAATCAACAAAAGAAAAGAGCACTGGATTCTATTTTCAAAAGTATTAAATACTCTTTGGATTTGTCAGCTCTTCAAAATAGCTTTGTTTAAAAATTTCACATTCTTTTATTTTTGTGACGATCATGTGAAGAATTAGACAAATTTATGAACTACTCAAAGAACACAATCATTTACTCACAAGCAGTATAAATGACACACACAACCAATCTGGTACATTCACTGCAGACTTATTCCTGTCTACCTGGCTCTTAGGAGGTCTAAATGGCAATGGCTCCCTAATGAGCGAAAAAGAGAGAAGACCGAGGATGGAGCGGGGAGCACCATCCCATGCTCGGGGGGCAAATCCTAGCAGGGCTGGGTTTCTGACCCTACAACAGACACAAGGGGTGAGAATGTGAAAAGTGAATGTGTGTGGACCTGACCTGCTAGATAAAGAAGTTCCCATGGGACGCCCACAAGCTGGGGATTTGTGATTTCTCCCTGCCATCCCAGGTAACACGGTGCTACCAGAGGCATGGTCATGCCTTTCCTTAATTTTCTCATTCTTTGATGCAGAAGACAACATTTCTTAAGACTTGCTTTCTTAACCTCTGCATTTTATTAGTTGCAAGACTTCAAAGCAGTTTTTGTGCCAAACACAGACTTGATTTGGAAGGGTTAAGTTCTTCTGTAACAGATGCCGATATAATTCCTTAAAATCGTATCCAATCCTTGACTGCTGGTGACAAAGACTATTTGCAGCACACAGGGGTACCAGGAATACCCTTTCTGCCTCAGTGTTGCCAGCAAGGAAAGCGTTGGTCAGCAATGATCATTTTTCCGTGGCAAAATTTGTGCACACTGCTTTGGCTGACACCGCCAGGGACAGTAACACTGATGAGAGGGGTACACAGAGAGCCTGTCAGAAAGCTACCTCTCCCTAATCTAACTATAAAAATAACAAAGCCATGGCTAGAATAACCACTTCCAGACACTCCAGCCCCATGAAGCTCAGGGCTCAGGAAGGCATCTAAGCACATTGCTTAGTCCCAGCTTTCACGAACCAGCTGCTGAGAGGGAGGTAAGGGGGTGGAGGAAAGAGGGTGAAGAAATGGGAGGAGGTGTAACTAGGTATGCAGACCCAGTGGTCAGGGCTGTCCAGGGGTACCCGTTGGGCAGCCCTGCTCTTGATTCCTACAGCTGGGGCACAGTAACAGACCAGAGCTGTTGCTCAGACCATACCAGGCTCATCAAACCTGCTTCTGCCATCAGGAGGAGCAAGGGGATCCCAGCTGCCTTCCCCGACTAGCAGGGGAACATCCAGGATGGACGGAGCAAGTGTACCACAGCACCAGTGCCCATCCAAGGCAGCTTCCTGGCAAACACCCCTGTCTTCAGTGCCCCTATTGCTCACAAGGGCAACTGACCACTGAAGACCTTATCCTCATCTTCCTGCATTCTTTTGGCTGAAATGAGACAACTTGCCCAACTAGGATCAGGGGATGTGGTAGATATGAGCATATAGCCTCAACACAGCACCAGGCAGTAGGTGAAAAAAACCCAAAACCTCACAACAAAAAACCTACTTTATAAAATCCATTTTTGTCAGCATTCATTGCTTGCAAAATTTTATCTCGCTTAGGAAGTTTTCTGAAGGACTTGGGCATACCCTTTCAATCCCTGTGCCATGTCCAACCCCCCACCCCCTTTCAGAGCAGGCTAATGCCTTTCCCCCAGGAGGGACACTCCATATACTCGGAGCCTTTGGAAACGCTCATTAATCACCTTCCTTTCCCCAGGATAATTCTTTGTCCTCATACAGGCTTTTTCTTGCCTCCTTCCTTGCTTGTAATCCTCACGGCCTTCACTTTCTCCTTCCACCGCTCAGCAAAGAGCCCCCCTGCCCGCATGAAGGCCTCCTGTATCCCATTACCGACCACAGGAACCTCCTAATCCCTTCTACTCAGTTTTGAGATCACACAGGTGAAATGCAGACTGAGGCTTCTCAAGGCATCAGACTAAACATATCCTCTGACTTTCAGCTAACCTTCCACTGAGCAGCACTGTAATACTCGCTTGCAGATACTGTAAGCGCAGAAGCACTCTTTAATAGTAATAAAAATAATGTTCTTTTCACTCTGCTGAAAATATGGAAGATTTCTGGAAGCAAGCCAGGCAGCCAGCCTCCCCTCTACACCCACTCCCGTGGGCATGTGTAGCGAAGTTCACTTTCTGACATGGAAGCCTGTCATTCTCCCATAGTATAGGACACTCCTATATTTTTTTCATGGGTGCCCCCCTCCTTTGGAGCTTGAACCTCACATCCTGATCACAGGCCTCTACATTCAAGGCGTAGCTCAAAAAGTAAACAGAACATCTTTTTATAAGGCCACGGTAATGAGAGATTCTTGCTCAGTGAAAGAACAGACTGGTCAGCCTCTCCACACCATCATCAATTCACTTTAAGTGATAAAATTATTCATTCAGTCTTTACTACCTCCTCTGACAAAGACTGTGCTGGCCAATTATTTCAAGGAATGCCACATTACAAATGGGAACTCATTCACTGAATTGTTTTATAGGCCAGTGTACATCAATTTTGCATAGGCTGTTTTGTTTTTAGAGCTACTTTCTAATCCTAACTCACATCACAGACACATAGCTGTGCTTGCATTAATTAAGATCTGAGAGAGAACCTTCTGCTCCATTACCCTCTGTTTCTGATTTATACAAGAGGCCATGAAGCAATGCTCTTAATGATAATGAGGGGGATATTTTATCCCTTAATGCCATTCCTGGTTCCTGTGCCTAAAATACAAGGAGAGAAGAGGCGTGGACATTTCGGGGGATGAAGAGAAAATCTTTGCTAGCCACGTGGCATTCCTCAGCAGCAGATGCAACCCTTGAGCAGATGCAGCCTTTCAGCAGATGACCTATTCGTCTCTCCATAGCAAGCATTTTGGCGAGTGTTTCCTCACCCTTTAAAACAGTAACTGGGAAGAGGAGAGAGACCACCACCACCCAACACTAAGGGGACAGACCACCAGGAGCAGGAACTCATTTATACCGCGAACGACATGCAACAGTTTGACAGGACCAAAAGCAGTAAGGGTCAAAGGAAGACAAAGCTTTGTTTGAGCAAAATGAAGGCCAGCGCTAACAGATGGAGACAGGAAGACTGTGCAAGCCCCGCAGGTAAGGACAAGAGGCACATGGGAAAGCACCGAGGAATGACCCCAGGCCAAGTGAGAGTCCTCCTTGCAGGGACTAACCAGGCTGCTCAGCCTCCTCGGCTGAGAGAAACCACTAAGGCTGATTTTATACAACCACAGTAAAAATGCCCACATCAGCTGCGACTCACTGACCAGAGAAATTCAACACAGTGAGTAGCGTAGCATTCAGGATTTGCCCCTACCGAGCCTCCCACTGTTTGACGGGACAGAAACCCAGCACCTGGCAGGAAAAGGCACCAGAGGAAAGGCAGAAAAGCTGAGTTACCGCAACAGGACTGGATTTTTGAAGCAGCCAAAACAGCCAAGGTCCTGGCTCTCAGGACTTTTCCTTGGACTTTACTTGAACTGTAACGCCAAACAATCCCATTCCCACCATAAATTTCCTGTAAATAGGAAGCAGCAGTGAAACTGATAAAAAATGACAGCTTCACAGTGCCGTGGAGGGGAATCCCGGGATGTTCCTCTCGCAGGCAGTCACCAGCCTGCGAATGCCGGAGAGCTGCAGACCTTGGGAAAGCAGCCCATATTTCCAGTGCTGGCAAACAGAGAAACCTTTTCCTCCAGAGCGCCCTTCGCTGCCTGTTTCTCTGCATGCCCCAGCACCTGCCCACAGTTATTTTTGCTTAGAAAATTAGACTATCAAAAAAGGTTATCTTCATTTTAAATGGTTTACTTAATCTCATCCAACCCCAATTTTAACTATGCTATTTTTGCAAAGTTGAGCAGCATTGGCAAACACAAAGTGTTTGTTTTTTTACTTATCTCCAGCATCATCACACACACAATAAGCTGTCAAAGCAGGTTTGCTTCTTTCCAAAAGCACTGAGGAGCTAGTTGGGTATCCCACAGAACCCTCTGGAGGATTTTACCTGGGGTTGGTCTCTGTAGCATCCAGGCACATCTGTCTCTGTGTTTTATATTAATTGGGCAGAAATATAAACCAGAAGTTAAACGACTTTCCTTACATCACACAAAAAAAATTTAACAGAACAGAGAAGCCCTGACTCCTTCAGACCCTGTAAGTGACACCAAAGAGGTGAACAGGCCATGTAGATGGGTATGCAACACCTGGCCTACAGGAACCATATCCCACCTGCCAGTTTGTACAAGTCTGCTAAGAAAGGATGCGTATCTCAGAGTGCAAACTGATATTTACCATTTTTGAGAGATTTTTAACAGGAGATTGTGTACCATGACTCAGTTAATGCCCTTGTTTTCAGACTCAGGAGAGTTTTTATGATTTTTGGATTAAGTACTTTTGGTGTACAGGGAAAATTATTCTTCTCTACTACATTTTTTCCATATTTTTTATTTCTTTAGACCATCTTAATTTTGGAAAAAGATGCCAAGAGAGGCACAAGCTGAAGCATACAGCATTTACATTACTAGCTATAGAACAAGAGAGCTATAGTCCATGCTGTCTAGCATTTCTCTACCAAAAAAACTCCTTGAGCCACTGAAGTGAAGGGAAATTTTACTCTTGCTGAAGCCCTAATCTATCTGGAGTCTTCAGAGGACAGGCAGAGTTTCTCTGTCTCATAGCATGAGGAAGACATAAATATTCACCAGCAACTTAATAAGCAAATTACTTTGCAATAAAGATGGGTTTGGCAGGTACAAGTAGAATCAGATTAATGGAGTCTGACTGGGTCAAAATAGTATTCAATCTGGGCCACTAAAATGGAATAAAAGCAGAACCTGCTTACATTTTACAGTGTACTACCTGGAAGCCAGATTTCCTTCCCAGCAGTGCCGAGATGCAGCACCCTGCTGATTCAGTAGATGTTCAGAGCCAGACGGGACCTTTCCACTGCTCCCTGAGGCACCGCTAATGAGAGCACCACTCTGCTACAGAGCTGCCAAAAGAGGATGGCCTTTACTCTGTAGGACTGTTCCGTTGATGCTGATGGCTGTGACTTCTGCAGTTGAATAAAGACAACAAAGATGGACTCTGTACTTGCAGAACACTTCTGACATTCATTTGCTGCCTGCCCCATTATTTCTTATCCACCCCACATCCTTGCATTTTAGCTGGAACCTCTCAGTTCCCAATAGCCAGGTCTTTCCATCTGGTCCCAGGAGCAGTCACTTGTAAGAAAGCTGAGTAACCAGGAACCTCACAGCAAGGAGTACTTCCAGGAACTAACTACCTGCAAGATAAAAATGCATGCACATGCAAACAGGTAGATGGTGATTCACTTCACGCCCTGTGGGCCCTACACAGTCCATATGAAGCACCATGTAGCAAACACAGAACTACTTGATCTGTGCACAGAAATCCTCTTCCAGCTTATGGGGGATGCCTGGGCAACGTGAGGTGAGATTTGAGCTTGTTTTGCATCAGTGCCTCAAGCCCTTCCAGGGCATAAGACAAGGCCAGGATAACTCATCGGAAAACCACTGCAAGGAATCAGTCAGAGAAGCTCAGTGACAGATCTCCTATGAACTGAAAGCCAAATCAGCCCCCACTCTGACTACAGATTTACAGAGACCTATGGACTGCCCAGCTCCCTGAACACGTGAAGCCCAACGAGCCCAAAGAACCACAGCCACTTTTTCCAGATTGGCTATAATGATGGTAATTTCTCACATATACTCTGACAAGATGGCTCAAAAGCCACATAGCAGAGCAACCAGAGCTGAAGACACTCTTCCCAGGATTATTACCATACTGTAAGCAATCAGCTTTGCTTCCATTATATTCCTACACAGACACTCTCAGAATTTTTGTTTTAATAGAAGTGTAAGTAAGTGCTCTATTTTCCATTAACTTCTTTGCAGACATATGTTCCAGCTGCTTCTGATTATCACCTCTTCATTCAGATTTTCCTTCCCAAAGACAAGATTATAACAAAAATGCTATTTACTGTCCCCATGTTTACAGCATTTCAAAAGCTGACAGTTTGTTCTTCAGGACTGACAGGGGGTGAGGGGGATAGGGAAGTTATTTGTCTGAAAATGAAAACAGGCAGGCTTGGGGAGCAGAGGGAATGAAATCTCATAGGGCTCAAGCATTCTAAAAAATTCCACAGAAACAATTTAATAGCTAAACTAAAGGTTGATTCACATAAGAAATGATACATCAAATGCATATAATTTTTACTGTTACATCAAGAGCTTGGTCTACATGTATGTCCTCATGCATAGTCAAAGCCTGCAATGCAAATAAGGCTGAGTCAGACTGCAAAAAGGCTGTTTCATTCTCTAACATGAAACATATGTTAACAGCATGCTCTCTTTACAAATTTCAGCAAAAATTCTGAGTACATTGATTTAGATACCAACACGAATTCTGACGATAAATTCCTTGAAGAAGATAACTCTATTCGTATCTTTCCAGCCTGTGCTCTAAATGGCTGCATCCCAAAAAACAGAAAATGCATCGTCTAAATTCTAAGGCCAAAAGTTTCAAAGTATTTAGTAATTTTAGATGCCCCCTCTGAGATGCTTTGGATATGCCAAACTTGCAGAAGATGAGAGCTCAGCATTTTCTAAATGTCAAGCTCTCTCCAAATTCACATATAATAGCTTAGGCACCTAGTTCTATATTTGGGCACATTCAGGTTTAAATAGTGACAGTTCCAGCACAGAGTAATAATTGTCCCCAGGTCCAGATTCCGATAGTCAATATAGTTAGTCACTTAAATGCAAGCAATTTGATTTCTTCGGTATTTACTGGCTTCTTTTTCAGTTGCATTTGCTCACCACCTCTGAAAATCATACTATTTTTATTTAGGAGTCCAAACATTGAATTAAGTGTAGCATGATATGTAACAGTCATAACAGCTGCTGCCGGCCAGAGGTCTCAATACTGTGCAACAGTAATGAAGTACCACAATCCTTTCATAGATAGGAAAGTGTAAGGGAGAAAGACATCTTATTCCAGTGGTGATGAAACTTAAGTGAGAAAGACATCTCACTCCAGTGGAGATGGTCTGAAAAAGCCAAAAAAGCCAAAAAAAGCCAAAAAAAGCCAAAAAAAGCAAAAAAAGCAAAAAAAGCACCGCTTTAAATGGGAAACGTGCAAAGACTGCAGTATTACAAGCTTTGGAGACCCTTCAATAGCCACACACATCACTGAAGTTAGGCAAGAAACTAGCCAGATACTTAACTGATACAAGGCTTGCTTAGAAGACTAAAGCAAGCTCCAATTTCACGGCAAGAGAGTTGATCATTATTGTCTACCAGCAAAACAGCAAACATTATACAATTAACCTTTTGACAAACAGTGCTAACAGGGAATTTCCCCAAGTGCAGACCTGTGGGCCGAGAGGTGGTGCACCACTTAAGCGGCTCATTTGGGAAATTTAATCCTTTGACAGTACTGGTGTGTAACACCAATCCCCTAAGTGGCTGAATGCTAGCAAGTCCTATGCACCACTGAGGACGCTGATTAAGAATCTCAGGATAAAATATGGCACTTGGAATTCCCCAGAAGAGGGCTTCACCTTCAAACAAGAACCCCTGAGGTAGCCATGATTCAGAGAACAATTTTCCATTGCTGCATACAAAATAGCAGTCCAAGCAATGTGTTTCAGATCTCAGTTAAAGCTCTGCTGAAACAGCTAAATACCAGTTCATTTAGGTAGACTGCCGATTTGACTTCTGCTTTCTACACTTCCAGTTGTATGTGAAGATGTACTTTTTCCCAATTTCTCTCCTGTTTCTGCATAAAGGCAGAGCTGGGCATCACACCACAGCAGTTGTATCTTTCTTCTTTTCAAACTCTAGACCAAGATTCTGTTTATGAATGTTGATAAAAATCCTTTTGACAAGAAGTATAAATTGCAATATTAAATGAACAGGAGCCTGCCATCCTGATGAAAATTTACAAACTGTAAAAGTAACTAACACAGCTTGGCCAGAGAGTCGAGACTTAAAACATGGCTTCAGTAACAGCTCTGTAAGAAGTTGTTTGTTTTGGTTAGGGTCTTTAGAAAAGAAAATGGTTAATTTGAAAGTGGCGTATTTTATGTAGTTGTCAACAGTTCTCTGCTCTTTTTGTTCTGTTGCTGTTTTGTATTATAAAGAATGATTAGTCAGGGAAAAGCTGCACGTTCAGAGCAAAAGAGAATGCCAAGTTCCTGTGGACTACATAGGATGGGGAAATACTGTTTTACTCACAACGCTGTGCACCGAGAGAATACCGGGTGGTTCTTGTTTCTGCTAACCTTATTTCCTGCGGCGTCACCGTGCCAGGGCAGGGAGCCCTCTGTCTTCACAGGCTCTACACGGCTCCAAACAGGAGTTTCTGCAGTAGCAGGGCCATCTCCCCACACGAAACAATAAATTCAGTTGTTAATTGGGCTAATTAAATCTAGACTAACTTGGGCTAATTAAATCTAGAAAAACTCCAGGGACCTCAGCAGGCTTACTAAAGATTTATGTTAACAAATGTGAATACGGGATCTCTTGCTCTACACAGGTAAACAATTTATTAGAGAGAATGTAACAAACCAGACATAATGCCTTAATTGCATTTTTTCCACACAGGTCTCCACCCTTCACAATAAATCTAGCCTTGACATCTAACTGAATATTTCTGCCCAGGATCCCAGGTAAGTAGGTAGGTTGCCCGTTGGCTGGCAACCCCACTGCCGTGTTTAAAGGCCTTTACAAATTAACGTCAATGCCGCACGTAATTGTTTTTTCAACCTGGTCAGGTTTCTGTGCACTCTAATTGTTCTATAGCAATGTGGTAAACACTTCCTGCAGACAATTTGTTAGGAAGTTTGGATTTTATATAACCCAGGAAATGAAGTCACCAGACCTGTGGGCTGCCTGTAATGATTCAGTCCCCTGGTTCCTGCAACAAGCAGGCACTTCAGACACAAGAAACCAGAGGTAATGATAAACTAGTGGAAAGAAAATGGGTGCATAACAGTTTCTACATTCTCCCTATTCATATTCAGAAATTCAGAAAGTTGCAAAGAACTTCCATGGGCTTCCAGCCACTTATTTTTATCCTTGGTGCTAAAATTATAAATAAATTCTGATCTCTCTCCTCCTCTTGTCTTCATTGCATTGGGGACCAGAACAGGACA
>NW_009260059.1:120173-172263 GCF_000687185.1 Egretta garzetta
TTATTTCTATTGGTTACAAAATACACGTGTCTGATTCTATTAACTTCCCTGCTTTTGCATCATCAATCACTTCATCAATGCTGTGGAAAAACGCTATATAGCTGCTACAGCTAGTGCAGCATTCCCCAAAAGAGCCTAAGGGATCTGAAAAGTTCACAGCCTTCTAGTTCAAAATCAACTTGGATTTGACTATCTTTGGAGCTTTCTGCAGGTTTTATTTGTTTCAGAAAGCCTTCGAGGAAATTCAAGGAAGTGTAAGATGCTTTCTGACTTAGAACATTATTTGCATTTTACCTGAATAACTGTTTCTTGGGGAAAGGGATAAGAAGATCAAATTAAAGGGCATTGGTATTTCTGGAACTTGAAGAAAGTGGTGGATGGCTGGGGTCCTCCAACTGAGTGCTTTCTAGTGCCCACCAAAATCACTTCCATGAGATTTGCCAAGCACTGCCACATTTTGAACCTCAGTTATGGCACCGTCCCTATACAGGTGCTCAGAATTAGATTTACGCTTTTGTGCCTATTCCACTCCTTCTACTTCATCTAATATTAAATATATCTTTTTAAAGTTTGTTTTATATAGCTGAAATATTAGTTCTTGATGTAATACTCTTTCTTGAAAGATTTTTTTGCCTGTCTTTATGAAATGTAAAAAGTTGTCTCCTTTGCTGTGAGTCGATCTCTCGAGCCATGCTCTTCTGTGGCCATGGAAGCTCTTGTCTAGCCTTCCCCACCATGCAGCTGTGGTGTGTGACCTCAACACAGTCTTCCCCCAAAGTCCTTTAACTACGTAAGAGGAACCAAAACATTAGTAAGCAGAACGACGTTTCCTCCCAATGGTCACAACAAATGCCATTGCAAAGAAGGAGGAAAAGGAGAGACAAAAGATAAAATGTAAAAAGACTAAAGGAATGCCACATTGCAGACAAAGGAATAATCCTTGGCTGCCTAATATCCTGGAAAATATTCCCCATTTAATAAAAACAAAAGCTTGAATCAGGAAATCTGTTCAATCCATATATGTTCAAGTGGTAAGATCAAACCACAACATCATCTGCTTCTGAATCAACTGGCTTTGGGCACAGTTACTGGAACCTGAGGACTTCCGCACGCCTCAGCTTTCTACAGAGCGATTGCTCTGCTGTCCGTTCTTCTTTAGCAAAGCAATTTAAACACTGTATGACCTTCACTGCTGATGCGGGTGGGTGCGCTTGGGTATCTTCTCCCTTATCCATCCAACCCATAGGCAGAGAGTTGAATTGGTACAGCTCCTACTGTCCTATTACTGTAGTAACGCCCTTCTCCCAGAATTATACCACAACGGCAAATCTGGGTCTGCTGCTGGCACGCACAGTTTAACCGAGTGCTACGCTATCCTCACACTGCTGCAAACACTATCAGGGCTTAGCACAAGCTGGTCTTTGCCTGTGGACTCTGAATTCAGCAAAATGTAGCCTGCCCCGTACCTGGCAGGGACACACAGAAAAATCTGAGTTGGAGAAGAGAAGGAGGAGAAATCTGAATGATCGCATCGGGGCTGAACAACCAGAGTGGTAGCAAGCAGTCGAGAAGAGATAAGGGAAGGTCTGAGCTGCCCTTGGTGCACTTGAATCCTGACTGGTCAGATCAGGCTTTATGCCAGCCCCATTCCAACAACGCATGTGAAGGGAACGAGTCTCTGGGGAATAAGGAAAACAAGAGAATTTTGGCTCCCCCCATTGCAGAATGTAATTGTCTACCATTAGATACCATTTAGATGTGCTTACCCTACTTTGATTAAATGCACATAGCCTCTTTCCTTTTATTGTCTTTTATATGTCAAAGCTATTACCTATACTGCAGAATTTACTTTCTTTTGTTCAATTTTGCTCTCACTGAGATTATTCTCTTCAGAGGTCACTTGATCCTGAAGCCAATAATAAAATTCATTTTCAAAAGAAGAGTGGAAATAAAATTAGAAATTAAAAAAAAAAAACAACCAAACCTCCTAGAGAGCATCCTGCTGACAGCCTGTCCCACTGAATTTGATAGTAATACCCCTGGAAATGAAGGAAACCTGGTTTATCCTTCCATTACCCTCAGTGCTGACATTTATTAATTCCCAAGCATAACAACAGTTCTGTTGCATGTTTTTACACATTATGCATGCACTCACGCTGCTAAGTTCTTCACAGTTGGAAAATAGATTCAGAGCTTCAAATGGGTAAGAGAGGCAACAGTCATAAGTAAATCCCAAGGGAGAAATAAAAGGACTTAATAGCAGGCTATTATTAAACTCTATTTGATATATTAAAAAATCACAAGGAAGCCTGTCAAAAAAATTACCATGATCAAATAAATTACAAGGCAAAGCTGCCAGTCATGTCTTGCGAACCAGTACAGCAGAGACACGATGGGAAATAAAATACCCAGAGCCCAGCATAAAATCAGGCTTGTGCTGTCAAACACACGCCGGTCCTGCTCGTGGCCCCCCTGCCTCCATCCAGCCTGCACCGGCTGCCACCTCGGCACCTTGTCCCGTGCTCCCGGCCGGCCCTGCAGCGGTGGAGGGTGCTGCACAGGCTCAGCGTCGGGGCTGGGAGCCCCACTCCCACTTTATTCCACCTCCTCCCCAGCAGAACCATTCTTCTCCTCAGCTCCTCGTTATCTCCTGCCTACGCACTCGCTGCATTCACATGTACTTCACCACTTTGCAAAGTGCTCCTGGGATTACGTAGGTACTGCACCAACCCAAAGTTGTTCCGCTTTACAGCGCCACAATCCTGGCTTTATAAAACTCAGCCTCACACAGAGGAGAACTGCAGAGAGCTCAGCTTCAAAATGTTCCCTGTAAAGTGCATAGCATCAAAACTCTGCACAGTGTATCGCAACCAGAGCTTCTTCAATGAAAATGTCATCCCTTTGTCAAGAGGTTTGCCCAATGGAAGCACCGAAGGGGCGGGGGGGTGGAGTAAACCAGGGCTGGACACGCAGCCCCTTCTCTCTCCTTTGTGCCCAGCTGTGACGGTACCGCCCAGCTGTGGCCATACAACCCAAGTTTCTCCTTCCGCACTCCTCCACACGTGCATTTTCCAGGGATAAGTGACCATGAGTTTAAAGCAGTAACAGTATTATAGCCTAACAGCGTAACAGTACAACAAGGCAAAATTTAGAGGGAGAAGTGATACTTTTCCAGGTCAACTGACAAAGCTGGAGAATAGAAAAAAGCATCAGGGCACCCAAGGCATTTTTCAGATTTTAGGAATTTAAAGGCTGCACCAGAGGTATTTGAGCGTTATGATATACTTTTTAGCTTCAGAGCTTGTCATATCAGTGTAATGTCAGGTAATTTTTCCCCCCCTTCATTGCATTTCCTAGACCTTTTGTTTGCTGGATTGTTTCCCAAGTTGCAAGCAGCAAAGCTGAGCATCTGAAACCCTGACAAATCCTCTTCAAGAAAAAACAGCCAGAAGCCTGGGTGGCTCCAGGGCACATGTGTGCTTCCACACCTTGGTCTTCCTGTGCATTTCTTAACTTATTCGACTTAAATAAAAGTTCAGAGAGCAAAAACATTGTGCCGCTTACATTTCCAGATGCTTCTTGCTGTGCCCCCAAAAAGCACTGCTTCAGTTTAAGGGATATCAAGGGCTTCTGTTCGGTTGCTGCTTTTTTTTTTTTTGCCTCAAGCGGTTTAAAATCTTGATAACCTCTAACCTAGCTGTCAAATCTAGTATGCTTAAGCGAGAAAACCCACTGACGTCAACAGAACTACTCACATGAATAGTTACAGCTTGATTTGGCCTTAAGGCTTTAGATGTGTTTAAACCATTTAGATCAATTCTAGGCCTCGGACTGCTTTTGCAGTTTCAACCATTTAAAACAAGCAGCAGCCCCTGCAGGAGGCCACAGAGGGAGCACAGGGGAGACAGCAGAGCTGCCACCACTTCACTCACCATGGAATGCAGTTCGTGGCAGTCCAGGTGGGCCAACACCAGCCAAGGCTTTCCGTACATGCCCCAAAAAGCCCTTCTGCCAAGGCAAAAAGTCAGAAAATCCAAACCCTACCCCACGTCTTCAGTCCACGGTTGTTCTTGCAAACACCCCTAACCATTTATTTCAAAGCAAACAGAACGCGTTCAGTGACCGAGCACAACTCCAAATGCCCTCAGAAGCGCCAGCTCTACGCAGGCACAGGCTGCCGGAAGAAACCCCGTGGCAGCAAGAAGCGGCATTAGCAGGGCTGGAGGGCAGGGCAGCCCTCGCTGCTGCGGATGCAGTAACTTCCCAGCTTCTATAGAAACCAGCCATCCTCCCCCCAAGGAAACCCAAGAGATTTAAAATAATTATCATAGTAATAAAATAAGACACCCCTGCCCCTGATGACTGGTGACCTAATCTTTGGGGGAAAGATGGAGTAATACATCCATCATGTGAATCACAATCCTGCACAAATGGGGTGTTCAATCTCAGCAGTCCCACTGGCATCAATATACTTAAGCAATCTATCAAATTCAGGCCAAACTGTTAGATGACGTTCAACTCCTAACTTGCACTATATAAAAGGGAACATTTGCACCTTGGGCTTTAGCAGTGGAGGGTTTGAACACAAATCTGTTTTGAAGAGCAGGTTTTGCTATCCTCACTTTCTTCATTTGTATTGAGCTGTCACTGACATTTATTCTTGCTTGTCGCTCACAATCCTCAGGACAACTACTGTAATCCTTTAAACAGCTACCTCCCTGCCAATGGCTTTTATGCAATATTACACAGAGAACCTGTCAGACTACTTGTCCCTGTAGGTCCCTCCCCAAAAAATAGTCCAAGACCCTAAAAGAAGAGAGTATGCTCGTTGGTAGGAAGGCTGTTTGCCCCAGGGTTCTTCTGTCCATCTCTCTCTGCCTCAACCTTCAGCTACAGCAGCACCTGCAGCACACAGAAATTCCCTTGTTGCTACACAACTTGGCTGTCACCTGAAACTACAAGACAAAAGGTAAAGCAGAATGGAAGAGTTATAGTGATATTTATATGGCGTATATCCGTCTGCAAGGAATATATGTATTTTTTAAAAGTAAACAACCCCCCCACCACCACAACCCTAGATCACTCTGCAGTGAGTATCAATACCATAACTTGGGAACTTGCAGCCTATGACCCATTCATCTCAACAAGCCTCACTCCTGCGGCGCTCCTCTATACCCCTCAAGCTACGCCCACAGTTATCTCCAGCCCTGTCTCAGCCCTGACCTTGTATACTGGCACCCTATGCCCCTTCCCATCCCCTACACATCCTCCCCCCCGCCATGTCTCTAAGCTGTCCCTGGCCCACTGACCAGACATGAGGCAGTTCGTGTCATGACAGGTTCAGAGCCAAATGCACAACAACCTCCTGGTTCCCAGACACACTTTTGGCCAGCTCTGCCTGGCTGGCAGGCAAGTAGTCCCAGCAGAAGTAAGGGCTGAGCCCTCCCTGTGTCCCCCACAGCTGGGTATTACAGGGCCGCTACCTGCTGCCAAGTCCTGCAGGAAGATCTTGCTGCCAAATTGCTTGAATGCAGCTCCCGGACTGAAAAGCAATCAGGGGACTTACACAATGAGAGACAATCTGACTCTGAAAGCCTTTTTTCCTTAGGCACCCTCCTTGAAATTACAGAGAGATTGCAAATTATCCCCAAACCAAGGACTGCAAAGCCCAGAAATTCTCAGCTAATATGCTGTACATTGAGGTACAATTATGTTAATGTATTTGACAAACATCTAGTAATAAAAGTGCAACTATAGCATCCAGAGTGCCCAAAGTAGGCCCCGAAGTGACGCTAGGCAATACTTCCAGAATGATGATGTGGACATCCTTGTGCCAGTATAGGCCAGGCGACAGAGGGGATCACTGTGACTACCTCAAAGGAAGTACAACAGCATTGCTTCAGTGTAATCTCTGCCTGGACCTATCTATCAACACAGAAGTTGGGCCATGAAGCTCTATTTTAATGCGGTCTCACTGAAAAGCATTCTTCTATCCACTTCCTCTTGTTTATTATTCTTTCAAATATCTGATAAGATACTTTTCAACTGTGGCTATTCACTTTCTGTTTGCGTAGGTCTTGGGTTCATCACAAGCTACAAGGTCAGCATTAATCTAAACAATGGTTGGTTGTGGGTGATTTTGCCAAGTGGAAAACACTCTAAAGGCTAGATTGTTATCATCAATAGGGCAACGAGCAGGCAGGAGAAACAAGCCCTACGTACATGCGTATGGATGAAGCAGAGCTACTCAGATGCCATGGGTCATGGGTGTAGCACATGCACTAGAAGCCACGTCTCCTACCCAGGGATCGTTAAGAAGGAAAAGTAGGGAGATGACAAGGAGGATCCTCCCTTCTGCTCCAGCACATCAGCGTGGCCAGCCAGCTGGGCACCTGTGAGGAGGATGGAGGAGCCATCCAAAAGTTGCAGGAAGCTACCTGCCTTCTACCTGCAGAGCACATTCAAAGCAATGAAACAGCTTGCAAAGCATGCCTTTTCCAGCTGTGCTCCATGCTGTCATCCAGCCCACAGCAAGATCTTTTATGTACAGATGAAGCACCCTGAAGAAAACTGAAAAAGAAAACAAAAACTCAGTAAAACAAGCAAAAGAATAAACCTTTCAAGAGTAATTTCTTTGAGGACTGCTAATTGATAGCAGACACAAAAGAGTAAAGCTCCATTGGTTTGTAGTATCAAAATATTACAACTGTATTTAGTTTGTTATTTGTAGAGCCAAAACCTTCCAAAATATACTCCCTAAACCTGGAAAGCATGCAGCTTATCTCTCATCCTTTACGTTCCCTTCTTCAAAACACATCACTTCTGTAATCTCACTAGCAATTATTCACACCAACCTAATGAAAAAAATTAAAATCCCAACAGTTTTTTTAAAAAAAAGACAACTACTAATCAAGCCTTGTTTATGCAAGCAATTTCATAATCCTGTTTTACACAAATCTGTTTTCTGTAGGTTATCTGTCCATGAGATACACTGTGTTTTTCCTTGCCTACGTTTATGTTTCTCAGGTTGGGACTAAGCACGATGAAGACTGTAGTGCTAATACCCATCTATTACCATTAATGGAACAAACTGCAAGCAGTATTTGTTCTCCGGGTTTTGTTTGACCTCTAGATTGGCTGATCAACCTTTCCGGAGTCTGAAGCTCTTTGCAAAGGGAAGGTAGATACAAGCACTAGCAGTACAGGCAGCCCAGCCAAAGAGTGTTAACCCTGACTCAGGAAAACAGCAGCTCAAGAGGATAAATCTCTATGGCAATGTAATTGTTGGTCTCTCCAAGAAGAATAGTAGCTAGCACTTTTCTGTGATTGTTATTTTGCGATGAGAGCCAGAAATCAACTAAATAACTTCTTTCCTCTGCTCAATATTCATGGTTTGCAGGAGCTGCTACCTTAAGAGAGATCTGATCTGGAGGCCTTCAAGGGAACCATTCCTAATTCTCTCATTAAACACCTCTGAGATATCCTGTTCTCTATATTACTTTTATAAACACCTGAAGTAAAAATATTTACATTATGAGTTAATTATTCACTCTGATTGTGCAGTAACCTTGGGCTGACAATCCATATTGTGTTTTTTTTTAAATCCCATTTGTTTGGCGATTGTTCAACACACAATGGTCTGATGGCCCAGCTGCCAAGAAGCACGCCACAAAGCCGAGGAAAAGTGCAAGGCACCCAAAACTGATTCTCTGGCCATCGCCATGCCACCGCTCAGCCAGTGAGTCCAGTTATCCAGTCCCTCCCAGTCAGCCCAGCCGACAAAAGCTCCAGAAGGTCAACAGATCTGCTGGGGATGGCAGGGCTGAGGGGAAGGCACACGACTTCTGCCATCACAAGGAGTGGCAGTATAGCAGCTGCTGATTTTAAAGCTTTACAACCATGGAAGATTTTTGTATGTTGAGGTAAGCCTCCAAAGCAGCCAAGGGTGAGGGCTCTGCTCTCACATCATCAAAGCTGTTGTATTTGGGGCCATTACTCTGAAATAGAGAAATTTGAAGGGAAAAAAGGTGAGGGGCCAATTCAGTCTGTATTACAAGCAGTTTGCTACTCTTCACTTCTGCAGCTATACACATCTTCACATACTTCTAGCACATTCACTAAAGCAAATTTCTTACAAGGATATTTAATCCTGTTCATCAAGAACAAGGTCAATGAGGGAAGCAAGATTAGGTATTTCAAAAGACATGTGATAGTTCCCTTCTGTTGCCATAACAAAGAGAGGTACTTTAAATCAACACTGCTAAGCTGAATTCAGATTTAAGCAGCCCTCCCTGCAGAAGAATCATCTCCCCCCCACCCCCAGCGCCTCTCTCTTGTTACGAGGCAGGCTGCTGCAGTCAGGGTTATATCACAACTATACATGGCCTTCCCTTAGCAACCAGTTTAACTTTATTGATTCGATAGTTGATTATTATGGCAACAAGCTCGATTCTTACAGTTTATAAACTTGCTAAAAGGTCATCAAGAAAACAGAAATGAAAGTTGTTTTTCCGGACTATTTTTGTGGCATGCAGAACCCATGAAGCTATTGGGAGAAAAAGAACAAAAATGCAACAGGAAGGGAAGACAAAACCCTAAAATCCCAAACTACCAAAGGGAGGACGTGCCTGTGGCTATGGCAGGGATACCTGTATTCTCTTCTCAGCTCTGCCGTAAGCTTCCTTAGTGACCTTGGATGGGAACTGGGTCTCCCACTACCACTTGTGCTTTGAAGAGTCTCTCCCTCTCCCTCTCTGAGGACCTTTCCTTAAAATTTTTAGTTTAAAGGCTGTTTCACTGTTGTTTTGGTTTTTTTTTTTTTTTTTAAATCCCAGAAGAGGTCATGGATAACTTTTTAAGAAAAAAAAAAAAAAAAAAAAAGGGTTAAGAAACAAAAGTGAGTTTAATGTTTTTAAAAAGTACAGGATATTCAGGCAGGTGCTTGCAGGATTTTATCATCACTTGGCAGAGAAAACTTTCCCCCAGCTGTGCAGCTGTAAAGACACCCGAGTCAAAAGTGCATGCCCGGTGTGCAGCACCCCGAAAAGCAATGATCAGGCTTTCTTCAGGTCAGAGCTATGGAATAGACTTAACACAAATCATATCAGAGAACTACAAGATCACATATAATATTCCTGTTTCAATCACTCAAAGCTGATAGTCCTTTGACAGCACTGCCGAAGTATGCCCCAATTCCACCTGCACTCTTAACCCCACAGGAAACACGACCGCAAGTTTGTAAAGTAAGCAAAGAGCAGACTATATGGTGGCCAATTTCTTGTTCAGAGGTTTGTCTGGGAAGAAGTCCAACTCATGTGATGTGTGAGACCCCATCTTATCGTTAAAAGGAAATATCACTTAGCAATATTTTAAATTTCAAGACAAGGAATAGCTAACTAAATGTCAATATTTTAAAATAAAAGAACAGCGTTTCCCCTGCTTCACCTGAGTTACTCAGAGGTAGCTCATTTCACTTGTGCTTTCACATAGAGTTCTCAGAAAATTATTTGATACTGTTTTAGAAATAAAAATAATGGCTAGTTTTACACTGCCATTTGAATTAGACCTGTGAGAGCAAACTACTGCATTTCCTGAACAGCATGAATATTATCCTTATGAATGAATCAACTATTTCCAAATATGGATTGGAAAATATTCAGCTACCAGATATTTGGAAAAGCAAGCACCAAAACAGGCTCAGAGGTCTGATACAGATGTCTAGAACTCAAGAAAGCATTCCATCCCATCAGTCGCTGGATTTAGAGTCAGTCATCTCTCTGAGTCACCCATTTCATTGCTATTCTTCACTTATTTTGGGTGCGGACTGAAAGCAGTTGCTCTTAGTTCCTGAAAACTCTATGTTGTGAAATTCCCACACCCCAAAGCAAAAGAAATAGAGAAAAAAAGATAGCAGTTTCCTTCTGCAATGAGCCTGCTCCCTTTATGCAGCAGCTCCTTTTCCACCTCCCCTATTGCTGCTGATGTACATGGCAAATGCCTGCTGCCAGCCAGCACTGCCCATCTTCTGTGCTCTCCAAGCTTCTACTTCTCTGCTCTACTCAGCAAGAATTATTTTTTGCAGGGTTTTGTACTGGTGCCTGTGACCGTAGTCTCTGAGGCCTTGCATCTGTTAACCATGTTCTCTCATTAAGGTTCCCACAACAAACAAAAGCCTCCAAAGTCTCCTTTCTTCCTGCTCTTTTCATAATGATGCCCTTCATTCTCTGTCCATCATAGCTCATACTTTATCCATCTTATTTCCATTATAAGTTCAAAATCTCAGCATTCCAAAACAGCATCCAAACAAAAGACTCTCCAGATATGAATGCCATCTCAAATCAATTACCAGGGTATTCATCCTTCACAATAATATCTCTATTATATCCTCTTCCTATTGAATTCAAAGATTATGCTGCTGACATGCTTTCAGGGTTTATGGTGGTGGTGGTGGGGAGAGAAAAACCACCACTCGCAGCTAGTCAAGGGAATCGTGTTTTTCAAGTTCCTTAAAACTTAAATCCTAAGCAAGAGGAACCAGGAGCATCTTTTTTGTTACATGTGTACGCTGTACATAACACAGAAGCGCCTGACACACCCGCAAGGTGCTGCCAGAATGCAGTCATCATCAGATAAAATCAAATTCAGTGTTAGGAGGATGACATTTCCATTGGAGAAAATAAGAACTGCACCTGCATTTAGCCCTCTCTGAATCACATTACTCTGAAACAAATGGAGACCACAGAGAACACTTGCCTCTTAAGAAAAGCAGCAGGTCCAATAAACCATCAGCAACCAAGCATTAGTTACCATAATTAGCAATCTTAAGATTCAGAGGGGTTTTTTTAATTAAGGGATGGACAGTTTGGGCTATAGCAAACTAACTACAAGATTCAATAAGAGAGACTAAGAACTGTGCCAGGAATCTCCATTTAAGTATCCTGTAATACTCTGATTATGCTTGAAAACTTGATATACACAATAAACGTTTAAACTGGTTGAGTGCAAACATGAAAACATTTTTGCATTATATTTAAAATAACCAATCCCCTGCTATAACATGCTGAACATAAGCAAGATTATGCAATAACTCATCAATACAGGTAACGCTGCGCTGACAACTAAACTCAACTTGCCCTTTTCTGAATACCTTCAAAAATGTTTAACACATTCCAGACTGTACAGTCATGCGTGTCAAGTAGGACCTGGTACACTAAAACCATAACGAAATACATGCAGCCTCCAAAAACCTCAGCCTGCTTCATGATTCATTCTCCCATATCAAACCTCCTTTCATTTCTTGCCTCTTTCTCCTGTTTGCATCTTCAGCTAAAGCCCTTCAACAGCCAAGAGTCTCCCTCTACTTGTTTTGCACTCCTACTTCTAATAAAGCCCTTTGGCATCGTATCAACATCAACAACACAAAAACAAGTAACAGAAGGAATTGATGATAGACGTGTTTATCAGACCTCCGAGTCCAACATCCATCAACCACAGTCTTCTACGACACTGTCAATATTTCTTCATGGGCAGCCAAAATGATATCACAAAGATGCTGCAAAGACCACGTCATGAATCACTTTTGCTCGTTCACATAGCTGATGCGTTCAGGAACACAGAAGTCAAGCGAAAACTCCAGCACTGAACCAGCTGACACACGGCTCATGAAGCTACTCTGCATTAGAAAGGCCTCGTGGTTACCACCCAATAGTTAAACATTGATTTATTCTGGTTTTCAGTCTGTGCTCTGGATAAAAAAAACAAGGAAAGGATTATGGAGACATTTCTGGACAGGACTTTACATTTCCCTCCCCAGCTGAGGAGCATGCACAGCTCATATTGAGGGTGGGTGCACTGTTCCAAAGTGAGCTAGCAAAAATACACTTACTTGTTTACAGACCGCATTATTGTCATTACATCGAAAAAATGCTGAAGCACCATGAAGTATCCAAAATATCCTTCTAAAATTCCATCTTTAAGGTAAACTCAGAAGCAACTTCAAGTTGGCCATATGGTATGTACTATATATTTCAAGTATTCAAACTGCAAACATGTTCTGGACCAGAAGAAAAATTATTAGTTAACCCAGCCCTCTTCCATACCATAGTTTAACATGTAATTTTAATATATTAACTGTAGTTTTATACTTTAATGTGCTCTTTAACTCACATTTCCAGTACCAGCCAATAAGATTTAGCTTCTGTATCCGTTACATTTTCATTCTCACCAAGTTATAAGCTATTAAAGGACCTTACTCAAAAACTCCAAAAGAAAAAACCACCTTTGTAGGAGAAAGTCAGAAAGAATACTTTTCATTCACAAAGAAAGTTGTAAAAAGTGACAGCCCATGGGCTATGATATAAATTGTTATAAAACTTTTCATATGTTACTATGAATGCTTTTTATATGATATGATGAATGCTACAGTCTACTACAACTACTATATTGTATGTTTACCAGAAACTCTTCAGCAATTAAGCCAGAGCTTGATCTAATTCCTGGTGAAGTAAATACAGATTATTTCTGAAGACAAGACAGTTTTCTACACACTTGAAAAGAGTTCAGCATATTCCCAACGGGTAGGCTAAGCAGTAATAACCTTAATTCTACCAAGAAAGATTTGGTCCTGATATTAGGAAAAACTCCAAAGCTGAGGCTAGTGAAACACCAGAGTAGATTGCCTGCAGAGCTCATTAGATATTTGTCACAGAAGGCACTGAAGACAAACCTCCATCTGGCTTTGTTGTTCTTCGTGATCTCCTGGCTTCAAAGAGATTGACCTGACAGCCTCCAGCAACTCCTCCGCCCCCCCCATCTTTCTATGAATCTATGACCCCAAGAACCAGCTTTACAAATGGAATTATTGCAGCGTATTTCCTACTCATTTCTGTACTACAACACCTAAAGCTTCCCTGCTCAGTCAGCTTTCTCCTGCGTGCCAAGTGGCTTCCCTCCACCATGCATTTCCCCCACCACTTCACACTGGGCTAGCCAAGGGGCAGCATGTGTGCTCTGACCATTCTGGAGCTACCTGTGTGCACCACCGCTGACCAGAGGACTACTGCCTCTGGGAAGACTGACAGTGCAGGTTTATAGCCTCCTTGGAAACGGAGGCATTCTTTTGACTCTCCTTTCTATACCTAGCCATGGGTTTTTTTTTTTTCTTTTTTTTTTTTCCCCAGGAAAACATAATCTCTATTCCTTCTAGTCATCCAACAATATATGTGGAAAATGGGTGTCGTGGTTTAATCACAGCCAGCAACTAAGCAGCACACAACTGCTCACTCACTCCCCCCCAGGGAGGGGGGGGAAGGAAAGAATCGGAAAAGTAAAAGTGAGAAAACTTGTGGGTTGAGATAAAGACAGTTTAATAGGTAAAGCAAAAGCTGCGCACACAAGCAAAGCAACACAAGGGATTCATTCACTGCTTCCCATGGGCAGGCAGGTGTTCAGCCATGGCCAGGAAAGCAGGGCTCCATCACATGTGACGATTACTTGGGAATACAAACACCATCACTCCGAACGTCTCCCCCTTCCTCCTCCTTGCCCCAGCTTTATATGCTGATCATGATGTCATATGGTGTGGGATATCCCTGTGGTCGGTTGGGGTCAGCTGACCCAGCTGCGCCCCCTCCCACCTTCTTGTGCAGGGGGTGGGGTGAGAAGCAGAAAAGGCCTTGGCTCTGTGTAAGCCCTGCTCAGCAATAACAAAACCACCTCTGTATTATCAACGCTGTTTCTAGCACAAATCCAAACCATAGCCCTATACCAGCTACTATGAAGAAAATGAACTCTATCCCAGCCAAAGCCAGCACAATGCGTTAAAACAAACAGAAAAATTATCTGAAGGTAAGTGGAAAAGCTGAAAGGCAGATATAAACACTGTGATAACGTTAAAAATGAGACTTTGGGTTAATCTCCAGTGGGGTGAGTTTGTTAAAAGTTTTGAATCTTTTTCAAACAAAAAATTAAAAAAAAAAAAAAAGGGGGGGGGAAATTTTATGACACTAAATTTCCTTAGCAAAGTTTCTGTAAAATACAAAGAGCCTTAAGTCATCACATGAATCACTGACAATTTAATCAGCTTCTGGGAGTTTGTCATCCTCATCAAGAGTTGAATTTAAGACCTTAAAAAAGTTCTTTCACTCCATTTATGAACTGCTGCACCTACTGATTCAGCCACCCACACCACACTTTAGACTACCGGAGATTCAGCCAAGAATCCAGAAAGCTAATACTCATCTTAGAGGCTAAATGAGCTCCTACCAGTGTAACCCCTAGGTCTCAAGAAGCAGCAGCGGCACATTTTCTTCAGACGGGAAAGCTTTAGGATATCATTAATACTGTAAAATGGAGCATCATCAGGTGAGACCTTGTTTTGCCCAAACGCGGCAATCTTCAGACATTTTTGAAGCCTTCATGTGAAGAGCAGTGGGAGATCCCATACACTGCAAGAGCCAGAGCAGGTGCAAAATCCAGTGCCAGACTCATCTCATCTACTCTAGAGCCCTCCTGGAAAAGAATTTAGACTGCTAACATGCTTAGACCAGGAGTTAGTTTTTAAAATAAAATTACTTAGCATGAATGCATGTGGCACATAACAAGGGCAACTTTTTAAAGCTCCGGAGGTCACAATCTGCTCTTTTGCCAAATTAAATGAATACTGCCACCAATGTCTAAGCCCACAGTTCAAAGTTCATGGGATGAGAGATCTTCAGACCCTTTTGGTCTCAGATCACCAAAAGCATAAGCAGTGCATCTCCTGATTCTTCTTTGAGTGAAATAATAGCACCAACAGTGTAGATGTCCTGTTTTTAACTAGTTACATAATTTATGATATATCTGACGATGTCTTTGCAGAAAAGCCACAGTGTTGAGATTTCTTAGCATCTCTGGGCAAAGACTCTTGCCAAAGTACAAACAAGTGCAACAATAAATAGCAGGTTAGCTCTTTCTTCTTCTTCTTCTGCAAGTCTTGCATTTCAGCTTTAAACAAATGGTGACCCTTTAAAGTGAGTAACACCACAGTTGCATGACTTTTATGGTTCAATGGTGGCTACACTCTGAAAAAACCTTGAGACTTTTTCTCAGAAAAGGGTTTGTCTGCCATTGAAGAGACAAGGGCGAAGTGTTCAGTACCCCATAATTTGAGTACCTGGTACAATGTCATTCAGCTGCCTGCAGATTTGTGGCTAACAGGTGATTGACATTTCGGTATAGAAGATCAACATATTTGCAATTCCACATTTTGTTTTCTGTTCCTTGATTTTTACTGACATCCAGTGGAGACACACTCAAACCTCTTTCAAGTGCTAATACCAACTCCTTTCTTGTAAAGCACCTCTAAGTTAAGTTGCCAATGGGATGGAAAGCCTGCCTTGAATGTATCTGGTTTTCAGAGGTTCCTCCTGGTTTAGTCTCTTCACAGTACACATCCCTTTACAAATTCAAACCTTAGAACTGCTTCATTATTTTCAAACACCACTTATTCCCAGTTCTGACAAAACCATTCTCATGGTTTAGTTTCTGTCGCACTGGTACAGTTTCATATTCTCCTTCTTCTTCTTATCAGCCTACAATACAGGAAAACAGATTAGAAACAGTCTGCTTCAAAGACTGTGTCCTCATCACTGTCAAATGAAGCCATCTCTGTGTTCTCATCATAATTTGAAAGAAGGCCAGTATATTATTTTTGTATGTGTGAACTCTGCTTACTGACTGGAGGAAGATTGTGAATACCATAATTAAACCCTCACATAAGTACACACAAGACACAGATCCCAACAAGGGAGCATGTCGGATCCATTAATCAGAATCGTCTTAAAAATAAGTGGAAATTAAACAATCTTACCTGAGCTTTTTTCTTATCTTTCTCAACTACTGATAGCTCTGAGAACCCATACTTACTACTGACAGTTTAAACCCCAGCAATCCAGCAGTTCAGTGCAGTGGATTTGGCCAGGCCAAGCTGCTCAGCAGCACAAAGCAAACCTAAAGGCCACACTTCCACATCCTATCCACGCTACTGACTGCTACTCAATGGCATACTCAGAAAAGCAGAGGCGCTTCGAGATTTACATCATGCAATATGTCTAAAACCCTTTCAAGAGAAAGAAAAGGGAAACATCTCCAGATTTGAGAACATGTGATTGCTAGAAACCAAAGTACCCATTATATCTCAAGGTGTAACATGTTCTTCCTTGAACACTTGCATGCAAATCCCACTTAGATTACAAAGGGAGTTCTGGACAACGAAGGAGCAGCTAACACAGCCTTGTATGAAAAGTATGTGCTCGACCATCGAATAGGGAAAAGTATGACAGAACTCATTACCCGTGGTGAGTCATTTTTCACCACGGAAAGGTGTTCTTTGCCTAGGCAATTGTTAATTAACAGCAGGAGTGGGAGACTTAATTTTCTTTCGAAACACTTTTTTTTTTCCTCCAAATACATAAAATGTCTTTGTATATTGGAAAGGGAGGTGCAGCCTTCAGTGTCTCAGGTAAGTGGGTTTGACCTGGATACTTAGGTTTCAAGGCATTCGTGTAGCCTACGGTGCTGATGAACCATTTGAAATCTGGATCAAATGGCTAGCAACAACGGACAAGACAGCTCCCCCGATTATGTCTACAGAACAGGAGAGATGTGAGCTCACACCCTGTGAGATACAGGTCTGGTAAGCAAACAGCAACAGGAAAACTGCAGTTGTCTTTACAGTGAAGTTATTGTAAGATAAACTGACACAATGGGTTCCTCACTCTCTCTCTTTTTCTCTTAAAAATAATAATTAGAATAACAATATCAAAGATGGGCTGAACTGGTTCAATACTGTTGCTAATCTCTTCAAATTTAGGCAAAACTCATTTATGGCCATGTGTCCAAACTGTGTGGTTCAGTTACCTCTGAAGAAAAACAATATTTTTTCTACTAGATTCTCCTCATCTCAGGTCCAGTAAGGTAAAACAAGTGGGCAGTATCATCATTCTTGTGTGTCTCTGTGAATGCAAGAGCACGAACATGTTCTCTGAAACACATAATCACTCCCAAGACAGTGTACTGGCATGTCTCAGATAATCCATATGACCTTCTGGCCTGTACCTCAAACAGGAACGCCTTCTTAAGTTTGTTTTCTTTGGCACGGATCTCCCTCTTACTTCACCTCCAGTTTAAGCTTCCTGCTTTCAGAATCTGTTTACCTAACAGACAAGGAGTGCTACCTAGCACGGCTAGGTGACAAATTTCTCCATGGGCAGAAAATACTTTCTGTAAAGCCTGGGGCTGCTAAACAAGGTATCTCCATCCATCCTATTCTTCATCAGAGAGAACTCCTTTTCAAGAATGGCTTTCACTGGTTGTCAAGAATCATAGGTATCCTGATCTGTAGACGTGCCATCTCATACCTATTAGTGTCAAAATGACAGCAGGATGTGGCTCTGACAAGGACTGGTCATCTCATTAGCAGTCACTGATCAGTCAGATCATTAGTGGTCTGTGCACACAGTCCTGTTAGCCTCCTGGGAATGCACCTTGCATCCCTTAAAGGGAGGACTAATAGGAAGCAGGCCACTAGGATGAAATCCTGATGCAATTCCAATTTATCTCTAAGTTTGGCTTTCCGTGGAACTGAGGAATGAGAAGCAAACAGGAGGCAATTTCTTGCTGCACTAGGAGGGATCCATACCACCTTTCCATAGACATTTCACCCAGGAGTGTAATTAGGAGACTCAGGTTTAGAATCTGCATTCAGCTTCTGCAGTTCTCCTGCTCCTCCTACTGCCCCACATCTCAGCTACAGACCCAGCCATGACCGTCTCTCCAGCAAAAGAACAGGTGACCATCACCTCCTTTTGCTTTGGGCTGGGACGTGCAGTTCCTGTTATGTGCTGGTTTATGGTGGAGCTTAACTCCTATGCCACCTCATAGTCAGAGCATAGTCGGAGCAGCTTAAATGATGTTTCAGCTAACAACAGGCAAGGGTCTGATACTGAAGGGAAAACCTAAGGAAAGCTATACAAGGCTTTTGCCTGAAGCTTGCAGATTAAAACAGAAGCCCCATTGGAAAACAACCGGTTTGATTTTAAGTGAGTACCTGCACCACTGACTATATACCCTGCGATGCATTAACTGTGTTAAAATTCCGAATGACTTTTAGGAGGAGAAACACCATCAGAAAGCAGGAACATCCCTCTAGTTAAAATGCACAGAAGCAAACAGAAGCGACAACATTTGGGTTCCAACTTCAGGACTCCATTTTCCCACACTGTATCCAACTGACTTGAAAAGTCAACTCCACCCTTCTTACGCACGCCCAAGCCCTAACACAGATAGACAGGCAGGACAGTGAAGTTCTCTTTAGAACAGAAAAGTAAATGATTCTAAAATGCAAGCCAGCAGACTACTGCAGACAGAGAGAATTACATTGCTCTGATGTGTGTGTTTGGATACTAATCACATAGTACTGAACACAGAGGACATTTGATCATTACTTGCTTTCAGCTGCCAGTGACTAGGGGAGAAGGTAGAGATATTTTAAAAAAAACAAAAACACAAAAAAACAACCAAAAAAAAAAACAAACCCGAAACCACAAAACCAAGCCAAAACAGGCAAGCCCATAAGACTGTCTTTCAGAAAGGACAAAACCAAATATTTATTAAAACACTCATTTTACACACAAACTGCCTGGATGCGTACCATACTTCTCAGTGTTTCAACTCATCTGAGATGCCAACTGTAAGCAGTATGTTAAGTGCATTGACAAGCTGTCTCAGTTCATTTTACATGCAGCTCTTTGTCTTTTGCAAGTACTTTCTTCAAGACTTTCTGCAGTTTTCTCAGTGAGTTATCTTAAACATGCCTACCCTTGCTGGAGAAGTTTTAATGTGGCACAGCCTACATCCACGATCTTGTTACAAATGATTGATTAATAACACCTCTCTCTACAGGCAGGACACCATCACAGCGGAGTTAAGAGCAAATTGTTAGTAAGTGCCTCAGTGTACACTCTATGAAATGCAAACTGACGCTTGGATTACATTCTGTGCAATTCATAGCACAAAGGGACTCAACCTTGTACTGGAGTTTAGGCACCAGAACATCGTATAAATGTAGTATTTCAATAATAATTGTTCTGCGTACCTCAGATTTGGGGTCCCAGCTTCTGATCCACATCTTAGAATAAAATCTGCCTGCTTACCTACCTGAAGACTGCAGCTTGCCTGAGCAGCACATTCTTAAACATTAGGTATGCTAAATTAGTGCAAACACTTCAGTAAACATAAACTTGGGTGACTTGGACAACAACGTGCAAGTTAGACATTGACTGAAGGAATTCTGAACTCCCTGTTCCTGTCTGAGAAAGTTCTGATGCTTCAATAAAAGCCACAGGCTGACCAGAGATCTGGCAATACTTTATGCTCCCACACTGGAGCAGTGTATGTCAGGTGCAGCATTACAGCTTCATGCAAATTATCTGTATAGAGATTTAAGACCAGATCCTTTCTCTTGTAGAGGAATCCTATTTCCTACACATCCTTCATAATCAGTATTTAAAGCACAGAACAACAAATAATCCTTAATTCCTCGTATATGCAAACTGTAGTGGGATGCACGATGGAGTCAACGGGAACTCGCTGTTGTTCCCCACCCTTGGCAGGTTAGCTGCAGGAGAAATTAAACCAGCAAGGAACTACTGAAACACCTGCTCCTGGGATAGCATCTACACTTAGGGCAGCCAGAAGCTCCACTTCACCACACGCCTGTTCTGGCTCCTCCTAATAATGAGGGCAGAAGCTGGAAAGGAAACAAGTTGTCATAGGAGACAACTGTACTTCTTCTAGGGGCTTATATCCCCAAGGACTCCCATGGGCAACTTCTCCCGCTGAATGGCATTCTTCTGACTTCTCTCATGTGACACTGCCTCAGACTGGGCCCAGGAATACCTTGGCTTAGGAAGCACAGAAAGGCTATTTTTTATTTTTTTTTTATATAGCCAGCATAGGCCCCATGAGCATAACTACTGCAAGGATACTGAAAAATGGGGGCACAAGCAGTTGCCGCACAAAGCTCTGCTTCACGACCGTCTATACCTCTGCTAATCACTTGCAGTGTCATGGCTCAGATGCCACAGAATGGTTTGGGTTGGAAGGGACCTTTAAAGGTCATCTAGTCCACCCCCCCACCCTGCAATAAGCAGGGACATCTCCAACTAGATCAGGCTGCTGAAAGAACCATTATAACCAAGAACCATTAAAACCTTCTGATTCATGCATAAATAGCACAAATGGTGTTAAGCAATACATCTCATGATCAGGTTTTCGTAAAAGAAACTAATTATATAAATTCAGTAATACCTTAACACAATAGCAAAGTGTCACAGATGACTTATCCAGCGTTCAGAGCGCCTGCTTTTCTTGGGCTGTACATTACGAACCACATGTGCCATTAGGTGTTAGCAAAAACCCACAGTTTTACCCTCTCTTACAATAAAACCATAGACAAGCACAGATTTCCCAGGAGGTTTAAGCAGATTTGCGCTACCACTAGCAGAAGTGTGTGTGGAGTGCGTACCTCACGTTGTCGGATGTAGTTGCAGCTGTGCCTCCCTTTGACGTAGATCAGAGGTGGCTCTGTCTGTGACAGATTAATATCCTCACCTTGAAAATAAATTATTAGGCTACAAGAGAACTTTTTAAAACAAAACTAAGTCGTAATTCAAGAGTCAAAAGCCTCTCACACTTTAATTTTAAAGAATATTCTGATGCAGGATGTGTGGAAGCAAACCAACTGATGTAGAAAACACCTTCCTAGCACCTAAAATATTTAGAAAATACAGGACTGCATTCAATAACAAACAGCACGATGCAAATATAAAACGTAAAATCTTCGTGTGCATCAGGAAAGCAAACAAAGAATGAATCTTCAGATGAGTCAATACAGACATCAACTGCAAGAAATTACGCATGCCGTACGGGCCAGCTAAGGGCATGCCGTATAGGTTTTGTAACATACACAAGCCATACCATTAAGACACATTTGGGTCAGATTCATGTTACACCAAGCATATGTAAAGAAATGCTTCACAGTAACAAAATGGTTTCCCCTTAACCATCTTTCTAGATATAAAAGGCAAATGCTGCTTTTAATTATCACAGATTAAAGAAAAGCCTATTAAAGTATTTTTTCCATAATAAAACCATTCAAAGCTAGGTCACAGCTGGTCTTTGCACAAACATACAGCAGGTAGGAAACAGGAAAAAAAAATGCAGGCCCTTCTCCTAACCTACTGTAAGGAACATGGGATTTTAGTTCCTGCTTTAAAGGACAGCAACAATTGCTCTATCCCAGTCCACGCACAGGGATAAACACCGCCGAGAGTTTCGCACATATTCAAGAGCAGGAGATGTTCCACCAGAATCACCGTGATGTTTCATAATTGCGACGAGTTAAAGCGGGACAGCGCGGGCAGCAGAGAACCAGCCCCGAGCCTGAAAGCCGAAGCCAGATGCAAGTTGAAAATAGGGTGCAAACTCTAAACAGAGGAGATGATTAATCACTGGAACTAGCTACCAAGAGAAGCGGCAGACTCTCCACCCCTTGAGATCCTTGAATCATGTCTGAGAGCTTCTCTGGAAGATCTGCTTAGACAAACAAATGTTTCACGGTACAAGACAGTTGAGATTGGTAACGTGAAACCGCCTGTATTACAAAACAAATTCCACAAGGCGATCTAATGTCCCCTCTGGCTTTCTGTCCTGGATGATTCTGTGAATCACATACAAGTATCTCTGCAGGGTCAGGACCTTGGACTGCAAGTCACTTGTTAAAAGAGAAATGCCCTCATACTCATTTGTAGAACATTACGCACGTAAACATATAACATCTAAAAAAAAAAATGTAATTTCCATGGCCATTATGAAAGAACATTGCTAACCTGTTAATTTTTCTCTAAGCTGACTTTTAAGAAGCAGATTTGAAAGAAATATGGTTTTAGTTAACTCTGGGGAAAATTAGTTTTCCCGATGCCACAATTTCACTTAAAATAATGATCTGTATTTACATATAACACTATTAAAAAGTTCAATTTATTACAAAATTTTATATTACTTCACATATTAAAAGCCACACAGATATTTCCATAACCCTGTTTTTGTAGTGACTTTATACAATTTTGAGGCTGCTATGCAAAACCTGATGTATCTAAATTCTAAAGGCTTGGCAAACCTATCTTCCGCCATCAGCCTTACAAATAGATACATAACATTGCCATTTTCAGCACGTAACAACTACCTTTGCCTGTCCAGCAAAAGGCTCCTTACAAAACCTTTAGATGCTCTCTTAGAATAGCAATCTTTGCTTTCTTCCTGTAGTTTAGGTCAACAGTCACCTTCAGTCATTTCACTTGGCTGATTGAGTTTTTTTCATGGTGTTACAATTAAGAACTTAATATTAGGGAAAAAAATCCTGTGCTCATTGTAGTAAACAAATGAGTAAAGCTGTGAGAGGTTTGGGTTAGGGTGGGTTTTTTTCCTCTCAGCTCAGTTGTTGAATAATAATAAAAACTCTTGTGTTTGCATTAAACCAGCTTTGAAATTTATTTTTTTATAAGAGAGAGGTGAGGAAAGACAAGGAAGTTCCCAGTAAAATAAACCCTGCTTCGCATTGCCAGTCTTTCCTTCTTGTATTGAAACAAAGAATATGCTGCTCACACTTAGGCGCAGTGTAATTTGTTTGGAAAAATTACAAGAGTGAAGGAGGACAAGCAAGGGCTAGACTCACAACTTGTGAGAAGTTGTCAACCATCTCTTCATCCAGTATCAAACTGGTCAGAGACTGGCCAGAGCACTCACACACATACTTCGCAGTTCAATTTCAGCACCCAGTTTAAATTCTCTTTACTGCCCAAGGTGATTTGAATACATTTATTTCCTCTAAGAAAAATGTCTAACCCTCCAGTCATGGAATATCCATGAAAATCTCTACAATGTCTCCAGCCACAGCTGTTCTAAAAAATTAAATATACCTGAGAAAATGACCATATTACAGCAGGCACACCTGGGAGCTGGGATCTATACATTTCAGACCTCCTCTGTCAAACTAGGACAGCTTCTGCAGGGGAGAGTGCACACTCCCTCCCCCAAATCACCCTCCAGTACTCCTGGCAAACAGAAAAAACGAACTTTCAAATCCTTGCAGCAGAGAATTTAAGTCTCCCATTAGACTTAGAGATAGAAAGGAAATTCTTGATTCGTTCTGATCATTTTACCCAATCTCCTTCCTCTCTTCCCTTCCAGTGAAAACAGAGTTCAGCGTTTGACTCCAATTCTCAAGTTGTCTCAGGACAAGCACTTGGAAGAAAGATGGTTCATTTCATGGCAGTGAATCTTTGAAGGAAAAAAAAAAAAAGTCAACGTATGAAAAGCAGGAGGAAAACCTCCCTTCCTTAATTTAAGAAATAGGGGAGGGAGGGTTCTGCTTTAAAACAGAATTGCTGACAATTTTGACTTTTTAAAGTACATACGCAACTGGAACCTGCAAGGTTCTATTTTTTTCCTCTTGCTATTACCTATCTTCCTCATTTTGTTCTCCAGATGCAGTTTGGACACCCTAATCCAACCTCCCCATTTCAGTAACGCTTAAATTCACACTTAATTTGGGGCATGGGTTTTCAAATGCATTTGTCTAAATGAAGGGATTAAATTCTTTGAACTCTGGCTTAACTGTACCGAAGCAAAAGTAGAGTAAAGCTTCCTAACAAGCCTTTTAAATAAATAGTCAGCGTTATAGTTTCAGTCTACAGACTGAAGGATGGATAGAGAAAAAGCTCCAGGGTTGTGAAGGAAAAACCAAAAACCTTTAAGCTGAAGTTTATGCGCTTATATTAGACTTTTGGCAAAGTCAAGATTCAGGAAGAGAATAAAACAGACCTCATGAAAGGTGTGTAAACTGTACTGGAACATGACAGGAAAGTCACTTGTCTCCAATATTTTTCTTTTGCACATCTAAATCAGGCTAGATCTTTTAAGACACTACAAAGTCAAAGTAATTGCATACATCTATACATGCTTCGGAAGCCGGAAGTTTTGCTACCAATATCCACGGCAGATGCAACCATGCTTGGAAAGTATAATAATTTATGTAACTCACATTTTAAGGAGTACTTTTATCTGAAATTCTCTCTCTTTTCTTTCATGGTAAAAAGCATTGTAGAGAACAAAAGCACGAGAACAAAAAGCCTTCTTGAATTTATCACAACAAATTCTGGAGAATGGAATATATCCCTGCCTCATATACATCAAAACGTGGACCAGATAAGTAAACATCTGTCTTTGAAGAGGTTGAAGAATTTAAAACAGAGTCGTAATGATCCACAACAGTTGTACAGCATATTAAAAATATTTCTTTTAAATAGTTCAAGATTTTGTAACAGAACATCCACAAAAATGGCATGCTCTTTTGTTTAAAGACTTGTTTCTAAATTGTTTCAAAAAGTTTAAGTAATTTAATGGTGCACCACTGTGAACTGAAATCAGTATTATAAACTTTGCTAAATTTGCAATAGTAAGAAAAAAAAAAAACAACACAACAAAAAATACCTGTTTGCTTTCTCTGAAACCCAAAAGGAATGGAAAATGTAGAAAACTCATTTACAAGTATTCAAAAAGACTTACTGCCATGACAAGTCCTGCATGTTGTCGCCTTGTGGATCCAGGTTCATCTCCTATTGCCTAACTACAAAATATACTATTTAGAACCAGTTCTTTATTTTACACATATATGTATAGCATGATTGACTTTGATGAAAGTAGTCTAACTTACAACATAAGATGTAGCCTTTGCTGCTGACCAGTGAAAAGAAAGTTAAAAGCCAAAACAGATTAAAAGGAGATAAAGATCTAAAAGCACTACAACTGCAATGTAATTTCCCCTTGCTGGGGACAATAATCTGTATGTCTGCCTTTAATGTCGTATTAGAAGTAAGTTTTAGATAACCTGCCTTAATATCCTTCTCTTGACCTTCTGGCTCTCAGTGCTGCCTTTTATCAAAGCCGTTGTAACAACTTAATATTTATCTTCAAGCCCCAGCTCTCAGAGTTAGGAGAGTCAGGTGATTGTATAATGATCTGAACAGTCATTTAAGAAAATAGTGATTTCTAGTTCCAGTAGTTGTAAAGAAAAAAAAATAAATCCAAAAGTCTGTTTCAGTTATACCCTAATGACTCCAAACTCAAAATTATGTTACCACACACAGTGTGTTACTCTTAGACGATTTTGAAGATCCTTCTTCTTAGCTACGAGCTTTTGGACAATGGCAAACAGGCACGTGGAGTTCAGCCTACATCCCAAGTTAATCCCCCAAACAACAGGAGATTATTTTCAACATACGAATGAAATTTCTGTACAGGAGCAAACTACTTATCACTAGACAGACAGCACATAAGTAAATCTTCATTTCTCAAGTTGTTTATACGAAGGTGCGGGGAAAAAAAAAAAAAAAAAAAGGAAAAAGAAAGGAAACAGAGGTCCTCGTACTTGTAGCAAGTCAAACAGCAGCCTCCTCACAGAAGTAATCCCTCCTGAGAAATTCCCATATCGGAACACTTTGAAAATTAAGCATATGCATCTTTCTCACTTCCTTGAACTCCCCAAAGAACTACTTTAGGTACTAGCTTCCCACCCACAAAGCAAATGTTTCTTCCCTTCATTAGGGATTTGAAGTCCAACAAGATTGGCATTTGATTCAAATGTGGTCATTGCATATTTTAGAAATTACTTCATTGAACAGTAACTGCATTAGGCAAAAAGAAAGTGACAGTAAAATATGTTTCAGTCCCTAAATGTTAAATAAAGCTGTTTGGGCTGCAGTCTTCAGTGTGCATTACAGAGGTATTTATGTGTTGTTGAAAAATTACCACAGAAACTGAGTCATAAACGAGGGTATTCAGTATCAGAGAGGCCTTTATAGAAATTCCAGGGGGTCCCAGGCAAGTTGAGTAGTCAGCAAGAACTGTTATATCCAAATATAATTTATGTGCATTCTTGGCTCCAACGCTGATGTTGCAAGTGAGAATGGCACTCACCGATGGCCACGTAGTACACATTAACACGGAACTTGCTGGGTCTGAGAGTCCTGAACTGTCACAGCAAAAGCAGCACATTAAAAAAAAAAAGCTAACTTGCAAAAGGCAGGTCACTGATAGCAGCAATTCCTCCATTATAACAGAGCTATATACATTTATTATCACAGAGGGTCTTAACAGCTGTAGTGAAAGTTAAAATTAGGCAACAAAAGGGAAATCTTTGCAGAGCACAGCTCAGTTGATTATTGTAATTCATATCTGGAAGTGAAAACACACATCCTGAAAAACCCTCCATCTGGCGTAAGAGGTGACAGCCTGTTCAGGTAACACTGGTAACACTGAACACCTCATCTTTATGCTTTCATTGAATTCTTAATCCCATCAAAGTCAAAGTGGTGACATTCAAAGACCTTCATGGAACCTGGCTGAAGGAATCACTGTTTGATCCAGACCCACGTCAACCAGCCACATATTACTAGAAATACAAAATTATTGACTATTAAGAGAAAGGCAACAGATTCACCAGAAAAAGGCCTGAACACAATTCACTCTGAGGAGACAAATGAATGAGCAACAATTCTCACTACTTCCCAAATACATGCGAGTCAGATGTCTTTCTGCAAGGTTTTCATTTCCTCACCTGTAAATACATCAAAGTAATCACACATGGATGTTTACATGCGCAAGAGTGAATTAGTGGCAACAACTGAATATGCTCATAGGCAAAAGTTAAGTAACACTATGACAAGTCCATCAGTTTCTCACCAGTATCAATCCAACAAGAAAATTTTGCAGTTACTACCACGCTGCATGGCAAATATTACATGAGGTATAATATAGATAGTTTTGCTGTCATCTTCAGTCAGGCCAAGGACCATACCAACAGTCAATTTTTGCCATCAGGAGATAATGCCTGCACCTGTTTAAAATGGATAAGGCAGATAATCGACACGATTTCACAGACAAGCTAGAAGCTTAAATGCAATGCAGGTCTGAATTGAAAACCACTGTTGTGTATAGAAATTAAAAGAATAGAAAAAAAGAAAACATCTGAGATGGAAGCGTGCTTGCTGCAATTTGCTTAGTAGGGACTGGGGAACCTCCATCCCAGAACACTAAAGCACCTGGCATAACAAATGGAAAATCCAGGAGAATAAGTTTTTAAACACAATAAATTCTTTCTACAGGGATTCCCTGTAAAATTCCCTCTATAGAAAGAGATGATACTACATCACTGGGGAACAAAAAGCATAGCATCTGCATTTAACAAAGAAAAAGATGTGAGTGAGGTCGCTGCAAATTAAACTTAAGGCCTGAGATTATATTAGCTTGTTCCCAGTAGTATAAAAAAAAATTAAAAGCAACATAAAATACAATTAAAGACATAGACAAAAAGGGAATTTGATAACATTACCATTTATCAAAGGCAGGTAGTGCCAGAATAGCCTGTTCTTTCAGAGGGTAGCTAATTTTCTGGAGAAATAAAATAGACTAGATCTTATCTATTCAGATTTTAATAAAGCATTTGGTGACGTGCCATGAGAGGAAGTTGTTTAAATGGAGATTGATACAGAAACATTATGTGGTTTGAAGCTGCGCCAGGGCAGGTTTAGGTTAGATATTAGGAAAAACTTCTTCACTGAAAGGGTTGTCAGGCTCTGGAATGGGCTGCCCAGGGAGGTGGTAGAGTCCTCATCCTTGGAGGCATTTAAAAGAAGGATAGATAGATAAGGTGCTTAGGGACATGGTTTAGTGGTGGGATGGCAGGGTTAGGTTAAAGGTTGGACTCGATGATCTTAAAGGTCTTTTCCAACCAAAGCGATTCTATGATTCTAAGACAGCTAAAGCTGATAATATGAAATCCTTACTCCAAGCTGCAGAAGGTCTAATAGAGTTCCTCCAGACTTAATCTTGACACCAGCATTTTTTATAACAACTTTGGCACAAGAATAGGCACAAGAGGATGAAATCTGCTGAAAAGACCAAGCCCTGATTCTCACCAACACCCATGTGACTGAAGTATCATTCAGGGAAAACTAGAGTGTTCAGAAACAGGCTGAAATGCAGTAAGAACGTAAATTGATAAAACTTCAGAACCCAAAAGTAGAAGTTTATTGTTTGGAACTGACACAGGAGAAGAGTGGGGTGTAATCCCAGGATCGATTCAGAGATGACAGTGAGCCACTGTGGATCAAGCAGCTGGAGAGAGGCAAATGTGATTTAACAGCATCTCGAATGAGACATCTGACACACATATTTCTCATCTGCAGTGCTGGGCGTACTTCTGGTTACTTGCGTACGAGAAGGAAATAGTCGAACAGGAGAATGATGCTATGAAAAACAGAGGAACTGGAAAGCGTACCTTGCAAGAGGAGGCTAAAGAGGTTTGGCATATTTAGCTCTGCAGGGAAGAAACTGAGAGGGAATACGATTAGTCCCTGAATATATTTTTTTAAGCAGCAAGTTGGAGGGGGAGGAATACAGTCTTCAAGTTAAAGGAGAGGACATCTGAAACACAGTCCAAGCTGATTCTGCTTAGTCCCTAGCTGGCAAAGGAACCCCCCTAATCTATCATGTTTAACATAAACTAAACTTATTTTGGAAGTCATCACAAGAGAGTGGCCAGTGAACTGAACTGTAGACAAACTGCCGGGCATATCTTCAGCTGGTTTTGACTGTTACTGCCACCTTCAGAGCAGACCCTCAGGCCACTGCAGTTCAGCCCCCATGTTTCTGAAGAAACTGCCAAATGAAGGAAGCAGCCTCAGCGGCGACTGCTGGACAAGTGACTGTTGTGAGCTTAGAAATAATGCACCTAGATAATTTAAATTCACCTCAGAAGAACAGAGTATTCAAACACCATGTGAGGAGCACTTCTTCAAGTCCTGCAGAGGCTCTCCTTTCACACAGCAGTCTGAGCTGCAGACAATCTGAAAGCAAAGAGTTTTGAAAACGTTTCAAACAGCAGAGATGAACTGAAAGTGAGGGACTGTTTGAGGATGAGAATTTGCCATCTAGTACAGTTCTTGGAGGGTATTCAGCTAGAAATATGAATAAAATAAACTGTGCAATCTGAGAATTACAAATGGAACAAACTGGCAAAGCTTATTAGTGATGCTGATAAGTTGTTAAAATTTGGCTAAACTTTAAAGACATGATGAAGGTGGCTCAGGGGGAGTGTGCACCATTATGCAAAATTAAGCACAGAATTTCAAAACCAATAAGTCTGAGTGACAAGTTGGTTAAGTTAATTGCAAGTAAAAATGGAGCTCTAAAAATTACAGGGAGCATAAAACTACACCATTGTTACTTCTAAAAAGAAAAATCAAAGGAACGTAACGATGGTACTTGAAGCACATAAAGGAATAATGAAGCACAAATAGCTAGGAGTATTAAGACTAACAATAAGTTTTTTTTAAAATATATTGGAGGTTTGAAAAATGCTAGAGAACAAGTAGTTCCATAAATAAGGTGACAGAGTAAGGAAATATTTGCTGTTGGAAAAAAGAATTAACAGAATAATTCATTCCTTTTTTGTATTTGCATTTCACGAGCAGAATATTATTAAATATAAGACCTTAGAGAGCATACTGTGGTCATGAGAAATTCTGAAGGCTGAGATTAACCTAATACTCTTGTTTAATGTTAATGAGCACCTGAGATCTCATTTGAACTAAAATGCTGAATCTTGAATTTGCCTTGCATTTTTAATTATTTTAAAAAGGTGAAACAACTTCTAGGAGAAAAAGCTCCATCACGGCTTGCAACAGAAACACAAATTTAGCTGGGAGCTCCTGTTAGGTCCTCAGTTGCTTGCTGTCAACTATGAACATTCATTCAGAGAGGATCATATTGGGAGCAGTAGTAAATCTGTTGACCACATTAAGCTCAGCGAAGCTTGTGAGAGTCTTTAGCAAGATCTCTAGACATTCCCTCTGACTAAGCATGTTTCTCTGCGTCATTCCCAATCAGTAACAGGGGAAAAAAATAAGGACCGTATACTCCCCCAAATTATGATTATTTCAGTTTTCCTTGGCAGAGTTAAGGACAAACAAACAAAAAACCCCCTCAGAAACAAAGCTTTCCTGCTATCTAAAATGCAACTTCTTCCTGCTGTTGAACTTCTTTCAGAGCCTCCTGGGCACAGCCTGTCACTGCCTGCTCTCAACCACCAGCTCCTGGGGACAGCTGCACGTGGGCTGCCGCGCAGGCAGGACAGCGTGCACCGGGGGTGGGACGGGACGGGGGAGCCCTGCAACGGGGCGGGGGGAAGGTGCTCATTCACACGAAGGTTACTGTCAAGCACACAGACACAGTGGCAGAACTAAAGTTGCAGGGGGCATTCTCTCCTAAGTTTTCAGATGTTAACAATGCTTTTACCACCAAAGGACTTGGTGGGTTTGGGTTTTTTGGTTTTTCTTCCCTTTGCTTGCTCATGGTTAACCATGAGAAATGCATAGGTGGAAGGGATACGGCGCAGTGCCAGGGAGCTACCTGGAAGACAGCGGAATGAAAACCCTTCTCCTCACAGGGCTGAGCTGGACAAGAGAGACACTCCTTAATTTAGGGGGAAAACTCATTCAAAAAATTAACAAATGCACAAGTATTGAACAAGGACACTGCTATTTTCAAATAGAAATTTCTTATTTCTTGCTAATCAGAGCAAGAACTCAAGGAGGTAGAGTATGGCGAGTAACTCTTGGTTAAGGAGAATCAAATGGAAGTAATATGTTTAAAGAAGTAGTGAACAGTTATATGAGTTGTAACAAGCTTTAGTCCACTCTTTTAGACTTGCTAATTTAGCTTTTCAAGAGACAGATGAAGATTAAGTTTCACTTGATGATTTTGTTGTCTCTCTTTTTCCTGAGGGTGGACGCAGCAACAGGGGTTTGGTTTGGTTTGGTTTTTGCCTAGTGTAAATAGTTAATGAAATAAATCAAACTCTAAAAAGTGTAGACTGAAAACAAAAAAAAAAACCCAAACAACCCACCCCAAGCCCCAAAACCCTAAAAAAGGAGGGGGGTGGGGTGAAATGTTGTTTTGCAGTTGTTCCTCAGATGGAAGGCCCTTGGCTTGTTTCTCTTCCTACGCAACACTGGAGCTCGTGGTAGCAAAAAAGGCTGCTGTCTGAGCCATTAGCAGCCAAAACAAACATAAAAATAGCAAAAAATGGAGGAAATGGAGACACTGAGCCACAAACATTCATGTTTTAAGACAGAGATTCAAGCAGTTCAGCGTTAGTAATCAGGGTGTGAGCAATCCTCCACGTGCCAAGGTATAGAAAAAGCACAGGATAGTTCAGAAATCTGCATGGATATGGTCTCTAGTGCTTCCCAACTGATTGCAATAACCTTGTAGCGTATCTGGGAGTGTGCAGTCAAACCCCATGACAAAATTAGTCTAGTGACTAAATCACTTGGTCGCCTTCTCCTTGTTAGCTCAGCTAGCATGTTAACGCGCTGCAGAACAAACACAATGTACTACGCCGGTTGCCTCCTCCTCCAGCTTTTACTTCAGCTATCTGCCCTAACGCGGAATGGATAAACAGTTTTCTTGCCAAATAGTAGTGGATTAGCCACAGCAGTGGTGACGACAGCACAGTCTGCGGAAGGATAAGAGTTACAATAGATATTCCCAAAGCAGTAACGTGAGCCGGGATAAGGCGGGAATGAAATGTCATCATCTAGATGAACATTTACACACTATGGAAATGATGACTCGTATTTGGATTGAGCAGAAGGGCGAGTTCAACGTCACAGCAACTCCCAAAAACGTTTATCAGACAAAGGTCATATATGCTGTGCTTTAACCCCATAATCCAGTTCTCCAGCTCAAATGCAGACTATGTTGCTAAAATTTATTCTATATAGTAAAACAAATTAATAATACTCTAATAATCATACTATATTGTCTGTGATTGGAAATACATTGCCTCTGACATTCTTCCCATCTGGGTCCAGTCCTGGGAACTGCTAAACATCTACAGTTCATAGCTGCTTGAAAGGCCTGCCAATCCTCAGAGCTTCTCAGGCTAGGAAAATGAATTGAATGTATAGCTGAGAATAAATAAAACATCCAAGATTTCAGGGTGCCTGGAATAGTTGAAGTGAAATCCACAATTTGCTATATATAAAAAAGAAAAGTATTGTGGCAGTATATCCATGGTCTTAATGATTTTAAAATGAATACAGTATTTAGCAAACCAATCAGGACATCTTATGACCTGTTCAGTTCTGCTACTTCTTTATATACACATTAATGTAGTAAAAATCTCTACTGCTTTCTGAGCTGGACCGTGTTCACTCCATTTTACACATAGTAAGAATGACTGAAGCACAAACGCTCCTAAGAGTAGCACCTAAACAAGATCCTAAAGCTTCAAGCCAGTTTCCAGTCCTACCACAAATCTTCTGTATGTCCAGTTTCCTATCTGAAGCCATGGAAAATGGGCACATTGTATGGAAAACTATACTCTGAATTGCAGGGAGCTCTGGCATTGCTGGGATGGCAGTGGAAAATGGCCCTGAGAACCTTGTCCAAGGTGCCAGAGAGACCTTCTGGCAGACATGAGACCAGCAGTTAAATCTACGAGGATCAGTCTTGTACCTTATCAGAAGAGACTACTATTTCCTCCCCTGAAACATCCATTGATTGATATAATCCCAACGGTTTCAAAATTCTTTGGTGATTCTTGTGTCATAATGTATTACACTATTCCTGAATTAATTGACACAGGGTTCCCATAAGTCTGGTAAGTTTTGTTAAGAACAATTTCTTAAAATGTTTTTGAGGCCCGTTATTTACTTCCATTTTGCTCTAGGAACTTCTACCTGTCTTATTACTGGATGTCCTTCAGCTCTTTTCAGCAAGCCGCTTATCCTCTCAGTCATTTCTGATGCTTATCCCTTCTCTCTCAGTCTCCAGCAAGTCTGGAGCTCTCTCTGGTTCACTGCCTGGGTTATATTTCATTACGGCTGCCACATTACCTGTACCCACCATCATTAAAAAGGCTGCTGCATTATCACTAGAAAGGGAGCAACGTTTCAACAGCTTTGTGTGGCAAATGTGCTGAGGGAGGGTTTTGCCGCTTCTTGCCAAGTACCCATTGCTTCACTTTCCCCATTGGTTCTCCTGCTTTGTAGTTCAGGTTCTGAATTTATCTCAGGTTCCCTCTGTTTTGCTCTCATTAGGAAGGCATTTGGGCAGCATTCTTTTCCCTTCATGCTGGGGAATTTGTTCCAGGTCACTGCTGAGCTGTAGACAGCGTCCTTGAACATGTAACCTGTAATGAAACAGGCGACTGCCCTATCATCAGCTGCCAAATTTTTCATGCAGGACTCCCCATCCCCACACCAATGGCTCCCCACTTATCTGAATGAATAACAAAGGAAAGAGAAACGTGTAAACGGGAAATTGGAACTGTCCCTCATCTCCCAATATATGTTTAGTAATGGGTCTTGGGCAAGCCTCCACATACCAAAAGTGTTTGCGCTTTGAAAACTACAGAATAGCTGTTCTATACACCCAGCTGTTGGCAGTTTGATGTTTTCATGTAGATACCATTCATGTGAAGATGCCTTACGTTCTTAGATGTTAATCCAGTGGTTACTACTAAAGAAAACAATCCTAGAAGCACTAGATCTACCAAAAGTGGAGATCATATCTCAGAGGTGCCACAGCCTAATTCACAGAAGAGGGATCTGTTTTATAACAAATGCCTGTTTCTAGCTATCCCCATCCAAACCCATGCCACCATCCTCTAAGTCCAAATCAAACTGCTGTGATCTTAAAAGAAGTGAGTTTTCAATCACACACAATACTTAGTATGGATTAATGACGGTGCAGTTTGAAAAGTAAAGTCTTTCACCTCTACAATGCCTCCCTCCTGAGCATTCTTGTTTGCACCATTCACAGCCCTTCTTGATCAGGCAGCCTACAGAAAATCACCACAAGACAGCAAGAGAAACTGCAAACACCATTCACCGTGCTGTTGCAAGTAACGTGAGGGGATATGAAAGGTAACATGGGGGACACCTCTTGGCTGGAAATCTCTTTGGAAGAGGAAAGGGCAAGGAGCCTTTCAAAACTCTTCAGCCAAGACTCATTCTACCTGATCTTGGACAACTGAGCCTCTCTGCCTGAAGAGAAGCACTGCTGCTGCACAAACACAAGCAACTAGTTTAGAAAGGGGGTTTCTTATTAGGCTCTGTATGCTGTAAATGTGAAAGGAAAATCTACCCTAGAGGGCAATTCAGAGCAAGAGACTAATGCTGGAGGAGTGAGGCCTCAGTCTAGTGTCTGAACTGAGATGCAAGGCATCCAGAATTTTCTCCCTTTTGTAGTTTAACTTCGGTCAACAGAATCTCTCCTCATTCCTTTCCTCATGTGAACCCCTACCTGAGACATTAGGAAGTTGTGCAAGGGAGCTGTATCATGACTACGTAGCTTACTGACCATTGTAGCTGAACATTTCTCCTTCAGCACTTCTGCTCCCATAGCTGAAACTTTTGTTCTAACTTGCCTCTTCTTGGAGGACACACATACTTATGAAGACTTGAAGATTCCATGCCAGCAGTAAAGCAACCTCCTTTGCAAATCTGCTTACCTCCTTCAACTGACCACTGAAACCAGCCCACCCAAGAAAGGGTTATTTCACAATTAGCTGTGCTCAATTTTACTTTTTAATAATCACTACCTTTCAAAGATCTAAACTTTGACATTTCCATGGATCCCCCAAAAGAAAGCAGGATCAAGCATGCTGCAGCTGTTTCTCTGCAGCATTTATCTCCCTCTAAAAGTGTTCTCAAGTTAATTTTGGCGAGGTTTGAAAGGAGTAGGCTTGTGCGCTGAAAATGTTTTCAATTTGACAGCTCTGTCGCTGTGGGGGAGGGAGAAAGATCAGTGATATCTTTAAGTTATGCAATAAAAAGTTAGTTGTCTTCTTTGAATGCAGATTTCTATTGAAGTTTTAAATAGTCCTCTTGACTAAGGAAAGGACTGAAAAGGTGGTTAACGTAAGTACGCTGAAGAAGCCTGCTGCTGTTCCTGTAAATAAAGCTGACCTTCTGGAGTAGTGGCAGAGGCTGCTGACCTTGTTTTTCTCCCTTGCACCAGCAACTGCATATCCTTACACACGTATCGCGTTACCAGCCAAACAGCCAGCTTTCACATATGGCAGTACAGAGTAGTACACAGCTCCAGCATTCGCTAAAAGGAAACTCGCTTGCTTTCAGAAAGACTCAGAGGATTCGAGCTTATGCTGAGCTTTCCACTGACTAAAACTTTCCCAAGGGATAGACAACAGATTCCTGGGATTTAAAAGGAAAAAAGCATCAATGGTTTTGCAACACATTCCAGAAATCACAGGCCATGAATAATCTGATGCTGTAATTGCAGAAGACTTGCTGTGGGAAGGCATGCTTTTACCTTCTTTCATGTAGTCCTATGCCACTATTTCAGAGCTGTAAGGAGAAGGGAAGAGTGTGCTTGTAACACTTTAAAGAAAACCATCCACTGAGAAGCCCAGAAAGATCACAGGTTTAAATTAGTTCTCCTCAACCCTTTCCCATCATCCAGTAACTGACCTTGCATTTACAGTAAGGCAACTCCTTCAAGCAGTTTTTCTTCTCCTTCCCAAAGCTTTAGAATATAGAGCTAGTACTCTGGAAAGCAATGGGACTCTCTTCACATGGATTTGTGTCAACCCCATCAATGCAATCAACACTTGAATGAGCTTTACCCACACCATGCTTCAGTGAGGCAGGTATGTTTGTCACATTTTAGAGGTGGGGCTTCAAGATAGCCAAGATTATCTGATTTACCAAAATCACAGGTGAAGTTTGGGGCTGAGGTACTGCACACACACACATATATATATATATGACCTCACCTTTCTTTCTATTCTTCTACTCCTCCACAGTCCACTGAGATGAACTCTCTTTTTCCTCACTGCTAGACAGAAAACCAAACAGGTAGCAATGACTTCTCTTATTCCAGCAGGAACACTGCAGATCCAGGGAGAAGCCTGGCCACTTTTCCCATTACTTTTGCATACCTTCTCTGCCTTTCTAAGATCATGAAAGGAGAAGGTCAGGTACAGCAGTAGAAGCCTCAGGTTCTAAAAGCAGCTTCCATTTTCTAGGCTCCCTTGGAAGCAGTAAAGAGACCATTGCAGGACCACTGCAGGCAAGTGAGCAAGCTTGACTGACTGCCTGGGATCAGTGCTGCCCATAGGTAGGGCCTTAAACGAGCTGGCCAGAGCCTGCACCAGATCGTAGCTCATCCCAGAGATCGAGGAGGACAACACTCCAACCAGACACACAACCTCAGCCCAAAACTTCTGCCTTGGTAACCCATGACAACCCATGAGTAGGTCCAAGCATCTCTCACTGTGGTGACCGCCTTGGCCCTCCACAGAGGTCAACACTATGAAAGTAATAGGGATATTAACTGCTCAACTTGTGGGAGGAAAACATTTTACCTGCATCACGTTTACTGCAGGTCTGGTAAAGAAAAAGAAAAGAGACATTTGGAGGAGAATGAAATATTCTCTGTCATAACTAAAAATGATGTATTTTTAGACTTTAAAAAATGGTATTATTTCTACATGTCAATGTTTCAGAATTTTTTTTATAATAGATATCCATTTCAAATGAAGTAATTTCATTTCAAGTTTTGATATTGTGCAGTTACTTTTCTTTTTTTTTTTCTTACCCTCCTTTTCTTTTGGACCTTTATCCTGTAGGCAAATAATATGCTGCATTAACCACATTTTAAGTGTCGAAATGTACACATTCCTTTTGTTTATTTGTTAAAACACTACTCAAGCCCTACAGCTACAACCTTTCTTTTTGCTTACTTACTAATCAATACCTTTGATACCATTTTCAGCATTATTATTCCTCCAATTTTCAAAGTCTGTCAAATGCCAGAAAAGCACTGAAGAACCTCCAGATGCAGACCTCCAGTACTAGAAAAATCTGTCATTATTTCCAAGTCATCAATTTGTAGCATGTTATTTTGTGAATAAATCTAGCAGTACTTTCTATGTGGAAATAAAGATACACAGAACTCTGAGCCACACAACGCTACTTCCAAGTTAGGCCTTGTTGGCAGGAGTTGGACCAGCTGACCTTCAGAGGTTCTTTGATATTATAATTTCAATAATTACAATTTCAGCTGAATAAGCAAATAATTACTCCAGATTTTTTCAGTCTTTCTCAGTATTTTTTTTTCTTCTTGGAAAAACATTTGGGGAAGGAGAATTTTTCCTTTAAAGTGTCCAGCCTAATGGCCCTGTAATCACCACCTGTGCTCTAAGTCAGAAAACATCCAAAGAATTCAGCAGTTTCTAGACAGAGTAATGAGAAAGGAAGTATTATAATTCTAGAAAGCATCCAAGATATTTTTCATTCGTTTGCGCCTCTCCAAGGAGCTTTTGAAATGCAGCGTAATAGAGGTGGAGTTGCTTACAGTATGCCTTGCTTGCCTTGCCTTCGTGGGGCTGCTCTGCCAGTAACTCTCAAGCTGTTCCGATGAGCTTTACGGAGGTTGAGAAGGGCCTTAGGAGCACTGCCCCTGTGTGACAAAAGGAAATCAAGACCCATCCCTTCACATTCTTTTGACAGCCTCTAATTCTCCCTCCAAACACAGCCCATGTTATTAACCTCCCAGTCAGTGCCATTGGCCAGGCTCCTTGGAGGGCGGGAGCCTGCCCGAGGACGTGCTGAAGCCTTCCAGCCTCTGCTGGTGCTTGACCCCAAACCCACGGCCACCATGACACACAGCACTCATCTGTCCCCATGGGGCGATGGGCTTGCTCAGAAGCCACGTCAGGGTGTGAGCAGCCAGGGAGATGCAGCTCCAGCTGTGGCACATGCGACCCCCTCACGCTCAGTGCCCGCAACCTGACATCTGGCTGCCCACGCCACTGGGCAGGCAGTCTGAAGAGATTAAATGTGCACTTGGCAGGGCGGGAAGGGACGCGGAACCTTCCTTACACGAGAGGCACAACAAAGGTATTTAAATAAATGTTCTATTTTACACCAAATAAAAAAAGAAATGTGTATGATCAAGCATGGATTAAAAAAAATAACCAATAAAACCAAAAGAAATAAGCATCCTCCTGTAGCGTCAGGAATTCAGACTATTCCAGAATGTCGTTGTAAAAGAGAAGTTTAATCTTCTGAATTTCTAAAACCCCAAAAATGGTAGTGACAGGAAAAAAAAAAGCCCATTTTGTTGTATTTACTTCAGGTCTATAAATTATTAACCCAAAGTATTACTAGAATGACAGATTTTTTTTTTTTTCCCTTTAAGATTCAGTTTATTTGTAAAACAGGTCAGTGATCACCTGTGCTACTTTAATTCTTCGCATGCTCCTGAGTGGGGTTGTGGCCCCTGCCAGCTAGCACAACGCCTGGGCATGTTTTGGGGTATAGCATGCACCCACAGAGTCCTCCAGCCCTATCTAGCAGACTTCTTCCCCTCCAGCACCCCCTCATGCCAAAGCCCAGGGCACGCTAAGCTTTCTGCTGTAAAACCATCAGGCTCCAACATAGACCAAAGTGCCTGAAGTCACATGAGAAGAGATCCTCCCCAAAACCACCACTCTGACACTAATCTTGGGACCGCAGTCATGTCAGGCTCGGGACCTGGCACTATATAACACAGAAATGGTGGTCTGGGCCACTAGCCACGGAGATGCTAGTTCTAATTTAAATTTAGTTTTAAATAATAAAAGTTCAGCAATACAGAGGGAAACTCAGTCAAGCCTTCAGTAAAATCTTACTCTAATATGGCTATGGACTGTTTGTTCACCAAATCATGTCCTTAGGATTTCTTCATGCATAAGGGTTATCATCTGCCACATTCATTAAAAAGGAGTACTCCTCCTCCAATTTCTTAACTAATTTCTATCAACAACAAGTTTACTGCAAAGTAAAAGAGCCTCCACAGAATCCTCTATAGCGCTGTCATAAACCCCATTCCAAAACAGTGTGACAGAGGCTAAACAAAGGCACATTTCAGAAGAAATTTCCTAGTTTCCCCAACATCCATAAAATTACACGTGGTATAAAAGTATCACCATAGTCTGAGGTCTTCTGCTTAGTCTTCCTTAGTCTGCCATCCACAGTGACAAAATTCCAAAGGCTGAGCCCAATTATCCCATCTCCTGTAAAGCTTTGCAAAAGATTTCAGAGTATCTAAATGAATAATAAAAGGCAGAGACAACTAGTACAGGCTGGGAGGGAAAAATGATAAAGAAACATGCACTGATTGTTAACTGTAAGCAATGTAATGTAATACTAATCTGATTTTCATTCCCTAGAACTGCAAGTCTAGATATTTAGAAATCGGTTGAAAGACATCAGATTTCTGTTGCAGAAAATACTTGCAAATGAAGGGAAGCACCAAATTTTAAAGTAAATTTTTTAAAGTGCATTTTCTTTTACCATACTAACTTGAAAACAAAAAAGTTTCTTAAGTACTTGCAACATTTGGATTAAAATCTGTTCCTAATGGAGTGACCTAACTAAAAGAATTTGGTTTATGAACCAAAAGCTGCATTTTTGAAACTCCATGCATTCAAGTGCAACGTGAGAGAGAGATGATCTTCGCTAACATCTGTCAGCCCCATCCACTTGATCTCATTTAGCCAAGTAGTTTTTGTGGATTTCATTGTTCAATGGTCCAGAAAGTGACTGTGTAAAAATATTGTGTAAAATTACATCTTCTCCTTGCATCCTTTCATATTCAAAATAAAACTAATATGCCTTACTGGCAGAAAGCAAATTTCTACTCCTAGCGGTCTTGAAAAAGCATTTTTATCCTGCTATATGCATCAAGAATATCACCACCTAATTACACAATTATACAGTATAGAAAAAGGATGCAATTACTTTCCAGATTTTTGCTGAGGGTGGGCAAGAAATCAACATTATTTTTGTGTGCGCACACGCAACTATTAAGCTCCATGAAAGCAGAAAGATAATAGCAACCCATACCCATATCCTTAACGTTGAGTATTTCAAATAACTGAGAGGTCTAGTTTGGAGCTATTTTCAAAGAAGAATATGTTTGCAAACATCAGATATAGTTCACAAATAACTATTAGAAAAAGAAATCCAGATAGGCAAAATCCTGTGTTCTGTGAATACTATTCAAACAGAACCCCTTGGAAAATACAGTCTCAGACTATTATAGTACTCTAAAAGCATTAGCAAACTTTTCTTAGTGAAATAAAAGAAAATGCATTTCAGACTCCTGAATTCGCATTTCCTTATGCCAAAGCATACTATTAAATTAATGTTAGGATACTATTAAATTAATTGTGTTCTGATTTGATAATAAACTTGGGGGTATTCAGCTATACCTACTACTTGCAGAAGACTGTGTTGCATAGCCATGTTTATGCCAGAAACATACATTCAGTGTTTGTTCTATAAATATAACAAACGAAGGAAAAGTAAATATTTACCTAACCAGGACTAATATTTTCTTCATGTGGGAAAAACACCCTGCTGCCAAACCCCCCTGTACTAATGAAAACAATTACACAATAAAATCTGAATAAAACATACTCAGTAGCACATAAGCTTTGACGAGAGAATACCACATCTCCAAAAGCCATTCTTTTAAATGTATTTGCAAAATGAGGTAGAATTCCAAGTTCTCCATTTTAGCACATTTGTTATAAGCAAAAAAAAAATACCCCACAACTTTCATTAAGCCAATTTAACTGAGCTATTTAACGTCCAAGAAACAAAGTGAAATAAAAAATACTATCATGCATTAGTTCCCTCAGTTTCTGTTGAGAACTCTTTTTATGATGATTACATAAAATCTGTACCTTAGAAACTCAGAGGAGTGCTTTGATCAGTCTCTTTATACCTCTAACAAACTTGAATATATCTTTCTTCAACAATGCAGCCCTTTCAAATCAGCCCTTCCAAGCAGATTTCTACTGCCCACACCCTCCAAGTAGGCCTCTAGCAAAAATAGAAAAAACAAAACTTCATGTTTCTGAGGTAAAAAGGAAAATAAGGAAACAGAAATAAAAGACAAGAAAATAATATGGTTTAGGCTTTTATTACACCATAGAAGAGCTTGCTGATGTTCAGTCCCTCAAAGTAAAAGCCCCACTTGCAGTTCCTTTTGCTGATCGCTGTATGCTGCATCTGAACCTACATCTGCTCCAGGCTCAAAATCAAGATGGCTTGGATTTTTTTTAAATTACCCCACCAGCTTTTTTTCATTTCCTGGCGGCCTTCTGCTCTCATGCAATGCACTGCCATATACATTCATATTTTCTCATTTCCCAAATGAAATGTTCAGATTTCAGAGCAATCTACCGTTCAGGAAAATTTCCTGACAAGTTGCCCAAATAATTTCAAACTTTCTATGCACGTATGATTAAAACACCAAGCTATTTGAATGCAAAGCATAACTATATCATACCATTAGTAAAATAGCTGTGAATTTTTCTTCTAATTCTTCTCAAACAGTAAAGAAGAATTTATTCAAGGCGTGACTATATCAGACTGAGAATTTTTTTTTTTTTACTTGGTTTGGTTATTTTGCAGACAGGCCACTCTACATAAATCATCTGTGAAACTAACTTCCCTGTGGAGGAAGCCAATGACTCCCTATCAGCAGTATGTAACCAGACTGCTGTTGCAAGGCACTTACTAAGCATTCATAAGCTCTCAGCTCCAGAGGCATTAGATGATGCTCAGTACCTGGGAAACGGCTAATCTGCGCAGGTTCAGATCTGTTTAGGACACTGAAGATCACACCATAAATGGAATTTCCAAAGACTTTTGTGCTTGTTTAAAAATGCAATACTTATAAAAGACAGCTCTGGAGACTGTAACCTTTTGGTGGAGGCTGGATAACAGCTGAACAGAAAAACGTCTGCAAAATTCATCCTTACTTGCCCACAATGCATGAGGATAAGCCAGTTTGCAAATGCAGTGTCTAATGCATTTGGAAAAAGAGCTAAGCCTTGATCCATGTTACAGAATTCCACCCACCATATTAAATATTATTACAAGTTTTTATTATTATATTGTGTGATATTGTGTCAAATTCTCAGATTCTAATAACTTCCAATTTTTGAATTCTTGTCCCAGACCTGAATTACAACGCACAGTTGGCCACAACTTCATCAGAATTTGACTTTGAGCTTTCATTTGAGTTTCAATTAGAGGCATCAGATCTTTAAAGATAAAAAATTCATTTTGTTATCAATGTCCGAGCAATCATGGTATGAAATCCAGAAGAAAGCATCAACACTGTTATTAACCTTAACATGAACAAATTTCTTCTACTGAGCAATGAGAGCGGAGAAGAGCAGTAAAAGTACTGATATAAAACTACCAGTGTTTCCTACCACTAGACATATTCACAGTCTTAGGACTGACTGTGATGTCTGATTCTCATAATGACTAAGGAAAGATACTCCTAAAGAATTCCACATCATCTAAATTTTCTTTGCCTCACATCCACTATTAATCAGAATTTTTCAGGCATTTCTTTCCTGTTCTTGCTTCCTTTCCAAAAAAATGCAGCAAACATCTGAGAGAAAGAAAGCATATAAACCATAAAGTGAAAAAGATTGGTAAGCCAGAGAAAAGACTTTTAGCTTAGAAGTAAAAAAAAAAAAACCACCAAAACAAACAACAACAAAACCCTACAAGCATTACCTCCTTTCAGTGCATTCTCTGCTCCATCTACCAAGCTTCTGGCCCTTCCATGCATGTCCTAGTAAAATCTACAACAGAACTGACACCATTTCATTCTTTTGCTGAAGCAGCTTTTCCTACCAGAAAATGAAAGATTGAAACATTTCACGGTTATTTTGTTTGCTTTTTGTGAAAATTAAATGCTTCATTTTAATAAACACAGTGTTTGGAATTTATTACCAATTCCTTTTAGGTTTCAATATTATGAAATATTTTAATTCTTTCGTGGAGCATTTTGTCAAAACAAGCACCTGAAGAGACAAACAAGCCAACAGGAAACAAGGCACATTTTCATCAGAATTTTCAAAAGCACCTTGCTCTCCATAGAAAATAGTTAATTGGAATTACCAAAATGTCCTGGGAAAACCAACTGTGTTTACAGAACCGAAAACTCAATGTTAGTCAAGTTTTCACAGCAAAGACTGTTTTGCGGTACAAAATCTTACCAATAGATGTGGAGGATTCTCCATCATTTGACACCTGCAAGTCAGTTCTGAACGCCTTTCTGAAGAGCCGCAGCAGCAGCAATGGAAGTTACTGACTTGAGACAGGAATCAGAACATTCTGTGTTTGCCTTACGCAAAAAATTGGATTACGGTATCACCCTGATCATTTAGCCTTAACAACAAAAGATGACAGCATAAATATTTCCCCGTATTTACAGATAAATGAGTCATACATCAGGAAAAGAAATATGTAAAAACTGCTGAAGACTCCTAGCAGTAGTTTTTAACTGTGGTGCATAGATCTATAGGCCAATTTGAAGGGGCCCACAAAAGCAAGCCCTGGAAGGATTGGCTCAAATATCATGATAAAGGAGTCTGCAGTTCTACTTGCATGTAATTAGAAGTCCAAAATAAAAAATGTTTGAAAGCCACTGATTACAACTGCAGTAACAGGTACCATATTTCTCCATGAGACTGTGTAACACTCAGGCTTTTATAGCTCAGAAATCTGGTATCCAGCATCAGGTTCAACAAGTCTGTTCCCATATTCTACCAATGCCATGGCCAGTCATTTGTCTCAAAAAAGCTACCTGCCTGTACTGTGTTGTTCCCCTAGGGGCAATCACCATGTGTTCATTAGAATATATAAATTTACTACTTGTTTTTTTCTTTTCTTGTCTTTTTTTTTTTTCCCCCCAGAAGAAAAAGCTGCCTTTGAACAAGATCGCTGCACAGACAATGTCTTAGCATGGGAACAGGTTGCCCAGAGGGGTTTTGCAGTCACTGGATACAGCCCTGAACAACCTGGTCTCATCTGAGAGCTGACCCTGCTTTGAGCACGAGGTTGGACTAAGGACTTACTGAAGTCCCCTCTAACCTGAGGTATCCGATAGTGATACAAAAAAAGGCACTGAAGATATACGGCCAGCCTTCATTTCACTCCTTTCACTCCATTCAGGTATCCCTAGAATGCTTTGCTATTTACTTTTTTTTTTTTTTACTTATAATATTTTCTGAGGTTTTATAGCACATTCACATTATGTTTGCATGTGTTTCTACATAAAATAAGGGCTTCCATTTTTTTTTTGGTTTTGTTTTTTTTTAAGAATGGGACAGAAAACCTCGTGGAAGTTCTTGATTCCAGGAAGTCTTCAGAAAAGTCAAGTTATCAAGAATCTTGCAGAAGAAATCTCCGCAGCTGGTAAAATATTGGTGCAGAGAAATCTAGAGGCAGGTTGTGTCTCATCCCCACAATTACATCCACGTTGCTTTTCAGAAGAACAGGCTGAAACTTCCACCAAAAAAATGCTGGGAAATTTCTTTACAAGTTGACTGGAAAAGTTCAATGGAAGCAAAAAAAACCCGAATAGCAGGCTTCTGTGCATTTATTCTCCCCACATTTTCCTACCCTTTCAATTTTCAGACTGAAAAGGCAAATTCTTAGTTATTACAGAATTTGATACTGCTAAGGAAGGAACACCTACATCTGAAGTACAGCATCAGAACCAGGCAACTACATAAACACTTATCAGAAATCCTTGTACTTTAAACCGCCTCACCCTGCATTTATGGGACAAAAGACTCAAGAAGCTATTCTGTTTGTTTGCCATCTATTAGAGAATGAATACAGCCTTCTCATACCATCGGTGATTTGCTAAATGTCCCTGTGAAGCACAAAAGCCTGCTGTCCAGTTTGCGCACCCGTGAGTGCTGCAGCCCTGTGGAATAAGGGACGAGCTGCCATTTTGCAGCGTTCTTGTGCTGATGTCAAAGCCTTCTCAGAAATCTTAAATTTCTTTGTGTTTCCACCTACATAAGCTTTATTTGTTTTCTCCTTTTAGAGGCCCCCTAAAGGTATCGTTTCATTTTGAGGCAGCTTGTGGGTCTGCGTATCGCCACATGATATAGAACCATGTATTTCCCCCTCTTGCTTATTTTGACTTAGTGGTCAAGCAGCTTGCTGAACTCATGCCTCTCAACTGGTTTTAAAGTGTAATATTCAGCTTCAATTGCTCGCTTCTTGCGTTTCTGTCCAAATTTCTCTCTGATGCACTATAAGCAAGTCTGGTTACTTTACATCTCTGAACATCGACGGCACAGCCCTACTGACCTGTTCTCTCACTTGCTTTCATTTTGTGTTTTAAACCCGCTGCTGAAGCACGGTCTGTATCGCTATTGCAGCATGCTCGCCTTGCTTCTTTTGGATTGCTAGGCAGTAATACTTCACTCCACTGGTTGTTAAAACAGGTCGCGCTTCACAGCATGGACTATGTCTCACCTACTTCCTGCAGTATCCCGTTTCTTGTTTTACTTGGTACAGGCATATATTTTTTCTATTTCTGCATTATTTTTCTTTTTTTTTTTTTTTTTTTTTTTTTTAAAACATGAATGTCAGCAGTAATGGAAGGGTTAGACTGGCAGTTCAGAGAGAGCAAAAGCAATGACCGAGCACCATCTTCCTTCTGCTGCTCCTCTTCAGCATCTCGTGGTTGCCCTGGATGGCTGCCCTGGGGGGCAGACAAAGTGCCTGCACCCCTCCTGCAGCTGAGAGCGCCCAGGAGGACTCGAGGGGCAGCAACACTTCTCCTGCTGAGGAAGGGCTCATCAGCGCTGGCTTATGACAAGAAACACCTTGGCTACAAACTGCCAGAGCGCCTTAGCGTGACAATGGCATTCAGTGACAGATTGCTAGGCCAGACTTAGAAAATTAAGCCATCTGTGTCTGGAGAGGCAGGAGTCAGCGATCACGCCCCGCGTTCCCTCACCGGCTCCAAAAGCTGTACAACCCTCTCCTCTTCCTCTCACCGCTTTGCACAGACAGAAAGAAAACCAAAGCTCTTCCCTCCCTCCCTCCCCTGCGTCACTAAAAAATAGTCTCCTCCACTCTGGGAACCAACTTCAGCAAACTGGATGGATTTGGGCGGTGACAAAAACCTCGCTAAACATCCCTCCTCAGTCGGAAGGAAATATACTGGGTTCCTGTGGGTCTCCTCCTAGGACACTGGAAGTTGCCAACTGGCAGTTTTACATTGCAGGGTGCTGCAATTTGCAGCTTTTTCTTTAGCTGATTGTGACACCTTTGCTGCCCTACCCCTAACTTTTCAAACGCAGGACAAGCTAGCAAGATCCCCTTTCCCAAACAACAGTATTTTCTTTTCCCCTCAGAAGCTGAACATTACTGCGGATCCGTAGGAGAAGCCCTGACATTTGCAGCAGTCCTTCTCACGATGGAGGAGGTTTTGGCTTACGTCTAGCCTCCACTCCAGGTTTAATTGGAGGTAGCTGGTGGCACTTGAACCACATCTCTGGAAACCTGCCCACTTTGGCGGCAACCAGAGAAGGGGCAAGGATGCAGACACGGGTCTGTCAATCGATGCTCACCCTGCAAGCAGCTACAAGGCTGGGAGCTTGGGGAGGGGAGGCAGCGGCGAGGGGAGAAGAACTACCACATGCAAACAAAAGGTGCGTGCTGACGTTAATCTCCGCTAACGAAGCCTGCACAGAGCCTGTGCTCTGAGTCACCCAGCGGCGAGCAGAGAGAAAGCTCATGAATCAAACCTCCTCACCATAAGAAGCGAAGCAGCGCGGGCAGGGGAGGGGAGGAGAGGGGAGCAAGGCAGGGCTGGGGTCAGACCCGCAGCCACTGCCTCACCCTGCCTCTGCTGCCCGGGCCCCGGCCGCCCTGCCGGCACTCTCACCTGGCCCCAAAGCCCCTCGCCGGAGGCCCTGCGGGAAAAACATGTCAGGGCGGCAGAGCGGGCGCAGGAGGGCCTCACTGCTGCACGGCCCTCTTGCCGCCACAGGACAGGAGTCCTCGTGGCTACGCTGGCACAGGCATCCTGCGCTCGAGGACCGCTCTCACCCCGGGGTGGTGTGCAGCTCCAGGGAGCGGGGTACAGGGAAGGTGAGTGTCTGGGGATGTACCTGGTGCCAGAAGAGGGCTGTAGTGACAGGGGCCAAGTCTCCTCCACCATTTATGTTCATTTCCATGCATGGGTGTAGGTAAGATCAGAGCAGAAGCAACCAGCTACGGAGAGCGGACCTAAAGACAGTTTTCGCAGCTTCACCAAGGTGCAAAATGTCAAATGGCGTAAGTATGTACTTGTGTATGTACGTATGTACTATATCTTAACCAATATACCACGGCAGCTTTGTGTGGGCACAGAGCCTCCCTCCCACTCCAGTCAGCCAAAGACTCACAGAGAGGACAGGTGCCTCAGGAACTGCTGAGGAACTGACTTCAGTTCTTTTGTGTAATCAAATCTAAGTCTAGATTTAAAAGCATGTCAGAAGAAAAGAAAACCATCCTCTTCCATAATACGTACACCAAGCAGCAAGCCATATGAATCTGACCATAACCAAACAAAAGGGTTTTTTCCACAGTTACAACTATAATCTGCTTTTCTCTTGGTTGAGTTCTCGACTTGCATGCTCCAGTGGCTGGGCGGTGAGGGGTACGATGTGGCAATTCCAGGTGCTAGAGAAATGATATGCCTCTCCACACACACATAGTCCTTGGTTGTTGCAGCCTAGGCCAGGAAGGAAAGCCAAGAGGTTCCAGGCTGGCAAAAGCAAAGGCCTCCATCTCAGAGCCCAGCTACTCGGGCGCTCCCTGAGAGAGAAAAACAGCTTAAGCTGTCAGGAGATGCACTCAAAGCCCACGTGCCCTGCAGAACTGGTATATAGCACAGAGCAAACCAGCTCTCAATAAGGATTCCAGTCAGGTTTTTCTTTTGTTTTTCTTTCACTTCTTCCTTGGGGGGGGGGGGGGGAGAAGCAAAGCAGGCCATCCTGCTGACTGGTACAAAGAGGCCGGCTATACAAACTCCATAGCGAAGCACAGCATGGCCATCAAAATGACGTGCCTTGCGAGCAGGAGAAGCACCATGAGCTCTGGGCTACTGTTTCTAGGCAAGGACCTCAAAGGCCAGTAACTACTACCCTCTCTTATGGGAACTGTTAGGAAGGAACAGGAGCTCTCCTGTGTCAATGCAGTGCTGCTTTGTTTAATGCTCACCTGGAAGACGAGTGTTTTTTGTGGCAACAAGCAAGCACAAAAACCTTGTCCTGGGGATGTTCATGTTATTGATACTAGTTTAGTAGCGCTTTCAGGAGAGACAGGTAAGAAGGAAACAGACTGGCATGAAAAAACCCTCTTCTCTGCAAGCATTTTGAGAGCTGTTAAGACAGTGCCAGAAGACAACTGTGTGCATCTGAGATCAATGGGCTCCAGTGATTTAAAAGGGCCTCTTTCAGGAGGAAGAGGAGTTAGAGTTGCTCAAGGAAGAGAAACAAAGACGACAGGGCACGTAAGCCTACTTAGATTATCTTCACAGAGCAACAGAGCCTCGGGAACAGCTATTCACATATACTTTTTGACTTAAAATGTCTGGTCTCGGTGCATCATTTCAAGCATTAAAATAAACAATACCATGCAGCCATCACTTGAAGCTCAATTTATTCTGCAGACAGACATTGCTTCACTCTGCCTGGTCCTGAGCTCTCTAGAAGATGCTTGGCTCTGTCATTCTAATGTCAAGCAAAAAACCATATGCCCTGCCTCTCAGACAGGTCTATTAACCGGGGCTCAGTGGCTCACTAACTGCCACTACGCAGCTTTCAAGCAGAATAAGCTCATGTCTACCCCAAAGATACTGCAGGACGGATTGGTCCTCTTCATCCCGGGTCTCATTATGCATAAGAAGAAGAACTGCAGGTGTCTGAAATTAGCTGGACCTAATGGATCAACAGAGCTGATCTGCAGGGTGGATCTATGTCTATAGGCCAGAGTAAATGAACATCAGGGAAATTTCAGCTAGAGGGAAGTAAAAAGCACATAGCCTCAAGCCTGACAAAGATGCCATTCTGAGAGAGCAAAACAAACTACAGCTGAATTTGATAAAGATTTTCCATATATAAGAAGTTCTGCAAGAGACCAAAACTGTTTCCTACAAGTTTAACTGTGACAGCCCAAGTTTTGACACTTGGAGACAGAGGCAAAAATAATTGTGCTGCACTTACTTAATAAGGAAATTAAGTATTCAGAAAGCAAAGGTAGTCAGTGCCATCTTCCTGGGCTCAAAATCCTTATCAGCTTGAAGCTAATTCTGCTATTCCTCCTACAGAGTCACAATTTTTACTTAAAAAAAAGTAACGCTCTGTACCTACTTCTGCACTGAAGCTTGAAACAGAACCTCTAATCTCAAGGGCTGGAGAGGGCCTGGCAGGTTTCACTCAAGCCTGTTTGCAGACATCAGGTTTTGTCAGCTTTGGAGTAGAAAAGCTGAGAGGGGAAACCAAAGTAGAAATCGTCCAAATGGGATTTCAGGAGGTTACTGGGAGCTTGCTTACTTGTTGCAATTCAAAAGTCTAACTGCAAACCAGGGGGGACAAGATGATCGGCCGAATTGCTGCCACTAGTTTCTTTTAAGCTTTTTGTTATCGTGTTTTTGCTAATTTCACACTAGTAGTTAATTAATAAACTGACGTTCCAGCACTGCTACAACAGCAAGGCACCCTACAGACTACAGCGTTGTATGGGGGAAATGACCAACACAGCTATAGCAAAATAACTTTCCTCTCCAGCTTTTATCCTGGTACCGCTGTTCATAGGCTTGAGGTGAGGGGTTTTTTTCCCTCCTTCCTGTGCACAGAACAGGAAAAAGATGGGTAGGAGTGCTCCCCACTGCAGCCGGGCTAGGAGTGGCCAGGTTTCCTCTACCCCACAGGCAGTGTGCAAGGAGAAGCACTCGGCTAGAAAAGTTGTGCTAGTTGAAAAGGAGATGCTACACGCAGTGGTTTTAGCTCCGAACACCCGAGACTTGCCAATGCATTGACTTCACATCACTGGCATTCAAGCAGTTAAACACAACTGCGAACTTTGGAAGCTTTCCCGCTCCTCGCTGAAGCTTCTCCCCAGTACACTGGTAACTGATAAACAGATGGTACAACAGATACGGTGTCAGCTCCCTCCTTGTTGGAAATGCAGCTATCCAACATTTAGTCAACCTGCCTACAGTGAGAAGTGGCGGAATTAGAAGTAAAAACATGCTTGCATTTCCCTTTCACTTTTAACTACTGCACATACACAGCCCGTGCCTTTTGCATCTCTAAGAGTCCAAAAATCTTTTTTTTTTTTTTTTTTTTTTTTTTACAATGGAGTCTTCTCTCTGTAACTTTCCCATCCTGGCTGTTGTGGCAAAAGGTGGTAAAAACTCCCCCTTATCCAGTCTCCTACAACCAGTCTAGGATAAACAGTCATTCAGACTGGCAGCATTCTCCTCCTCAAAGCTGCATCCAAGGAGTAATACAGACACTGCAAATAGTGTCATGAACTCCAACACTTACAAACCAGCAAGACTGCCAGAAGCACCTGGCACTGTTTTGAGGAAAAGTTTTCAGTTTGTTTCTAGTTGGGCTTCCTCCATGCTTCGCTGCCATCCCTGACTTCCCTCCAGCCCTTCGCAGTGGCTTCACCAAAATGAGCTCCAAATTCTGCTCCATGATAAACACCTCTTGCACTCTCCACCAACTCCTTTGCTCTCTCCCATGACTCCCCCCTCATATTTCCCCAAGCTGTGCCCACTCTCATCAGCTTCCCACCATCTTTCTGTCCTCTCATAGCAAGCCTCTTTTCTCTTTCCTCCATGTAAGGCTTTACGTTCATTAGTACCGCACTTTCCTCATTGCCCGCTTCCCCCAAAGCTCTGTCCCAGAGCCAAACAAAATTCGCATCTTGTTCTGAATTCTGCACTTCTAGCAGAGCACACATTTTCTCTTGCAAATGCCTTGTATCAAGAAGTAACTATGATTCGGGACAACTTGCCAAGCAAATCTCCCTTTTCTTTATATACCAAGCCATTTTAAAAGTCACTCGACGTGGATAAAAAGCACAAGGTTTTAAACAGGCTCTATTATTTTTGCCAGCAATGGATATAGCACGGTTTGGGGATTTTTATGCGTGTGTGTTTTTAGTTCCAGGCTGAGTCAATATATTATGGAAAACAGACCTGCCTCCAGTTACCTAGAGACTGCTTAACCATGGGGTTCAACTGACACTGTAAAACATCTCCACAGGAATGTCACTCAATTGCTCAATTCAGCAAACCCTGTTGGTGGATTCCCCCCACCCCTTATAAATCACACTTGCCTATTCATTATTTCCCATATTGCATGAGAAAAAGAAAAGAAAGGAAAAAGCTTTATTAATAGATGTAGATTTAGACCCTTATTGAGGCTGAGATTTAAACATACAATTAAGTCAGGAAAGTCAAAATTATGTTTTTTCTGCTTTCATTCCCTTCTCCATTGTTTCCCTATGATAAATGTATGCTCGCTCTCCTGTTAACTCTGCCATCGAGCACACATGCACCGAAAGCTTATTTCCAAAATGCTGCTCCAATGCCAACGTCAGCAGCTCAGCCTCACTCTTCCCCTGTGACACAGCAAAGTATTAATTGCTATTTTCACATGAATGAACTGTGCCCCCCAAAGGGTTAAGTTACTCTTCTCTGCTTGGGTGCCTATGGCTCGGCTCCTTTTCCAGAGAGGCCAAATGCCTGTAAACCCCCTCCCTTCTGGGGGAGCTGCACCTCTGCAAAGTAAACAACACTCATGCGAGAGCCTAAATACAAGTCCCAGTGCCTATCTTTAGGCACCTGAGCCTGGAAACATTGGTCTGAGTGAACAGGCCCCACTTGCGGCATGAATCACTCTACAGACCAAGGTTAAGACAGAGGAGCTCCCGATTCTTAATTTAATTCTCTCGACCATCCTGCTGCTTAAATGAGAAACCCAGCTGGGGATCTTAATTGCAGTAATATACTC
>NW_009260059.1:172959-215589 GCF_000687185.1 Egretta garzetta
CACTCAATTGCTCAATTCAGCAAACCCTGTTGGTGGATTCCCCCCACCCCTTATAAATCACACTTGCCTATTCATTATTTCCCATATTGCATGAGAAAAAGAAAAGAAAGGAAAAAGCTTTATTAATAGATGTAGATTTAGACCCTTATTAAGGCTGAGATTTAAACATACAATTAAGTCAGGAAAGTCAAAATTATGTTTTTTCTGCTTTCATTCCCTTCTCCATTGTTTCCCTATGATAAATGTATGCTCGCTCTCCTGTTAACTCTGCCATCGAGCACACATGCACCGAAAGCTTATTTCCAAAATGCTGCTCCAATGCCAACGTCAGCAGCTCAGCCTCACTCTTCCCCTGTGACACAGCAAAGTATTAATTGCTATTTTCACATGAATGAACTGTGCCCCCCAAAGGGTTAAGTTACTCTTCTCTGCTTGGGTGCCTATGGCTCGGCTCCTTTTCCAGAGAGGCCAAATGCCTGTAAACCCCCTCCCTTCTGGGGGAGCTGCACCTCTGCAAAGTAAACAACACTCATGCGAGAGCCTAAATACAAGTCCCAGTGCCTATCTTTAGGCACCTGAGCCTGGAAACATTGGTCTGAGTGAACAGGCCCCACTTGCGGCATGAATCACTCTACAGACCAAGGTTAAGACAGAGGAGCTCCCGATTCTTAATTTAATTCTCTCGACCATCCTGCTGCTTAAATGAGAAACCCAGCTGGGGATCTTAATTGCAGTAATATACTCACCAAACATATTGTATTCATTTTTTTTTTAATTACTTCAGAAATAGCATCACCAGCCAGGAAAACAAAAACAATCCTGCGCAAGAATAGATTAAGGCCCCACAGCCTGGCGTAAAAGGAGTCCTTGGAGCCCACCACATTTAGATCCAAGGACTCCCATGGGTTTCCTTTGTCACAGAGGTGCCACAGAGCCCCAGCAGCAGAGCAGGAGCTAGCAACACCACAATGCCAAACCTACTCCTTTTTCTCAGATTTTTCTCAGCTTGCTCCTCGTCTGCCTGCATTCAGGTGGCCAAGTATTTGAGCGTGAATTACCATCATCATGGATATGCGATTTTATGCCCACAGTCTCCTTTCCCCGCTGCCCTCGGGTCCCTTGATCATCCACTCCAGCAAGGGAGGAGCGTGCCAGAGCTGACACTCAATTTGGGCTATCCTTCATAACCCCATTTTTGGTGTGACTGGGGGGGCATCTCTTAACCTTCTTCAGTTCCTTCCCTTCTCCCAGTAGATACAGACCAGGAAAAAATGATGATACGTCAGCTAGCACAACCTCTTTGAAAAGAGCGCGATCACAGCAGAGGCAGGGGTGCTCTCTCATGCTTAAGCCCCTCTGCACACAGCCCGGAGATGATCCACAGCCTGAAGTTAAATAACAGCCAACAGACAGCCCTCCAGGTAAGGATGTGCTGATTTATAAAACAGACACTCTCATTTGCTAGGGAAAATGTTGCAGATCTAAAGTTAAGCTTAGTTTTGTTTTTTTCAGTTTGACCTGGAGGCTCCCATTTTGCCCAGGACCTGCCTTTTGGGGACACCAGCTTCCTACTTCCCTTGCATCTGCAAAGGACAACCTCAGCAAAGAGCAGAGAAACATTTAGAAAGTCTTTGCATTAAACCCTTCCCAGCCAGAAGCTCTCTGAAGAGTCCAGAAGGACAGACTGAACGATACCATCGGTTTGCCAGGTCTGACGAGGCAACACAACCGCTTGGACGTGACTGTGTTTGTTTGTCTCTCTGGTAGCACAGCCCTGAATCCTGCTGTCACATGCCTCCGAGCACTTCAGGCCAGGGAATGTCTCTCAAGATTGTTGGTAAATTCTTAACTGTATTACAGTTGCAGAGGTGACGCTTGCAGACGTAACCCTGAGCAAATCTGAGCCAGGCGGTAACCCTGGTAATTTGGAGGGGGATGGGGAGAACAGCAGCAGCCAGCTGGGAGCTGATCAAGATGCCTCACGCACAACCCTTTGCCTTCTACAGCTGCTAGGGCTCAAACTAGGACCTGTAGTCAGCAAGACAGGCTATGAACACGCAGAAGAATTGTGACTGCTGCCTGAAAATGCTGCTTGCATCCTTGACACTGCAAAATAAATTAACATTTCCCTTTTCTTGATCTGCACTACTCACCACCGCTACAGTGGGGCTTGATCTGTACTTAGAGCGAGCTGAAATACGGGATGAAAAAGCACACGTGAAAAGCACGCCCTTTTTGTTCATTTCAAAACTTGCCAACCGGTTGTCGTGGTGGCCTTTATTCACATCATCCCTACGGGCCACAGTGCGTTTCACCTATAGGAAGATCCTTCTCTCTGACTACTAGGACGCAATGGTGCCAGCTGAGCTTGCTTGCCACAAATGGGAGGTAAAAGCCATTAGCATAAACCTCAGCAAAAGACACTTAGACAAACTTGTCTCACCTCGGCTTTGCCCCAAGCTACTCGATCAGTTGATTACTTTCTACAGCTCAGCTAACACGTATCACCGAGTTAACCACAGTTGGAAGAGTTATTACACCTGAACGCAGTTGGGACTGGGGCGAAATATTTTGGGCCTTTCACAGTAAGCATAAAACACGCATGACTAGTCTACATTTCCTTTTTCTCCTCTTAACTAGTTTTGCTTTCCCCTGCCTACATACTGCTCCTTGACCTCTAGAGACGTGACAAGTGGAAGACACCATTGAGAAACCTACAAAACCTGTCTTCATTTAGCAGTGAAGAGAAAGTTTATAAAAGTGGAGACTACAACCAGGCTTGTTTGGGCTTTTTTTCTTTTCATAAACAGCTAAAAATTAGCCAAAACCTACAATTTCAGGGGAAAGGAGAAAGGGGGGCAAATACAGAACCATTCCTATTTCAGGTCATATCCAATGAAAATGTTTGTCCAGAAAGAATAGGAAAAAAGTGTTTTAAACAATGTAAGGTTTTATTTCAACATTTTCTAACCATAATCATTCATTTCAGAAATGCTGAAATGTTTCACTTCCACATTATTACATGTCAATGTTTTGCTATAACACAGAATTTTTTTAACTGACTCAAGTTTAAAAAGAGGAAATCAGCTAAAAATATTTAATGGATTGAAAACTGAATGTTTCACTTGCGGTTATACAAAACATTTAGAATTCCCACTGTGCCATTTTTTTTTTTTTTAATTTGACAACTAATCCAGGAGATCCCAGGTTTCACTCCAGCTATACCGGTTGTGGGAATGTTGTAAGTCATGCACCCAGTCTGTTTGCTAAACTTTTGAATTGAAGATGGACTCAAAGGGTCTGTTGACTTCTCTCCCTTGGGCAGCGTCACCTTGCCTTGAACAAAGCCAGCAGAACAATGAATAGTGGCATCTCTACCAATTCACCCTAGGTGAAAGCCTATGAACCTATTTCACTCATATTGGTGTTGATGTTTGCACCTGACAATAAAGTGCTCTCAAATCCAAGCAGAACTGTTTTAGAGCACCGCTCCCTTCACGCATCTCTGGAGAACTAGTCTGAGAAAGTTCCTCTGGGGTTTTCGACTGAAAGAGACGAAGTACAGCACTCAGTAACACTTTGCTGCTATGTCTGCGCAAAGGACTTTTCACCAAGAATTACTACCTTCAATTTTCTCCTCAAGGAATAGACAGTTTAGGGGCTAGAAAAATCTCCCTTCCCTACCTGATCATCTACACAGCCCTGTGCAAAGCAGGCAGTAGATAATACAAAATGAAACTGGGAACAGTTGTCATTTTCCTGAGCACCTGAAGTGCAGTTTTAAATGTGTAATAGACATTTTACCTTTACCATTCACTAGCAGAATACGTAAAGTATGACTGCCTTGATACCCTCTGGGCACTCGAGTTTAGACTTCCATTAACAACCTCATTAGCAAGAAGAGATACACAGTATGTTGCATTACAAAAAGGATCGTAAATCTGTTCTTTTGGGAGCTACTGTATGTCTGCCTCTGAATTACAGATTCTTACTGTAGGTAATCTAATCAAAATGCTAACAAACCCTTTTCACATGATCACAGAAGACACACTACACATTAAGAAACACAAATGATAAGCAACAGATACTCAGTATGTCCTTTTATGCACATTAGAGCTGTGCTGAAGATGACATCTGTATTCTGAAGTAAGCAACAGCAAAATCCCCAGACATGACTGCAATCAAGAAATCGCAGCCTAACACTCGCTGAAGCTGATGTTAGTATCTCCAGCAGCTCAGGTGGGTTTCGGATGAGTTGTCAATCAACCCCTCCTTCATCCCCACTTACTCTGAGCAGGATCAGTACACCAAGCAAGGCTACACAAAGGCAAACGTTAACAGCTGCTGAGCACCCAAAAATCTCTCAAAGTCGCTGAAAGCAGAAAAGGATGCATATCTAGTAGGCTAGGGTCTGGGTTTGTAGCAGTTTGAGACCCCTAGAAACCTGACAATCTTAAATGACAGTGGTGAGCGTTCCATTTTAGGAAACATTAAAAATGATGGAAGAATAGAAAACATACTGAGCGGGTAGGAACCCAAACCAAAAAGCCCAGAAGAGAGCAAGGCTGCTTTTTTCACTCCTTGTGCCTTACCACAACCACCTTCTCAAGCCTAGGGACCTCTTCATTATGAGGGACGTTAGGATAAACCAGAGAAAGCTGCCAATATTGGACATTCCAAGAATACAAAGCCCATCAGTAGTCTGCTGATCACAGCAATTCACAATTTTCACTTCCTTTGTTGATTGCTTGTGGTTTTTTTAAATACCTGTTAATCTGTTTTCTGAATTTTCCTGTACTGCATATATTTGTCCTCTGGGTTCTTATTTCTTCCTTGTTTTGTTCTCAGATCATCATTTGCCATCATAGAAAAATTTATCCTGAAATTTAAGGAAGTAAGAGTTGCTGCATGCCCTGAAGTTTCTAATGCAAAAATAACTCAATCACTGGAGGAGGTAAAGTGGCATTTGTTTGTTTGTTTTGAGATTATTATTTTTTTAATTTTTCTAGATTAATAGTACCTTAAGATCCTAGCGTATATGTCCCAAGTTTTCATTTTAAAGCACTGTGCTTATAGGCCTAAAAAAAAAAATAAATCAGAGGAATGAAAGCACTGAGGCATTGTTTTTCCACCATAACAACACAAAGAATAAACTATTTATCTGAATACATTTAGGGGGAAAAAATTGGCTGTTAGGCAGGAACTTCACGTGCCAAGTTTAAATTCTCCGCAAACCAGGATTGCAAAATTGCCCACCTTTGAAACAACAGTTCGTAACAAAAGTAATAAATCATTAACTGGGACACTTGAAAATGATGCTGCTGGGAAAGAGACTGAATGCATGTAAATTAAAGACATATTTCTAGATTTAATCAGTCCTGTACAGTATTTATAAGTGTTCTTAAAACATGAGATTTGAGCAGACATCATACATCTGAATAAGTTTGTTTAAAGTTAACGGTTGTTTATTAAATGTTATTTATATGCTGTTAAACCTCTGAGGGAGAAATATTAAACATGTCTGGGATTCACAGAGTACACAAAACAGGCACTAAATTGTACAGTTTGATATATAACTTCCTATAGTGGACAAATCCACCAACATCTGCTAAATATGTAGATGATTTATAACATTTTCATAAGGTTTACTGACTACATAGACTTCATGACTTGGCAAACAAAGCCTGACTATGGGGAAAACTGTTATTTCATTATTTTAAACCCTTTTAATACACACTTTGAAGGATGCATGGGTATACCCTCACTGCCCTCCCTATCACCTGATGGAGGGAATGGTCTCTGAGCCTTTGCACTAGCTGAGAGAGAGAATTTGTATCTCACGTCTTGTTTATAGGATGGAGTCTTTGTGCTTCTCTTGGCAGTTCCGAGAGCAAGGTACACTCCTGCATATTATCTCTCTCCAAAACTTTGCTGATGGACTTACAGAGTCAACAAAGATCCTAGTCCAGTGCAAAGACCCTCCCTCCCGCGGCGGGAGAGCTCAGCAGGCTCTCCTCCCAAGGCATAGTGAAGTCAGACATTTGTTTTGGCACCCAGAAAACTCTTTTTGAAATCTGCATGAAACTTGTTAAGTTCCCATAGTCTGGGAATCTGATGAAATACTGTAGGTTTTTTTCTTATCACCAGGCAATAGTCCTCAATGCTGGAAATAGAAAGTTTGGGCCACAGCAAAATCCTGTTTTCAGGAAGTCAGGGAAATCCCATTGCCTCCCCCTCCTTCCAAGCTCATTTCTGTAGTTCTCGTTCATATAAATGAGCAGTCAAGCTTCAGCAGCAACAGTGAAATTGATTTCCCTGGTTTTACTTGAAAACCTGAAAGTGAAAGAAGCTCAATTCAGAAACCAGAGAAAGCTGAGATTTTTCCCATTAAATGCCAGAGATGCGCATCTCCAGTACCTAACCGAGAATATGACTGACAGTACATAAAGGACAGAGGGCTACTCACCAGAAGCCCGACTCACAGTTGCTGTCATTTACTTTACCATGTGAGCAAAACAAGAAGCAGCTTTTAGCCCAGGAATTGTTATAAATACTGGTAAAATATTTCTAAACAAAAAAAAGACAATTTACCTTCTAGTAAGTTCTCTATATATATCACTTACAATCCTAGGCTAATATATCCTTTCCTTGAAATGGATAAATGATCCTTCATTCCTTCTTTCTGACCCTCACTACATTCCTTTAAACCTTCTTAAAAAAATGGGGTTCAATTTTAAGGGAGTATTTGTCATCAGGAATTTGCAAATGGTTCCTGCAAGAAGCAGAACGCAGGTACAGACGTATCTTGGAAGGAATCTAGCCATACAGGATAACCCTCAGCAGTTTGTCTGAAATGCCAATTTATTGGTACAGACCTCCACTTCTACAGCTGCTTCTTTATGGAGAAGAATTAAAGAATTACCACAGGACAGTACCTCTGCCTCTAAATGGCTGCTCTCAGCCATACAAACACTTAATATAACGTACATTCAGTTATTTTCTTGTACCCTTAATCCAGCTGCATCCAAAACTCTCAGTCATGATTTGGTGTCATAACTCACCGTCCAACCTCTCCAGGACAGGGACCTATTTTTACCATTTTGTAACTTTTTACTAGGTTCTCTGTGGACCGACTAGTGTCGGAGGTTGACAAACAAGTATGTATACTGATAATATGGACTGCCTCCTGCTAACAGCCTTAATTTCTCAGCATCCTTGTGAAAAAACACGCCTTCGAATGTACGAAGCACCGGTTCTGTTACTGTATTTATTATTTAACATTTGTCTGTTAGAACCACAGATGGGTAAGTGACAAGCAATAGCTATTGGGGAAAAACATTATTAGTCCTTGTACAAATACATCCCTAAGATAAGTTACCACATTCTCCTGCCAAAATGGAACAGCTAATGATTTTCTTGCAGTCTGAGAAGTCCCAGATCACAGATGGCCAGCTGAATAGTGGCTCAAGTAATGCTAAGCAATGAACAGCTGCTAACAATGAGGAAATTGTGCTTCTAAGGCCTGATTCGATGCCCACTGAAGTCAATGAAAATCATATAAACAGCAGTGAGTGCCCTAGTGGCACTATTCTTTGGCAAGAAGCCGAAAACCAGATAACAAAATATTGTTAAATTCCCCCACCAGAATACTCACTGCTTTTACAGAGTAACTGAAACTTTGATCTCCAGGCAAGCCTAGAAGCATCCTAGTGAATGCAGCTGCATTTAAAATGCTGATGTACACGAAAATAAGAATATTATATATCTTACAGAGGATTAGGTCTTCACTTAGAATAGCTGCAGACATTAAGGGGTTTAGCTGATTTTCTCTCAGATTACAGGCACATTATAGAAAAAAAAAAACCCACTTAATTTTGATAGACCACTACCTGCAAGTCCTTTCTTTCAGTAAATGCTTAAGTTTATTAACAAATGGCACTACTGTTGGTTAGAGCACCACCACTGCTATTTGTTAATAACACGCATCTATGAAGCCTCTATAAAGAAATCAAGTGCCTGCCCCAAGTATTTCGTAGTCGCTGCTTCAGCTGGACTAATGGTGGCTACCAGCCAACAAGGAAGAAAGACCGCAAGGGACAGCTTTGTTCTGGAACACCATATGAAACAGAAATCTCTTGGGGGTTTTCTTAAACCAACAAGTATGAAATGGAAGGTGTATGATTTTTAAAGTGCTTAGAAGGAGCAGCATTGAAAGCCCAAACGTGACATTTACAAACTTCACATCACTGTCCTAACCTGAAGCAGTATGGATGCAGCTCCGGAAGCCCACAGAAACAACCGGGTACACTTTCTCAGGAGCTTGGGACAGCAAGGAGCAGTCCTCGATGGGTGTGACAGAGCTGGAATACAGAAAGGGCAGGGCACTTCATGGGAACAAAACAGGAGACTCTTTAAAGCTTAGGAAGAACTCATTAAAATTCAGAGACGTGTTGCTGATGAATAACACTCCCTGTCCATTACCTTCTTGATAAATATACCCATAAAAGAACCACTGAATTCAGGGAAAGACACTTCTTACAGTCACTTCCCTCATCTCACACAAGATTTTTTAACTATCTGATGCACGATGAATCTTAGCTGCTTTAAAAGCAAAGAGGCACTACTTAGAAAGCTGCAGAGATCAAAGACAACTGTTTCCAAGGGAGGGTTCTTTTTCTTTTTAAAATATGCCTGCAAGATGTCTAGTAACACACTCCAAATTTATGCCTTCAGCTTGCTCAAATGCTACACTCTCCTGGGTGCCTTTGCAGTCTCAGAAGCAGAACAGGTACTTCCATGCTTATTTGTAGATTTTCAATTCTGCTGCAGAGTCTGTTTATGTTCCATGAATGCACAGGTGCACACAGTTATACATGAATGGAGTCAGGTCGTACGGAAGCAAGGAATTGCTTCTATTTGCATAGGCTGCAGGCAGGCATAGCACAAATAACTCCCTGCAGCTGTACCAACACGCTCCAGTCTCTGCTTGCACTGTCCAAACCACCCTGCTCTGAGGCACCTCTTCAAAAAGAGCTGGAAGATGTCATTAATCACCAGATTTACTAACAGCGTCGCTATAAAGTTTAAAAGATTGGGCTGGGAGCACAAACAGACTAGAGGAAGCCTCAGCAGTGTCGGGTGTGACAGAGCTCAGACTCCCCAAGGGAAGTATATTAACGAGATAAGGCGGGTGCTAACACCAAGGGAGCCCTGACAGCATTTCTGACAGAAAGCCTTGCTGCCACCACTACCGCGTCATTACATCCCGCAGGGAGAGCAGGAGCTTTCCCAAACTGGAATGTTCCTCCTCAGTTGCTGATTCAGGCTGCCCTAGGCAAAAAAAGACCACAAGCCAGAACTGCTCCTGCTATGGCCACCCCCTGCCATAGAGGAGAACACACACCTTCTGTCACTCTAGTTGAGAGGTCAGCAGCCTGCCACGATACACTGAGCTAATCACATCCTCCCCAGAGGCTGACATGCAACCTCTGGCCTGTAGCATCCTAAATGCAAGTGTTTGCCAGGAAAATAAAAAATAAAAAAAATAAAAAAAATCAACTCCAGCAACCAGTTACGGATCAGAGTCAGACTTCACTGCAGTCAGTTTTTGGTGGCTCTTTTCTTACAAAGCTGCTATACAACAGTGAATAGCATCCTAAATGCAAAATAAAAAATAAAAAATAAAAAAAAAATCAACTCCAGCAACCAGTTACGGATGATGTAAGCAAAGGCACTCTCTGATGCAGGAGGATGCAGCCCCACACACCAGCCCGACCAAATCTCCAGACAAGGGTTCTCCTGCGGCCAGAACAGTTCAGGTTTTCCACATTAGCAGAAACTCTCATAGACCCAGCCAATGCTACACGAAAAGCTAGTAAAGCATTTCCCGCCTGCCCAAATGAGCTTGCTCAGACAGGCTTCACCTCTTCTGAGAGCGCCAGACTGAGGATAAGCACCCTGAATAACACTTCTAGGATATGTTTGGGTATCCTGAACTCTATGCAAGTTCCTGAGAGAGTTAATCCTCTCTGAGGGCCTTAGACCTGGAGCACCAAGAGATTAATGCCCAACAGGGGCACACCTAGGGACTAAACCTGGGTCTCCCAGATCACAGATACACTTTGGGGCCACTGGACCAGCCTCACTTGCTGGTAATTAGAAGTTTAATGGCATTACTGAAATTACAACGATTTTACTCAGACTGATCACTGTCTAATTTTGAAAGTAGTTACATGCGCTGACAGGATGATTACAGCTTTATTCACCCGTTTTAGACTCAAATTTATAATAAAATACACTGAGATTGTTTCACATGATAAATTGCAGTCAGCTCTCAAGTCTATTTCTTCCAGATTTTAATTCTAACATTGTAAAGCTGACAGCCTCACACAGCTCAAAAGAGGAGTATTGTACTTTCCTACAGCAGAAGCTTGACAAAGGGACATGTAACACTTGCTTTGAGACCTGGAGGATCCCAAGCTACTGGCTCCAAGGCTACACTCTGGCTACTGATTTGCTTTAAAAATCTGTTGAAAACTCACATGCATCCACTTGCAAATTCTCACTTACATTCTTAGCTAAGAGAGGGTAGCGTAGCAATAGTTTTATGCATGGCTTAGAAAAGTCTTTAGATTTAGTACCAATATTTTTTTCCCTGCAACTATGTGCAACTGAGTCCATGACAACAGAAGTACCCAGTCTGACATGTCAAGAGAACAGCGTGGTGAGGTAGTTAAATGGTTCCAAATTGTCCTATCTTGTTTCTAAAACAGTCATTCTACAAAACACAACCTACAGAAATGCACTTACATGAAGTCATTTGACTGTCACTTGTTCAGAATGACCTGCTCAATTAATCCACATATGTTCTCACTCATACCTAAGGCAACTCTTGTAAACGTGCAGTGGTGACACACTGTTAACACGTCTCCTTGCATTTAAAAATAAACCAGTATGTGTGCGTATCACACAACAGTCCTTGACATGAGTTCACATGATACGGCTGTACGCACCCTGCACCTGCGAGACTTTCATCTGCGCTCTGAAGCTGCTAAGTGCATTGACTTCCCCTTAGCTTTTCCAGTGAGGTTGCATGTTTGCTTTTCTAAGCCTGCTTTTATTTGGACTTGTTTAAATGCTGGCATTCACAGAGCCGGGAGAGAAGAGGCCATTTGTGCCCTCTGGTGTTCAGCGGTGGATACTGGATCCCCAAAAATGCCACCGCTTTGTGCTACTGCAGCATCCTCACCAAGCTTGGGCTGCCTGTAACGCAGCTCACTTCAACAGGTTGAAGTCCTGATCTGCTTAACTGTAGAATTATTCTCAGCAAAATACTGGGCAGAGACCACTATCTCCTTTTAAGACCACCTGCACACTTTACACACAAGATTTTAGCTTTGGGGATGATTTCAGCAAGACCCACATCAACTCAGCAGTTTCTAAAACTGAGGAGAACTCTGGATATGGCACATCTTTGTGTTTTTGTTAATTCAAATCAGAGAAAAAGTACAAGGGATAACTTTAGAAAATCAAATCACTTGTTGACCGAATCCCCCAAGTCCCAAAGCTGAGGAGATACTCTTTAGCCTACGCTAAAATACAGAAGCTCCCATCAGCATGGTTTTCAGATGGCTGGTTCACATTTCCCATTACCATGCCTGTAGTAAATTCTTCAAAATCCCAACTAAAATCAAGTTTGTGGGCATAACATTAACACTCTGTTATGCCCACAAGCACTAAATCTTTGCCAGAGATGACTCAATTACAAATTTCAGCAGGCAAATTCTGAATAGAAAGCCAAGCTTATTCTCCTTCTGAAATCCATCCAAACTTTTCACAGCTCACTCTAAAGACACTCTTGATGTGGAGTTGTTCACTGTGGTGAGATTTAAGGTAGCTTGCAAGGATTTTGATCAAACTGTTCAATCTGCACATACCACCACTCCACTGTCTAAGGTATGTACCTGCTGTGTTGCCATTGCTCAGGAGGTCTAGTTTCAGAAGAACCGTTCACCTCAGCGCCTACCCCTGATAGGGATCCTGAAGAAGTCTGCCCCCTATTATCTGAGGCATCTAAAATCCAGTAACAGTAGATGAGGCTTTGGAGGAGTCCAGTGGCACCTGCATCTAGGACCTTTCAAACGGCCTCTTCTGCCGAGCCTACACCCATGAACCCACAACAACAGCTCCTCTACACTTCATGCTGGTTGCAGGCAAGTGATAGAGCTAGTTTAAACTCATATTCTGACCTAAATAAGCAAAGTCTTTTCACTTATCCTTTGGGGGAACCATTTTCCTCTGATTCCCACAACCTTCCCCGCTGTTCTGATGGAGCCATTTCTTCTTAAGGTGTTAAAGACCGTGCTGAAGATCTCATTTACAAACACGACCCTCTCAGCAAATTAATCTTTCACAATGACATTCAAAACAGTAAGTTACCAGTTTCCGTCACTGTAAGGAACTACCCTAAAAAGAAAAAAGCTCACAGAAATACCAAAAAAAAAAAAAAAAAAGAAAAAAGCAAGAGTTAACAAAGGATCTGGATTCAATAAACTGTTTCAGTGGAAAATGAGGAGCCTAAACACTGAATCTGAGCCTAATAGCCCTTTGCTACAATTATATTCACTTGACGTTGAGCACTGTGTCTTTAGATGAGTGCATTCAGACAGTGCACTGCAGTAATAATTCACAAAGTGTTTATATTTCAACAAAACCTTCTCTTGTGTGTTCTTCTAACCATAACAGCACATTTAGACATTTTATAAACACAGCAGATTTGTTTTTAATTAAGGAATTTCACAGCAGTGAACTCTGATCACATAATATTTCAAATCTGAAAACATCACTATTACAGCATGCTAAGAGATTATTCTCTATAGACTTCATACTCTGTATGAGTAACGTTTTCCCCAAAAGTGCCACACTGCCAGCAGACGATGCACAAAGAGAGCGGCAACGTCGGCCCTCCCTGTGGCTCTGCAAGAAAGCTGTACCTGTGACTCAGGAGAATATGTGCAGAGACACTGCTTTCAGGACCGATCACAATCAGCTTCTGCATCTCCAAGAAATTCTGTATCTTTTAAGCAAAGCACAGCTGAAATCAATAGTCTGCCAAGAAAAGCGGAGAGACTTTGCTTTAGTGCTGTGGGATTCATTTTCATGACTGTCAATCATACGGTAATTTTCACAATTCCAGCGCTGCAGTCTAACAAGTGCAATAATCTGCGGCCCAGACTTCTTGCCAAGCAGGAGTGATTTAAGCTGAAAGACTGGGACACAGGAAAGGAGTGCGTGTTTCACCCGATTTGACCAGTATGCAATTTACACTTGAAAGGAAAACTGGGGAAAGCTCGATCTGGTAGGAACTGCTGGCAGCAGGGCCTGTTTGCAGCTAAGAAGCCAACAGAAGGATTGTATGGCAACAAGACTTCTGGTTCCTGCATGAATTTCAAATCACAGCATTGTGTTTAACCTCAGAACATCTGAAAGGAAACGATGAACAAGCATCAATCACCGATTAGTCATTAGTTCTTGGACAGTCCGTGGAAAACAAAGATGCTGTGTCAGATCAGAGTTTCAGAGCTGCTACGAAGGCCATGGGACTTTCTTCAGCGGCCTCTGGCTTTTCCGCTCCAGCTGGACATACCCAGGATGGTAAATACAGCCTACATGAAAGGTGGGAGCCTCACCCTCGGGGTGAACTTTCAAGTGTCTCACATCAACTTGGGCACACGTCCTTTGTGGGAATCGTAAAGAGAAACAGAACCACCGCCGCATCTCTAGGAGCACTTTTAGAAGGAATACCCTCTAACCACTTTATAGGCAGAGCTGTTTATAGCTGCCTTTCACCAGAGTGGCTTGCAAGTGTCCTCAGTTTCCTATTAAGTTTACAAGCAGCCAGCAGCAACGAAAACAAGAGGGGAGTTGAGCAAAAAAAAAAAAAAAATAAAAAAAAATCTTGAACCAGCCTCACCAATAGCAATATGAAATGGCCCTTTGTGGCTTTACACCATGCTGGTAAAGAACTGAAATGCAGCTGGGTGAGCATGGGTGGGACACAGCTCCCAGGCAGCACCCAGGACCAAATACCGAGCTTAAAATACATCTTTAATATATCCCATACATATTACACACACTCCCCACACACAGAAGGCAGGCCTGAGGTATAGGACAAGCTACATGAAACTGAGTTTTAGCTGCTTTTAAACCCATTTGTAGTGCTAATTGCATGCTGTGAAAGCCTACCTTTGGTTGGTGCCTTTCCCCCTCAGCTCAGAAAGCTTTCCTGCTTATTTTTTTCCATGGGGCAATCTAGTAACCCCTCTAGCAAGAGGGCTGCTTCCAGCACCTACCTGGCTACCAAATCAGCGGCATGTTATTCACCTCAGCCTGTCCTTTGCCATTCACAAACATTTTCTGTAACGATGCAAGATTTGGGCAAACTGGCTTGTTCATGCAAGACTATGAAATCTTTCCAGATATTTTAAAACCAAATCAGGAATAGGACCCGAAAGGGAACTTCCCTGGACCAGTCACTCCACTGGGAACAGCAAATACGAAACACATCAACCCCACGCAGTCTGTGAGCAACCTACAGGCTGAAATTAATTTACAGAGACAGTACACCATCTCTGTAACAACTTCTACCATTCTCCCTCAGCGTCTGCTTGCTTAAAGGCTTTAACGATACATTTGGCAAAAACACTCCATTTAAGCTTAAAACTAATCCTTTAATAACACAGATGGTTTATTCGACCTTTAACATCGAATCTGGGTATCTGTGACTTAATGCACGACCTCTGTGAAGTCCTAGCACTGTGTGGACCAGCACGATGCTGACCAACGGTCAGGAACTCTTTGCTTCACCTTCTGCAACTCAGGTGTAATTTAATCCTTGCTCCTATGAACCTTCCCGGGTCTGAAAGCTGCCTCTGACACTGATGATGAGGGCTGCAGGAAGCACAGAAAAAACAGAAGGATAGCCCAGGAGCACAGTGACAGCAAATATTTGTGTCACTGTTCAGAATAAGCACGTAATGCTTATTGTATTATAGAATTTAATAAAATATAATAAGCTGTAATAAGATATTTCGGGTATAATATAAAGTAAATGTATTATAAATGCCAGAGAGTAACTAGAATTGATTAAACTGGATAATGTTGTTAAATGATATTTTCTGCTAAAAGCAAAGATTTTTGTTACCCTGGCACGCAGAACTGACAATGCCTCCTCAGGACAGTTTTGTTTACAGACAAAATCATCTATTACCTCCTTTCTTTGTTGGTTAAAATGATCAAAATAGCCTAACAGTTTTGTTCCAAAATAGTAAAAAATGCTAGCAACTGAAAATATACAATTGTCTAACACACAAATCACATATGTGACTCGCTGCAGCATCACCTGACTGCCAAAGCTCATGAGATTTTCCATACCCACCGTCATTCTGGCTATGTTTGGACAGAAGTTGTTTCTGTAACACTTCAAACTAAATCTGTTCCAGGAAGATTCTGGAAGAGGCGGTATGTCATACAGTTTCTTAATCACACATTTATTACAAAAAATACGAAAATTAAGAAATGTAAGAAAACAAGACAGTCTGTTATTAGTTGCATTGGAACACAGGCAAGCTGTAGTACGGGCTCTGAAACAAGGTACAAAATTGCCCAATCTCTTCTCTACTCTTACACAAGAAATATAGAAAATGCTTCCCCCAGAACTCCATCTGCAAACTGTCACAGCCAAGGAGCCTGCAAGCTAGCTGCTTCTACTCTGGCAGAGCAACGTGAAATGGGTAATAGCCACAGAGGATCCATGCCATGAGGGCAAAGGCAGAGAAGCTGCATTACTCTAGGGGGTAAATTATATTTGCTAGTATACAGCAGTTGCCATATCAAGATCTTTTTCTCATATCTAACTGGAAAAATTGTCCCATGAACTCGGGAAGATTAGTTTTCTGTCAATCTGTGTCCACAACCTTTAAACCTTCCTCGCTCCCACAATAAATCCATCGCCCCTAATATCTCGTGTGTAAGAGATGATACGTGTCGTGGCTACTCTGGAGTTAGGTACGTGTTCACTGACCAGCCTGAACATGGGAGGACTGGCCACCTGGAAGCTCTCGAACACAATACCTCATGCTTGAAGTTTTCCCATTTTTTCCTGTGCCAAGGAACTAATTTGGGCCTTTCTCTTCCACCAGCATTGCAATGGAAACCAGCGAAACTAATTCTATTTTAAACTTCTATCCCTTTTTAAACTTTGGCTAAATTTAGCCTGAGAGTCCAAAAGTCAGGGGGAGAAAAGGGAAGAGGAAAGGGCAAAGAAAGGAGACCCGTAGACGCTGCAGCCCAATTTCCTTAAGAAATTGAGCTTAGCTATCACTGGATTCTCCTATGCCTGGCCAGTATCACAGTTACTCAGGGCTAGTGCACAGGTCTCTCCCTCAGGTAAGCATCACCAGGTGACTTCCAGTGGGACTACCCACATCAAATAACTTCTCAGCAGCCAAAGGGCATGCATCCACAAACTGGACTTTCAAAGCAGGACACAGCCGCTAATGATGACAGCCAGTGGCGAAGCCAACTTCAGTTCAAACTCTTTTGTGGAACAGCAGAGCAGAGAGTTCACACTGAGCATCTTGGCTTGGCTCTCTGGTGCCATGCCCACCGGAAGGCAGGGAGGAGAGCACACAGTCGGCACATGGAAACACAACAGTGGAGGTGGAGAACAAGCACCATTCTCTCGCCAGCTGATTGCAGAGTATATGACGTGCAAGCTAGGTTGCGAACTAATGAGGCTCAGCAAAAGCATCATCGAAGAGATGCAATTTAGCCTATTGACAAACAATAAGCAAGCAAAGGTATGGTGAAAAGTTAACTACACCAGCAAACAAGACTAAAAAGTCATCAGTAAAGAAAAATGTAAAGAAAAAGAATCTTTTGTATTCGCTTTCCTCACAAGTTTCATCTTGTTTATTAGTCTGTCCCTGCAGATACAAAAATAAAATAAAAATAGAAATAATCAGGTCAGCTCTATAGTTTGGTTTGTACCTCAGAGAGCAGACTGATTACACCTGCATGGGCAAGATTCCAGGGCAGTCTCTCAGTCACAGCAATAAAATTGGTGTTGCATTTTTTAGATCTCTCCTATACACTCCCTCCCACTTGATTCCTCTCCATCCCCACCTCCCCCCTTTTCAAGGGATACAGAGATCCAAGGCTAACCCTCTCCTCCTCAGTATTCAGTTTTATGCAGGCCATGCCATGGCATTAAGTCACAACCATGACCCCCTCCCGACCACACGTGGAACAGGACTGCCGTGCACTAAAAGCTCAGAGATGGCTGGCTGGCATCGTTATATCCAAGCTCTATCATAGACTTCTGCACGCCTGTTCTAGTCTTTCAAATGACAAGCTAAAATTTTAAACTAAAACTGTACCACAGCAGCTGAGTCCAACACTGGGGGAAAAAAAAAGATCAGGTCCATATACTCTATTCAGTGCAGTTTCTTAATGAGGGTCCATGATGAAAGGCAGAAAGTAAAAGCTCTGCTCCACCAGCTCCTGATACAAACAAGGGTTACACAGCCTGAGTCAGGAAGGCCTCCAAGAGTTTGCTGTGCAGTATTATCAGCTAGCAGATAGGAGGGCAATAGAGCTATGCTCTCCTGGAATTGCCTAGAAGCCTAAAGGATGTAGTAACTAATAAACAACAGAGGCGTTTAACAAGTTAACTATTTTTCCAAGTAACACTGGTACATCCCACACCCCACCTTCACAGATTTCCAGGCAGATTCTTCTTAATATGCCTAAATAGCTGTAGAGTGTCTATTTTGCTAGCAAATTGGCGCATGCAAAGAAGCAGCCTTTGCCTTTCGTCGCTAACATAGTAGGACATGCCATAAAGACCACAGGGCTCCTACGAAGCTTTACCTCACTGCCCCATATATCTTCACCATGTTTCCACTCCACAGATCATTGAAGTAAATAAAGAGTCCTACAGATTTTACTGAGTTTCACCTCAGAACCAGTTTTTTTTTTCCCAGTATTCATTTAAGCGAGCTACATAGCCTCTAACTATGAAACCTCTCAATTCCAAAGGGACCTATAGAAAGAAGTTTGATAGCTGCCCTGTTCAAATATGAAATCAAAACAAGAGATCTCTAAAGCACTTGTGGAGACTTCTCCAAAAGGCGTATTTCCACAAAAGCAAGCCAAACAAACAAAATCCCCACAAGCCACACACTAGGTCTTCCTCAACCCTTCAGCTTTTGAACTGCTCAGAGAAGCACACATAAATATTTAGTAAATTATTTCCCTACCACACATGTACACACATTTTCTATATCCTACCGATGCCTAAATTATTTTTTTCAAGTTTTCCAATAAAATTCTTCCCCTAGGCATTGAAATAAATGAGAATAAAGCATGAAGAATATTTATGCAGCCATCACTGCAGTAGCTGCTATACAACACAAAAATGAATGAGCAGCCTACAGAGAGAAAAAAATTATGGCACTTGGGTTCACCCATAATTCACTCTCCCAAAGCCAGGGGACTTGCCAGGGAATCTGTCTTTTGTTTTAAACATAGTATTGCAGAGTGTGAGCCTTATACTGATTCCCCATTAAACCAGAATCTTAGCTGGTGTAGTTCAGTATAGCTCCACATTAGGTTTCTATCATTACGATCTGAAATACTCCCCGATACGACATGATCGGCAACTGATGTAGCATTGTCTGAGCATGGCTGAAATGACAGTTGGAGTGGCAGGATCTGCCCAGATCTTAGATACACTGAGCTCTCTCATCTTTCACCCCAAAACTCAAATCTTTTTCCCCCTACCTTATATGAACACTAGGTTTCTCTTATCCAGACAGACTTTGTCCCTCTGCATGGTCACCCTCATCAGCCCCAGTGTTGGGCAACGGCTCTTCCTTGAATATACTCACACTCTCAAAGCAATGGTGGGGGAAGGTGATGACCATTCAGCAATCTGTGTGTGCATATGGCCCTGTTATAGCCGGACGAGACAGGAAATAACGCAGAATCAGGCAGCTGAAGAAGAAACAGCAAGCACACCACTTTGTGGCAAAACCTGAAGGCTTGGAGCACCTCACCAGCAGGCCTCCAGCTCTTTGAGGACTGTCTGCTCTGCTAGAAATGGGCTGGTTGTCTTATGTCCAGCGGCACCGGGTGCTCCTTTTGGCTCAGACAATAGGTTCACATAGAAGAACTACTACTCACACGTGAGAGCCACAACAAAAGTAAAGGTTCTTCAAAAAGAGTATTTCTTAGCCTGAAAATCTTTGCTTTTGGGATAACCTGCCATTTTGGAAGACTTGTTTAAATGCTGAGAAATGTCAGAAAAGGAACAAAACTTCCTAGAACATCCGTAGCAGCAAAATAACCTCACAATAAACTGAGTTTACCGGCATATCTAGCTATAGTTTGGCAGAAACAAATCCTTTAATACTCCAAATGACTTTCTTAGAAAAGTAATTTCTTAATCTAATCTGAGGAGAGAACGTACCCTTGACCAATTCCCAAGTAACGCACAGAAGAGTCCAGGAAGCAAAACCAACCAAACCACTAAATAAGTGACCACAACATAATTGCTATATTCCCTCTGGAGAAATTCACAGCACTGTTAAGAAGTCTGGAAGGGATTCTGTGCAAACAGAACAGTTAAAAACAGCAGGAAGTAGCAAAATGAACATTGTTAGGCTCCAATTTCAATGCTGACGCAAATGGTACTCTTGACTAAAGAAGCTGCTGCACCTTTCAGCCCAAGGGTTCATAAAGGGGTTCGTACATACTCATAATACTTCTGGAAAGAACTAAAGATGGGCAGGGAAAATCCTGTGCTGAATTCACCACTACATGAGTTAGCGTACCTCATTTAGGAAAGGGTGACTAAATATAGCTAATACATTTATTTGTACATGACATTCTTGGGATCAAGTACATGTAAATTATTATCTCACCTACTGAATAGGAAGCAAAAGACAGGAAGGTGAAGCAGTCTGTCTGTTCCCCTCTCCCAGCTTACAAAATAAAAACTGACTTCTAAAGAGAGAGAAGGAAGGCAAGAAAGTGAGGAAACCCCTAGCGAACTCTTAGGAAACAAAACTTTTCCCAACTAGCTGGCTTCACCTCCCTTCTTTGGTTACAGGATATTATGTTAATTGACATTGCTTGTCATCTGCTCAGACCTCGCTGCCATTTCTACCCATCCATTTTGCATGACAGTCACCTATGAAAAGCTGATTTAACATAGCTCCACAGATTGATTCCACTCTAAGAAAGTAGTGGGAAAGACAAAGATGTGAATATCCCTTATTTGAAAGGGATGCTCTGAATATACTAGGAATGCTTGCGCTTTTTTTAGCTCAGTATTTTTCAAACTATATAAAACCCTGTTGCGCAGTTACGCAATGGATGACTTTCATGGTTCCAAAACTGCCAGCAGAAGAGCATCCCAATCCCATAGAGGCCCCTGAGAGGCCATCAGCATAAAAACAAATAATGTCCCCTCTGACATTCACATACACACAAATATTTCATAAGTCTGAAGTTCTTCCCACTGGTTCTGTCATTTAAAGCTACCGATATGAATACATGCAACATTACTATATTTAATTATTGATGTGAGGTTACAAATTAAAAAGTTTAAAAAGATGTTTCCATGGATTTTGAAGGCCCTGCTATTAACAGGAATGAAAGAAAATTCATATTCTGCAGTAACTTCAAATCAGATCTATAAGTACACTTCTAAAAATAGATATAAAAATCATGTCCCTTGTGGCAGAAGACAGCTCATAAAACTCTTTGCATCTATTAAACACATTTTCAAAAAAGAACATGTTGCAAAACTCTTTTCAGTACTGCCCAGGATCAACCTGCTAGCCAAAACAGAAATTTACTCGCACCAGGGAGAAGCCATCACTTTTCTTACACCTGCTCCTGTTCTGTAGATGAATTGCCCATATATTTTCCACCGGTGATATACAAGCTTAGATTCCTCAAACTAGCAGCATCCACCGGGAATCACATCTATATCCCAAGTGTCTGTATCTTCAAAAGAGATACAAGGAGACCCTAGCTGTTCATCTGTCCCAGTCAGAATGCAGAATTTGACTGTCTGTTGAGCTATAGATTGGGCGGTCACAGAATACAGATGGGCAACACCTCTTCACAAATCAGTCACATAAGTCACCCCTTCCGCTACTGCGACAGCCCAGGCAAAAGTATCACGTAATCCTAATGACCTGTTTAGCAATGATGGATTTGTTTGGGGGGGGTTTTTGTTTGTTTTTTGTTGTTTGTTTGTTTTTTTTTAAATATTCCCACATATCTTTGGTATGGGATCTTCAGTACTCCAGAGACCTGTGTTGCAATGAACTGACCTTTCATGTTGTTCCTATGAATGAAAAACAATGGGAGACTCAGATTTAAATAGCTAAATTAATCCAGGTAGAAACAGAGTTCCCTGAAGATCGAAATTGTGACATTTACCCTTTGCCCCTTTTTTTGTTTGTGTTTTTAAGGAAAAATGCTACATAGCTACATAATATCAGCTCTAATCTTTTTCTACCAGTGAGGTAAAAACGGCAAAGATCCAAATTCATCTTTATAAAATACTTCAGATGGAGGTGCTGTCCCTCTCACCTACCTTTCTGTCTGCTACAATTTCTAATATAAAGACCGTTTGATGGAAAACAATGAAACTCATAACAAAAACTCACAGTTCAAAAAGTGGGCCCATTAATCTTATGACAGCATCATTTGGAAGCCAGGAAAGGAAGAATAAGTATATGCTCTCCGTGATTTTTTTTATTTTTATTTTTTTTTTAGAAAACAGTTACTCTTCCATACAAATATGTCCTGAACTGGAGACTGGCAAGCTGAGTTGCAAAGTATGTGAGCGCTGGGGGGGGGGGGGGCCCGGTATCATAGCATGGCTGATGTCCGAGCTAGAAAAGAAAAGATGAATGTTGCCCCCAATTAATTTAAGAAAACACTAATTCCTTATTTTAGTGGTTAGATATTTTAGAAATGAGAAATCTCTGCATGCCTAAACAAAGACTTCTTAGCTCCCAAAGTAGAGTTTCCTGAAAAACAGACACGACTTAACGCTTTTAACCGCTTACATGGAGCCCCTTCCTGGTGTAGAGTGTCATCAAAACCACCGATAATGGTGCAGAGAAGGGCACTCTCTTACAGAAACTGGTGTTTCACCAATGGAGTACCTTTATCATAAAGGGAACATACAGGTCATAATTAATAGCTATTTGTATGGCTTTCTAGCAATCCTTTAAGGTGTACAAGCCTCCCTTGCTGAGCTGCACATACCTGTAAGCCACGATCCCAAAGTCTCAGACAAGTCTTCACCAATGCCTTTGGACAGATTTGCAGGTGGACGAGAAAAATCTGGTATGATCTTAAGTCTTTCTCTGGCCGCAGTCACCACTGCTGTAGTGCAGAATAAAGCAGCTCCTATGAACACTATCTTCCAAACTGAAGAAAGCATCAATTTTTCTTCACCTTTAGGCCAAAACCAGGCAAAACCAGCAAAATTTATCAAACAAATTGTTGCAGAAAATAACTGTCTTATAAAATACAAGAAAAGGGAGATCCCTCTTTTCTGATCCAAGCTGCAACACTCACTAGGCATCATGCAAATAACTTCTTTACTTTTGACACAGTGAACAACAGCACTCTGTGGATATCATTTCAGATTTCAAGTGGTCCATTTCTGTAGGCTGCATGAATCACTACCTAGAAAGAAGCATCCTGGAGGCCATTAGCAGGGTTCCTTCCAGCTGAGGACACCTGCAGCTAGAATTGAAAGCTAGGACTGCCTTCTCAAATTTAACGCTTTGAACAGATGGGAAAACTGGCCTCAATACAGAACACAGTGTCAAGCCTCCCTTTCCTGGGGAGAGGGAGGGAAGGAGGAAGAAAGGGAAAGAAAGAAATGAAGTGACACCAGAAAGCAAGTAAAAGAAACTCCTATTTTCCCTGTGTTTTGAGAAACGTATTCCTCTGCTGAAGGATTTCAGTGGGTCACACAAGATGTTAAAATAGCAAAAGAGTCAAGGCATTAATGAACTTATATGATGAATGCCAGACTGTGCATGCACTCCAAACGTCTTTTTGTTATCTGGATCTAACATAAGCAACTATCCAGTCTTACAAGATAACAAGATAGTAATGGGACAGCCCAGCTTTGCCTAGGATTCCTCCTCAGAGCGAAGCTCGCTCTCTTCAATTAGTGTTGGGGAGGACAAAGATGAATGGTGAGGTTCTTTTGTGTGGTTCACAGGATCAAGCCCTGCTGGAATGTGAGTACAAGCCTTTACAACGGCTAACACCAGTCAGTGCAGCCATGAGGATAATCAGAAACCACGTCCCTCTCCCATCATCTGCGCCAAGGGTAGCAGAATTTCAAGTTCATTATGGCCATGGCAGATATTTTCCCAACGCCTTTGCATGAATGCACAGGGTATAGTTTCACACCCATGATCAAAACCACAGGAAGCAGACTTCCAAGAGCAAAAGGAAAAAGGGGGAGGAAGGAGGAACAAAGAAATACATGAGAGATCTGATTTTTTTTTCCAGTGGGAAGAGATGAGCCTGGACAAGGGTAGCCTTTATATAAACCCTGAAATGATACATAAACAAGTGGGAAATGGGGAGTTCAAATGATGCAGACCGATCAAATCCCTTGAATCCAGAAAGTTTGCTTTTCAACTCTAATTTACTTTTAAATTGTCTTACTTTTTAGTACATTAAGATCAATTGTTTGAACAAGGAATTCTTACTGAGCTTTTAAAGTAAGACAGAAGAAGAGATACAGCATAATGCTTCTAATTTACATTAAAGTCTATGCACTATTATCTTCTTATTATCTCCTAAAGATTTTTCCAGGCATTTAATTAACATATGACAAGATACCCAAGTCAGCAAGAAAAAGTCACCATTTAGTGCACTATCTATAGCCTTTCAGAAGTTAGTTTCCCATTGTTTTTCCTCCTAATGCACTACCTAGTGCACATCTATTATGCTATTTTAATAGCGAGGCTCTGTCATAGAAATAAAAGGAATAAAGATCTCAAGGTACCCACATTACATTTTCTAATCTGACTCCAGCACAAGTGTCTTTCAAAGTCAGCGAAACATAGGTGAACTTTAGAGGTTTTCACCCAAGGACTCTGCTGTGACAAAGGGTGCTGGTATTCGCCTGCCTGCAGGAGCTCTGGCCGGTAGCTGGGTCCCAGAGAAACGCAGGGGAGGCCTTAACTTTAAGAGAACATAACGCTGACAAACAGCCTCGGAACACCTCTAGAAAGGTGGCGGAGTAATTACCAGGGCCCCAGGGGCTCCCGGTGGGCTAGGGGCAGTGGGGGCTGCCTATGGGGGTCCATCAGGGCAGGGCCTGGCAGGCAGGGCCCGTCCCACAGCCCAGCCAGGAGTGGGGCCAGCCCAGGGCCCTGGGGCAGCCCCAGCCCCTGGCCAGGCCGGGCAGGGTTGTGGGGAGCTGCAGACCAGCCCTGCTTGGTCTTGATGGTCCCGGGGGCTGACATGGCCAGGCAGGCAACGTCAGGCCTGGTGGTGCCCCCAGGACCCTGACAATAAACGCTCCAGGCCTCGTTATCAGGGTTCCTCTGTCTTTTCCGCACATTCCCTGGACACAGACCACTGGCCTTTCCCACTTTCAGCCTGTACCAATTCTGCCAAAAAAACCCACAAACAAGAAACCAAAACCACCCCCAAAACCACCAAAGCACACCACTCTTGAACAAGCAGCAGGATATACTAACGTGCTTCATACTTACATTTCATGCAGCCCCTTGCTACTGAACTCACGAAGCCCTCCAAGCTGCTGATCTGAGGGAGATCTGTGGGTTCTGCTCTACTAACGCGGCAGGAAAAGCCTGCAGCAAGTAGAAAAACCAAGAGCATGTGCTTAAGGATGAAAAGACACTGTTCAAAGCAAATTCTCCCATCAAACAAGAGTTTCCATGTCTTAATAGCCCCATACCTAGTACTTTCCACAGCATAAAATCCCTCTCTCTTCTTTTGGTGGTTGGTTGTTGTTTTCGGGGTCCCCCCCCCCCCCCCTTTTTTTTCATGGACAGAGGGCTTCTAGCAGCATTTGCCAGTCATTCAGCTCAGCAGTCACAGAATCTCATGATGGTGGAAAGGGACCTCTGGAAATCACCTGGTCCAACCCCTCTGCTCAAGCAGGGTCAGCTACAGCAGGTTGCTCAGGGCCATGACTAGTTGGGGTTTTATCTCCAGGGATGGAGAGTCCACAACCTCTCTTGGCATCTCATGCCACTGTTCAATCACCCTTAAATTTTAAAAATATTTTTCTTACATTTGAACAGTAGTTCCTGTATGTCATTTTATGTCTATTGCCTCTTATCCTGTTGGTGGGCACCACTGAGAAGAATCTGGCTCTGTCTTCTTTACTCCCTGCACGACATACATATAAACATTGATCAGATGCCCCTGAGTCTCCTCTTCTACAGGCTGAAGAGTCCCAGCTCTCTCAGCCTCTCCTCAAATGCCCCAAACCCTTAACCACCTTCCTGGCCCTTCGCTGGAGTCACCCCAGTATGTCCACATCTCTTGCCTCTCCAAGGCAAGCCCAGAACTGGACCTAGTACTCCCAGCTGTGTCTCACCAGTGCTGAGCAGAGGGAAAGGATCACCTCCCCCAGCCTGCTGGCAACGCTTTCCCTGATGCAGACCCAGGATGATGTTGGCCACCTTTGCCACAAGGATGCCTTGCTGACTCACGACTAACTTGTATACCAGAAAACCCAGGCCCATTTCTGCAAAGCTGTTTTCTGACCAGTCAGCTCCCAGCACATGCTGGTGCGTGGGGCTCTTTCTCCCCAGTCTCAAAACCTTTGCATTTGCCTTTGTTAAACCTCACAAGCTTCCTGTCAACCCAGTTCTCCAGCCCGCCTGAATTGCAGCACAACCATCTAGTGCATCCACTGCTCCTCCCGGTTTTGTATCATCTATGAACTTGTTGAGGATACACTGTCCCATTATCAAGGTTCATAAATGAACATGTTAATTAGTATTTGCCCCAGTGTCAGTCCCTAGGGAACACCAAGTGACTGGACTCCAGCTGGACTTCATGGTCACAACCCTTCAAGCTCAGCAATTCAGCCAGTTTTCAGTCCACCTCCCAGTCCACTTATCTAGCCTGTAGTTCATCAGCTTTTCAATGAGGATATTATAAGAGACAGTTTAAAAAGCCATGCTAAAATCAAGATAAGCATCATCCACTGCTCTCCCTGCATCCACTGAGCCAATCATCTCATCATAGAAAGTTATCCAGCTGGTCAAGCATGATTTCCCCTTCATAAATCCATGCTAACTACTCCCAGTCACCTTCTTATTCTTAATATGTTTTGAAATGGCTTCCAGGAAGATTTGCTCATGGAATGCTCTTTCCCATTTTATCTCTGCCTATAGAGTTGGCTCACTGCTCCGCTGTCTTGGGTCTTCTATGGGACTGTTAACACTTAACAGCCTCACCAAATCTTTGCTAGAACTAGTAAAGGTTCTGTTCCCCACCCTTTTCACCCAAAAGAATGGAAAGACAAAACATTTTCTGGTCATGCCAGCCAATTCAGCACTAAGCTCAGTAGCAACAAATACTTTGAACAGCACTCACTAGAAAATAACAGCTACATGGTTAGCTATCTCATCTTGGTGGAGGAGAGGAAATCTGAATGTCTCCTGCTTTGCCAGAAGACCACGCAATCTCTTGCTCCTTGAAAAGTCAAGGAAAGGGCAATAAGAAAAAAAACTTGACTTGCCAAGAGGAATAAGGGGACAAATCTTACCAGAAAACACCAGCGGCAAGTAACAGAAACTTGTGAGGTAGAACCAAACAGTTCTAGACACAAACTTAGCCCCATTTCCCCACATTTGTAGATCCAGTTCTACAAGACTTCACTTTCCTATACACAGCCGAACATGGCTGCCTCAGGAAAGGCACAGACTGCCTACTTCAACACCTAAAACAGGAACACTGCTATGTGTGGCGTTTGGATTTTTTGTCTGCCTCCAGAAATCTTTGTTCTCACTTTACATATACCTATAAAAACATTCCATGTGAGCCCATATTAATCCATCTGTTTATTAACCCCAAAATGCTTTACAGGACTGGGGAACACTGACTGGGTCTTGAGATGATCCAGGAGTCAAGAGGAGGTCCTCTGATTATTCTAGTAGGCAAGAAACCTCTGGAAGCCCTGTCCGGACTGGTCCCAGCTATCAGGCTGAAGGCAGAGAGAGGGAGCAGGTAAGCAAACACAGAAAAGGAAGAGCCACTCTCTACCATTTTCTTCCAAGGCATTTCTTCTGTTTCAGATGGTAAGTGCTACATACGACTGTGAAATGTTTTTATGAAGGAATATAGACAGTACTTTTATAGCTGATCTGAGTTTTTATTTTAAAAGGTCTGTCAGACTATGCTGATTTGTTGAAACCAAAGTCCTCTGTAAGACCCAAACCATTCATCAAGAAAGTGTCTCAGATTCTGGGTGAACTTTATTGTTAAGAGCAACATGGAAACATTTCTATCCTCTATCTTGCTTAGAAGTACACATCCTCCTCTCAAAGGTAATAATCCTACAAGACAGAAGAGATCCAGGTGAGTGTCTGACATCTGTTGGATCTTACACGATCAATACAAGTACACAGTCCAGTAGGATACCAGCTAATCTAAAGCACTATCATCTTTCTCAGTTTGTCACAAAAACTAGCCCTAGGTTTGCCTCATCATTGCAGATCAAACCAGTACAGGAATCTGGCTCTCCTGCTCAGCAGCCTTTGCATGAAGCTCCCTTCTTTGTAGCACTGTGAACATTTTTTCCAAGCATCTGGTACTTGACAGCTCTTAAAACATTTATCACTGTAATAGCTAAGCAGGATGGAAGGAAGGTGTTTGAGAGGTTGGTTGTTTTTTTTTTTTTTTAAAGAAGAATCCCAATTTTAAAATAAAAGCCAAACCTCAAATTTTCTTAGCACATTCAGTGGAGCTACATAAAACTTTTCTCCATTTTTGCAGCGACACATAAGCCTTCCTTCTGGTATCTGTGAGAAAGAGATGCACACTACACTGCTCAAACTAGCAACAGGTGAAGACTGTTTGCCTGTGTTTCTCTTCTCAACACCTCTACAGCTTCCTTCATTTAAACATTCTGCATTTATGTTACTCTACCAACGTTTGTTTGTATACGTGTGCCTCTCTCCATGTACCACAGGATGGCAGCAAATGTTAGAATATAAAGAAAACAGCTGAGCGAGAGACAAAACAAGAGTATTACAATTGATTTGTATATATTATTGTTACTTGAAATAAAAGGAATAGTTCTTGAACTGTAATCCAAGTTCCCAAACGCATAAGCAAAGACATGTCCTCAGGCATGTAAACACCGTAATGCGTGAATCCACACCATAGCAGGCCAAAGGCGTTAAAAAAAAGTTACTGCTTAAGGGAAATAACTGATATGGAATGCTATTACAAAATGTAACTCTGGAATTAGTGGGATATTTTGCTTGATCCAAAGTAAATAATAATCAGCGAAATTGAGAAGGGGAACAAATTTGTGTGGAATGACAGTAAAGCGTAATTGAGAAGGACTATATTGCTTAAAAGTATTAATATTGAAAAGGCATCCATAAAAACTAAACCAGAAAAAAAAAAACCACATTCAAAATGCATCTTGAAAGAAATACTCTTCCTGTTTCAGGTACATTAAAAAGTATGTAAAATGTTTTACATAGGTGGTTTCATTTAATTGAGGGCACTTGCCACAGGCAAAATAAAAGACCTTGCTTATTTTAAAATTAAGTAAATTGTGTCTATATCTTGCATGGACTTCACAACTGGTGCCTTACCTTTTTTTGGTTTTTTTAAAGCCTTCTCAGTAATGAGGAGCTCAAACAGAAGGCAAGGGAAAAAGAACAAAGTATATGGAAAAAGCACCAAATAATCTCACAGTGGCTTTTTCAACTTTTCATGGGAGCTATAGACTTCAAAAGCTGGGGTTTGAAAGTATATATTTATCATCATTATTATTATTAAATTAAAGAGTAAGAAACAATAAAGAAAACTTCACAAGCCAACAAGAACATTTTTAGAATGGGACACAATAAGGATTTAATGTAATTTTTGCAGAGCCATCTTTAACTGAAAGTTATGAAGTAGTTTCACAGGAACTTGTTCATAAACTTTCTAGTGATGAAAGGCTTTATAAAGGAATGCTGCCACTGTGCAAAGTTATTCTCTCTAAGCCTTCAAGCAGTTTGAAAATTTTATGGTAAATTTAGATGAAATATTTATTTTTAATTCATGCCACATCTGCTTCTGCTCATGAATTTTTCTCTCTTCCTACCTTACCACTTTGCTCCTCTGTCCAATGCCATGCTAATCAAGAGACATGCTAGCGTAGTTGGTAAATCATCAATATTTTGAAGCTGTAGGCTGTGTCAATTGTTTGCAATGCACCTCTTGCCAAGAAGATCAACCAACCTCCTTTGAAGAAGCCATAACTGGCATGGCTGTGTTTGATTTTGGGACTCCAGCAAAGCAAACTGGTCACCAAAACAAGATCTTTGCACAGCGATGGCTAGACTCGACTTCCCCTTCCTGACTGCTTTTGAATGTCCTCACCGAAAAAGGTAACAAATTGCATAATTACAGTTAGACCATTCCAGACACAGGCGAGGGGTGGGGGGGAAGACAACAACGACGACACACAATTGTTCCTAGGGGATCAGGAAGGTGTGTGAAAAGAAAAGCTGGTAGAGATGCTCACGCCCTTGTCTCAAGCACAAAACAATTTATGTGGCAGATATCTTGGCTGGTAAAAAAAAAAATTATGCCAACATAATCTAGACTTTTTAAAAAGTAAGAACATCTCATTTGTTTGATGCATGTGGAAAAAGTGACTTGCAGATGTTACTGGCAGTCATGCTTCTCTACTATATCTACTTGTGTTATAGCCATGGCCTTTTTTTTCAGAAACTGTGGGATGACCATTGGACACGACTTCTCATCTGCTGGTAACTCCTGGCCGTACAGTGAAACAATTACAAGGCCACAGCTACTAGCCAAGTCAGTACAGCGTTTCTTCCCTTTAGGCCACTGTCATCCCACAGATACGAATAAGGTTCTGGAAAATAAATGTTTTCTATAGTCTTCTGCAACCTTCTTGCTGTAAAAATAGATTGTAGCCATGCTTATGTCATGTTGTTGCTCAGCAACCTCCCCCCCCCCCTTAATCTCCCTGTTCTCTAATATCTTATTGGTCTTCACCGTGATCAGTCTGCAAACTATGACTCACTAGTCAGAAACAGCACTGTCTGCTAAGTTTGCAGGACATTCTGCCCTCCAATGATTACATAGGCTTAGGGAGATATACCTTACAAAGTAACCAGAGACAGGATGTTGAACTGGGGGGGGGGGGGGCGGGAAGGCTAATGAAAAACATGAGGGACAGGGGGAGAAGTTGATGTGAAGAAAAAAGTGGCCCTCTATCTTGAGGAAACTTACAAAAATAAAATAAAAATTAGATCTCTAATCCCCTTCCCTTCTGTCAAGGTCAGCAAAGGGGAATCAATGACCTTATCACATTCTCTCTTTTTCCCTGATGAGCTCTGGAGAAGAATCTTGCTTTGAAAGAAGAATAAGGACTGTCAGGCAGAACAGCAAGGACTCACAGCTCTCATTGCACCTGAAAAGCTTATTGTTTGAGAGGAAATGACAGAAAAAGGAAACTTGCAAGCACAGCTTTTGCACATGTAGTGGTTTGTGTGAATGAACTCAGAGATGAGCATCCCACAGAGCAGTGACACCAAAGGGTGCCTAGATCCAGAGAGCTATTTGGAAAGGGACTTAAGCGCTTAAACTTAGGCACACATGAGCATTTTAGAAGTCATAAGGTGTTCAGTCTGGCTTTCAGCTCCTGCCCTAGAAGAGGGTGGATCTCCTGCAAACCCCGCATTGCCTCATATCTGCCACCTCTTTGCCAATGTCTCGAGTACCACAGGAAATCTAAAACCGCATTACATGCATACCTGTGCTTTGGTCCCTGAATCACTCCTAAAATATCTGACTTCTGTTCAAATATTTTAACCTTTATTGGTTTTAATCAATGATGGGGAGAAAACCACCCCACCACGCCGAATCAGCATTGAACATTACCTCAGATATCTGCATTTAAGTACTTGACAAAGGGGGAATACACCTTGCATCTGTGCTGTTCTTATTTTTGTTATGACTCCACCTTCCCACGCAGTTCTGATGAGCATCCAACAGAGAAAGCTCGTCCTGATCTACTGGCGCTTGCTATCTCCCCAGGTAGCTAGAAACCTAATATCTATTTTAAATCATCTCTGACCGTTAGGCTACATAAACACAGCCAAATTCCAAGACAAGATTTTCTACCTTCTTTGTGAAGCTTTAATCCCTTCCAGTGGGCCTTGTGACTAATCTGTCATTTCATCACTCTACAACCTCACAACATCTCAACTGACTTGAGGTCACAGCCAAGAGATTACTTGACAGTGGTTAGGTTAGTCAGCACCTTCCGAATCAGCAGCTGATGGGAGCGTTGCCAATATCGACCTTACAAGCAGAGTTAACAGTGAGGTAGATACTGAAATACCTTTACATTTCCAGATGAAAGATTCCTCAGAAAAACACATGTAAAACATCAAGGGAGAAATCCTGATGCCCATTTCAGGCAGCAGTGTTTCACCATCCCTGTTAAAACTACTCCAACGGTCCACACCAGCTTCTCAACATACAGGAATCACCATCTATTTCTGTTCATACATTACTGATTATTAGTTGATCCAGAATGAAGTGGCACTACATGTAAACTTTAATATGCACAATAAATTTTGCCAAATGGAAAATCATGAGCTATTCCAGATTGCTTTCTTCCAGACTACATCAGAAGCTTAATTTCAGCATTTTACAGTGAAATAAATATATCTCAGAGTAAAATGATAGGTTTTATTCAACAGCATTAGCAAGGAGTAATAATATTAACAATAATAAACCTTTTTCTCATACAATTAAGGAGCTAAAGATGACAGATACAATCAGCTACTCTGACCTCTTCAGCTATTCAATGCAATAACAAAAGCAAATCTACATTTGCTTTTGGTGAGCAGTAAGGACATTATAGAAAATCTAGATGTAGAATATGACCTTGGACAGAAAGATCACAAGAGGTCCCTGTTTAAATTAACTGAAAATACAAAGAAAGCAAGTCCACAACAGATTTTGAAAAGGAAAATAGACAGCTTTGATAAACTCTATTAGTGTAAAAAAAAAAAAAAAAAATACCGATGGATCGAGTATGTCAGGGACTCAACTGTGAAGTAGGTCTGGAACTTCTCCTAGAGGAACCCAGGATATAAATACTGAAATTACATTTTCAGTAATTAGGAGGACTTCAGTTAAGGGGCATCAGATCTAGTAGATGAATAATTACCTGGACGAGGATACTAAGAATAAGTGGAAAGCCCACCAAGTAATGGGCACAGCACAAAGACTAACACAAGCATGGTCTCAAATCTAAGTGAATGCTTTGTCTGAGTTACCAGTAAACATGATAATGAAGAAGTCTGTTATAGCAGGATAACTAAACAGAATGAAGATACAGAAACAAATTTTGCAAGCAAGCGAAAAGTTCAACGTATTCACAAACGTGTCACTCCACACAGGGAGGGATCACAGGTTACCATGCTACGACTATGAAAGATCGAAAGGCTAAAATCGCTGGTTCAGCTCTACATCTTCCTAATGAAGTCAGGCACAGGGAGGTACCAGCTGGAGAACAGCAGACATAGGACCTTTATTTCAGAAGGGAGTTGGGGAGGAAGGATCCAAGAAGCCATGGACTCTTACTTGCATGCGAGGATTTACAACAGATCTCAAAACAAAGGATAAAATAAGATATGGAGCTGAAAAGAAAATAGGGTAAGGATAGACTAGGGATAAACTGTGCTAGTCTAACTTGACAGACCTTTTTAAAAGTAACCGTTTAAAAAAACCACACATACCACCAAACCCACAAAAAAACCTAAACAAAACCCAGAAGTGGTACTTCTCATCTACTTGAGAAGTGTTTGATACAATACCATGTAGGAAATAATTCATTAATGGAAGAAAATGACCGGTGGAGGTATTAAAAAGGTGGAGAAGTAGCTAGTAACAAGTAGCGCTGAAAAGCACTATCTATAGGAGAGAAATAGTGTTCCCCATAGGTTGGTCCTAATGCTTTCACTAAAGACTTTAGTACAAAGCAGCAGGGTGTCCTGATGAAAACATGCAGAAAACATGAATTTCAGAGGCACTGTCAACACTGACAAGACTTGAGATAGAAAGAAAAATACACTTGAACAAGCTGGGAGCCGCTGTGATGAAATCCCTCCTGTCCATGCAACCACACTAAGGTCACACAGGTATGCAACATACCCCCACAGAAACAGCAGCAGGTTCTGGGGCCATAAGCCCTCATTGCTGCCAGTGAGCTTCTCAGCATGGTCCTTTTTGCCACACCTAACCAATTACAGCATTTACTCCCTAAAAGTCCATACCCATTGCTTTGAGAAGCGTGTCTATGCATGCACGGGTGCTGCCAGCAGGACTGACGAGAAGATCTGGGCAGAAGGAAAAAGACCATGGAAAATAAATACTGAAGAAATGCTGAAGGCAGCATATAGCAAGCATGTCTCCATTTGTACTATCATAAAATGAAGGTTTCATTTCCCAGTTATTTATACAGTTACAAAACAAAGCTATGGTTTACAGCTGGAGACTTTCAGAGTGATTCAAACTATGTAAAAGGATCCAGCAAAATAATTTGAGGAGCTGTCTGATGATTTAAGCCAACTGAAGTGCCATACACTTCATTAAAATTACCTTCACAGGATCTGGAACTATTTTAGGAGGCAGTGGAGTCTTTCAGTGAGTAAAACATCCTGCTTTTTTCCCCCCCTTAAAGGTTTATTTCCACGAAGCATCTCGAGTTAAACATATGCCTCTCCCCTGCTTCAGATTAAATAACAAAGCACATTTGTTGAGGGGGGGAAAAACCCTTGGGGTGGGGGGCGATATCTGAAGAGGCCTTTTTCCGACTGTCAACGTTTTGAAGCTGAGTAATAATGCAGCCTTGGGGTTGCCATGGGAACATGTTTCATTTCCTAGGTGACAGCGATTCTATGTCGTCACCAGTGAACCGCACCAACTCTGGAAATATGTCAAGTTTCCTTCAGACGTCGGCATCCCGAGACTTCCTGCTCCCGCCCCAGGCACGTGCCTGGTTAAGCCTGGGCTGGCACCTCCGGCCTGATGCAGCCCCCACAGGACCCAGACTCTCTTCCTCTCTTGGGAAGGACAGCCAGCTTTGGCTAGGGCAGGGGTAGGCTCCTATGCATCTTCAAGACCCTAAATAAAGAGTAACTCCACCTCTCCCCTTGGTAGCCTCTTCCATTGCCTAACTGACCTCCTACAGGCATGGTTTCATTCCCACTTGAACATGGCTTCGATTTCCAACCCTTTGGCCCTGGATAAGCCCCGTCAGCAGGACCTCTCAGTATTAAAACCCCCAAGAAGCCTTGTGCCATGCTAGCAACGGACACCTTATTTAAATCAATTGTTTCTGAATCACCTGTATTAATAATCAACCTCTAAAAATACTCATAGAGCTCAAAGACTTGCTACACTAAGATGGCTTTTTTTTTTTTTAAACTGAAGTCTTTGGTTATATGACTGAAGGACCCCTTCTTGCAGAACATACGTTCTCCAACACAGCTTCGAGGCCACCAGCTGCACAGTATGACCAGCACGATTCACTGGCCTGTGAATGCTAGGGAGGGCACATAAAGTAGAGTAACTTCTCCATAACAGCTCCTCGGTGCTCATGCACTAGTCCAAAATAAGCAACTCTGATTCTGTAATAATTATTCTGCTCTGGAAGTAGAGTAATTATTTTATTCTGGGATAATTACTCCATTTCCAAAGTGAAATAATTGTTATAGAATAAAATCATTTTTATTTTGGAATCTTTCATCTACATGTGGGAGTTATTCTGGAACAGCTAAATTATACCCTAATAGCTAGAAGAGAACAGTCCTGCCAATCAATTTTCCTCATATAGGCGAATCCTTAAACCATATTGCTACTGGAAGGAACAGTGCAGAAGATCTCGTTACACAACTGGAGACCCCTACTGTTTAACTTCAAGAAAAATCTGCATTCACTTACAAGAACCATAGCTAACAGTTCCTCTAAACCATCTATACAGAAGTCCATAAAGAAAATCACAAGTACATCAAGGGATTTCCAGAGCATGCTACAAGTATTATTGCTGGTATATGTACCTCATCATGGGATATGAAAATACTACTACCCATGCCACTGAGTGCCTTCTCCTCTACACTCACATGGTCATAAATTGCTGCCAAAGATGGTCCTGGTCTACACCACAAAAAGCCCTGCCTGCAGAGGTAAACGTTGGTAGAGGTAGGTACCAGCTGTACCAACACTTGGTTTCTGAAGGAACTGGGGGCATAGCACAATAGCTGCACAGTCCAGGGTACCTGTTCTAGGGTAACTAGCTTAGAAGTAAAGTTGCAAACCTTTTACTTGAAAATACGTTCAGAATATCTTTTGACTTTGCCCACTGTTTTCTGACATATCCAACTCTCAGGAGACTAAGAAGAGAGTTCAATGCTAGCACCATTTTTACACTGCAAAATTTTATAATTGGGCATTAAGCTAGGCAAAGAAGTCAGGAGGCTCAAAAGTTTAGGTTCCCACAGCAACAGTAATTCAGCCACATTTAAGATATACAGCAGAGCATAAATTAACAGTTATTGAAAATATTGCATATGTGTAATGTGTCCATGTTAACATTGCTATGGGAACCTTAACTTTTGAATAGATAAGCATTTTACCAAAATAAAAACCATACAAAAGAAATAATCATTACAGATTTTGCTGGAAAAGACTACAGCCAATTCCTCATCTGCAATCTGTTGATGCAGAGCATAAGGACACTAAAGCCTCAGAAATCCAAACAGGTGAAAAAATCATCACTAAGAACACTGGGTGCCAGAGCCACACCATGGCTGACACTGATCCTGTAACCTTACTTTAAATTAAAATTTACAGTCAAACAGTATGCAAAATCATTCCAGAAATTACAACAGAGGGGAAAAAAAAAGCCCATTTACAGCTATCACCATTCCCTCTTTTCCTCTCAGATTTTTCATACATTAAATAGTTTGGAAGAACAGACTGTAAATTGACTACTGGCTTTAGACCTTTCCAGACATTTCAATTTAGGGGGGGAAAAAAAAGTTAAAAGAAAAATAAATCAAGCTGTAGTTTAGCACACATTTATTTAGTAGCAGCAAGTCTGGATTATCTCTCTCATATTATTTTAACTAAACCCAAAGTTTTTATGTCAAAAAAGTCTGATTTGTGCAGGCCTTTAGGGGCAGAAGTTTTCATGTTTTTAAATGAACCTAGCGACAGCAGGGCTGCTACGAGGCCTTTACTCCCTAGTGGAGTAAATGTTACTTCAGAGTGAAAAAGCAGCATTCTGTTCCTGGTCCTACCGCTCCGTCCGATTCTCTGTGCTGCATGATCCCAGGCCAGCCAGGCTCACTTCCCTATGCTTGAGTTCCCTGAGCAGCAAAGCAGGAATAAGGACACTCGCCCTCCTTTTTATGCACATGTCCAGTGCTTTAACTAAGTGGGTTTTCTCCCCTGTTTAAAACAACAACGAAATCTTCAAGGGAGTCTTGTTACAGTATTTGAACAGAATTCGAGCAGCATCTGAAATAATGGCTCTGCAAAGAATTCTGCCAACTTGCCACCTATGGCAAGAAAAACAAAATAAAAGCCCCTTTCCGCCACTCCACCCTTTTGTTGCTGTGTGGCATATATGGTTAGTCCCATCCAAAATCCTGTTGAACCAAGTTTCTTCCCTAGAGTAACTGCAAGATCACCAAATACTGTGAACCAGCAAATAGGGCAAGTTCCAGAGTCCTGAAACTGCAGAGGCAAGATAAATAGCGTTCCCCAATCCAAGTCAACGCAACAAGTTTTCTCTCTAATATCCTGGCATACATGCCTGGAATTGTACTGACATCAGCAGGATTTCCTTGCTCATAGGAAAAGCAGGATATTGGCTCTGAAACAAGCCACACAGTTCAAAGAGAACCTAATCTAAATTATTTGAGGTGACCCCGATTTCTTGGCACTTATAGCATAGGCCTTATGAAGATTACATGGGCATATCACTTGAACATGTTTTCTGCATATCACTAAGATTCTACTCAGGCCATAAACTTGAGCTTCCCAAGAGTGATTCAGAAAAAGGAAACAGTGGTCAGAATAGAGCTGCCTTTCTACAAAGACACGTAGTGACATCCTTCACTAGTAAATGGGAGACCAGACAGAAAATTTTGCCTAGTATATGCATGAATGAGTTTCTCACAGCAAACAGCCGCTGTATTATTTGGTCAAAATGGAAGAGTTTATACTCCTTTATACCCAAAACACTGATTCTTTATGTTTCCAAACCCTCCAGTTGGAGTACTGTATTCTCTAGACTGGAAGAAACAAGGCTGCTACAAACAGAGCCTATGAAATTTTTATTTTAGGTGGAAGAATCCTATTTTCAAACTGTACTTATGATGTTGCCTGAGAAGGAGAGAAATCATGGGTTTATTCGAAACCCTCGCCATTTCAAGATGTTTGCAGTTACCCTTTAGCAAACTGCAAAGTGCCCTGATAACCATCTGCCTTCTGTATTGAGTCATCCCTCATAAACGGTAACCTGCACACATTTCAACCTCTATACCACCATGTCCAGTACCCAAAACAACTCTTTTACTCCAGCCAGCACCCCTTCTGTCTCTGCTTGCCTTGATGCCAGCCCAGCCTCACAGCCAGGACACATGTATCTAGACAGCCTCCGTTGCTGTCCGATTCCCTTCGGAGACAGCTCCATTCATAACTGCACCGATTCTTCTCCATCAGAGGTTACATCAGCTGTGCTTAAGTCCAGTGTTTGTTCACTCAGTCCGTGGAGTGAGAAAAAAGGCATCACATTTGCTAATGAAGCTGGTAAATAGCTTAAATAAGTTACTTTGTTCATCAATAGACCTTAAGTGAATGTTTTCATGCATGCAGATGGTAAATTTTTGAACAAACACTTCCCCACCTCATGAAGTTAACTCTGATGCATTGGGAACATCCCTAGACTTACAGTTTCACATTTATGACAGGAAGGAATTATTTAGTTTGGTTTTCCGGGACAGCAATCTCTCCCTGTCCTTATCTCAACCCATGAGCTTTTTGTTATATTTTCTCTCCCTGTTCAACTGAGGAGAGGAGCGACAGAGTGGCTTTGGTGGGCACCTGGCATCCAGCCAGGGTCAACCCACCACAGTTTGTCACAATTCTATCACACTGCCTACAGAAACCACTTCTGCTGTTCCAGTGTGTTTTCAGCCATTATCTTCACTCCTGACCTCCACTCCATTCTCAGAGGCATCTTCCAATTCCAGGATGTATAAAGCACTTGTTTCTGCTGCCTGACATACCCTGGAAAGTGTAGAATACCAAAACAATCCTATTAGTCTACAAGACCCCTACTGACTTCAGCAACCAGTGCTTGTATGACTTACACTTGGTTTCAAGAAAAATGAAGATTATGTAGTAAATATCTTCCACGTTCCAGCACTAATCCAGTACACACCTCTGTCCTGTATATAACATTGTGACTTTCAGTAAAAATGACTTCCTATTAGCTCTTGCTACCTCAAGTAACAACCATATAGCATTCAAACATTTAAAATAGACAGACAATATAATTTTTTCTCTTGCCTTTAATTTTCTTTTTCCTTTCAACCTTATCCCTTGCTAAATGCAAGATAAAAATAGTTCATGACTTTTTCAAACTATTCTCCCTCTCAATGGCATAACATAGTAAGGGCTAGAGCACTGGCAGCAAGTAAGTCAGATGATGTATGCAAACACAGTGCTTCCTGGCTAGATGCAGATGAGTTTCATTTCTAACCTGATGCCTTTTCTAAAAGCTGCATATCCTGTATGCAAACCATTATGCTAATTTGTTTCATGGAATATCCAAATTCATCACACACTAGAATGTTAGTAAAAAAAGTTGTTTCTGAAATGTCAATGAGATTAAGCTCTGCCTAGATGTTTCTGTCTAGGTGAACCTGCTTTAGCAGGGGGGTTGGACTAGGTGATCTCCCAAGGTCCCTTCCAACCCTTGCCATTCTGTGATTCTATGAGTACTAAATGCACAGTATCTTACATATCTTAATATACACAAGTTCTAATGAACACTGGCAAACTAGAAACATCTGCATGTCACTTTATAGGTGACTCAGTGCAGGTTTGTTTCTCTTCAGTCCTCATTCCATATTGCTTCTTACTGTTCCTGCTGTAATAGCATATTGTTGTTCTAAAACACTTCAGAGAAAATAGCAAGGATTGCCTAAAGTCCAGGTAAAGTTTCCATTCTGCATATCAGTTAACTGTATGCCTCCTCTATCACCGATATGTTGAACCTCCTCTTTCTTTTGTTGTCACTGCCAAAGATGGCAAATACAGAAGTCATGTTTCTTTGCCTCCTGATCTACTTTTTTTATCAGCCAGCAACAAATTCTAAAATGCAGTGTACAATTGGAAACATCCCTGAAGGCTCTTACTCACTCAGACTTTCAGACAACAGAGAGAAACACCAAGACACTCGGTGTAGCCTCATTAACATCTGATATCCAAGTCTCTTCATTTCCCAAGCTCCAAAGAGATAAAGGAAAGGGAACGCTGGAAATTCTCTGAAGACCTCAACAGTTATCCACAGTCAGACTGTTGCGTGATCCAAGCCTCAGAAAAAGCTTACAACATATGCAGGAACAAGCTAATGATGGATTTTGGTTGAAGAGTTAAATTACTTTTTATGTCGTTCAAGATGCTTTCTGCCACCTGAGTATGTTATGCCATGTTTCTTGCACATACTGTCCCAAGAACAAAATTTGCTTTCCCATCTTCCTTTACTATTGCGTTTGGTGCTTATAACCGGAAAAGAGTAATTAAATAAAGAGGACATGTATAAAACCACACAACTCAAAAGATGATACACCATTGCTGACCAAAGTCAGTCCTAAATCTGCCACAAAGCAAGCCATGGCAGCAGCATACCATTAAATTTATTAAAATCAATTTCCACTTTAAAATGAACTATGCTGACTACTCAGACAGCTAGGTCTGCAGGCCTGTATTTGTTACACATTTACTTGATTGAATGCACCCTCAGTAAGTTTGCAGATGATACCCCATTGGATGGGAGTGTTGATCTTCTCGAGGGAGGAGAGGTCTGCAGAGGGATCTGGACAGGCTGGATTGATGGGCTGAGGCCAATTGTATGAGGTTCAACAACGCCAAGTGCCAGGTCCTGCACTTTGGTCACAACAACCCCATGCACCACTGCAGGGTTGTGGAAGGGTGGTTGGAAAGCTGCACAGTAGAAAAGAACCTGGGAGTGCTGGTTGACAGCCAGCTAAACATGAGCCAGCAGTGTGCCCAGGTGGACAAGAAGGCCAATAGCATCCTGGTTTGATATCAGGAATAGTGTCACCAGCAGGAGTAGGGAAGTGAACGTGCCCATGTACTCAGCACTAGTGAAGCTGCATCTTGAATCCTGTGTTCAGTTTTGTGCCCCTCAGTTCAAGAGGGACATTGAGGCACTGGAGCATGTCCAGAGAAGGGCAACGAAGCTGGTGAAGGGTCTGGAGCACAAGTCTGATGAGGAGCAGCTGAGGGAACTAGGGTTGTTTAGCCTGGAGAAGAGGAGGCTGAGGGGAGACCTCACCCCTCTCTACAACTACCTGAAAGGAGGTTGTAGTGAGGTGGGTGTTGGTCTCTTCTCCCAAGTAGCAAGCAATTGGATGAGAGGAAATGGCCTCAAGTTGCAGAGGAGATTTCGATCAGATAGTAGGAAAAATTTCTTTACCGAAAGAGCGGTCAAGCATTGGAACAGGCTGCCCAAAGAGGTGGTAGGGTCACCATCCCTGAAGGCGTTCAAAAATCATGTAGACATGGTACTTCAGGACATAGTTTAGTAGGTATGGTGGTGTTGGGTTGATGGTTGGACTTTATGATCTTGGAGGTCTTTTCTAACCTTAATGATTATATGATGAGAAAAGTACCAGAAAGAAAATTAAATCTTATCCCATTTTTACTGTTAAACAAGGCCCTCAAGATAGTCCATTTTTATCTATGTGATAGCCTAACCCTCCTCTGTATTTACAGTGCTTCTTAAATTTCTGCCATCATCCAATTTCATCATTACTCCTAATTTTTGTGCCAGAGGTCAACATCAAAACATTATATGCAGGATGCCCAAGACCAGGCCTCAAGGAATTCTGCTAGTAGATCCTCACTCAGCAAGCCTGGCGCTTCCTTCTTCACTTCTGCCTGACACCCTCCCGACCTTATTTAGATCCTTATGTATCATATAGTACCTGTTTCTTCTCCTTTCCCTTCTGTTTGACCCTAAGTTCTCTATGAGATACTGTACTAAAAGTTCAACTTTACTGCCTTTGGAGAAAGCAGCAATATTTTCCTCTCCATTTAGCGTGTCTAGATATCCATCTAGCCACAGATGGGAACAGCTATCAAGTGGGTGAGCAGATGGGGGAAAAGCATCCCCAAACAAGGTACCCAGCCAAATGCCACTCGCTAGTGACAGCTGCCACCCTCCTCCCACTCGTACCAAGCCCCCTCTTCCTGTCCTGGAAGGAAAGCTGCACAGTGCAGCAGCCCCCGCTAAATGAGAGGTGCAATGGGTAATTATTTTCCATCTCTCCTCCCCCAAAACCCCAGAACCCAAACATGCAAAGCAGGAGAGGGTCGAGTCTTGTCCCTGCTCAGTATGAAACACCACCAGCTCCAGGCAAGGTTCAGCTAACAGCAGAAAGCCAGTCACCACTAAAGCAAAAACATCTAACCAAAATAGAGCTGATCCTGCCCAAGCTGCCAGTAAACAGGGACTTGCTTTCAGCTCTTTGGGCACGAGGCAGGACCAAGCCCCGCAGCTGCCATATGAAAACAGTGAGACAGTTATTTTTCATTATCTACCCATTCTAATCCTCTTCATTAAAAACATTTTAAGGATTAGACTATATGACATTGACCTAGCCATGAACTACAACACGAGTACATTGCCCATAACAGTTATATTTTCCCTGCCAATATCATTTTCAGAATCCTTTTATTTATGAAACATTTGGGAGATTTTACCAAGCCAAAAAGAGAATTTTCCACATCCGTCCCGTATAAGTGATTGCTCCTAATAAGGATAAGCAGTCTTACCTTGCATAACTTTCCAGAAAATAAACAAAGGTCTCAAAATCAGTTTTGTAGAAGGTTTTTGTTACAAATTAGAAACAGAAAACTACTGGCTAAACACACGGAATATAAAGACAAACCTACCCACCTTACAGAGATATTTCCATATGTTTGTTTTGTTCT